>NC_041749.1:60370824-60682984 GCF_004115215.2 Ornithorhynchus anatinus | reverse complement strand
ATTTTACAAACAAGGCAACTCAGGCCCATAGAAGTTAAGAAGTTAAGTGACTTGCTCAAAGTACTAAAGCAGACAAGCAGCAGAGCCAGGATTAGACCCAGGTCCTCTGGCTCCCAGGCCTGTATTCCTTCTACTAGGCCATGCTGCTTCTCACTAAATTTACACTCTTGGTTTATTGTGAAAGAAAGTCTTATGTACTTCAGAATATCCTATTCACAGTGGCATTGACTGCTAAAAGGAAACATGTGTAAGTCGGTTCTAAAGTCATTTTAAACATAAACGCAAACCCCATAAAGGCATACTTTGGTTTTATAGACACTCACAAGGTCTACCACCTCAAGCTTTTCAGGGAGTCAAGTAGGGCTGTTTGAGAGATCTCCATTCAGGTCCAACCTATTCAATGCCACCATGCCTGAGTTTGAGGCAAGTAACCTGAATTTGAAGTCAACTGAACTCAAAGAATGGAAAATAAAATATATGTGATTAGATGTGTATGTATTGTATTTTGAGGGAATGGCTTAACTTTTTTCTGAGGTCTTTACGTGTTAAACCAAAAATAGTACAACCAATTAGGACATTACTCAAACTTGCTATTTGAAAGGCTGCTGTGAAAGGTTAGGGATTCTGGAATGGAAAGTTAGAGTATTGGGCATGGGACATTTGTTTGCCTTTCAGGGCAGCACATTTGATCCTTATAACACAAAGTTCTATTTCAGAAACTCAAGGTATAGATTTCAATGTTTTTCCACACTGATCTGTCTGGCAGAAGCACAATTTTCTAATTGCCTCATTCCTACAACAAAAAGGTAAAAAGAAAACACTTAGGAATTCAACTCAGTGAGTCCAGACACAGGGTCACTATGGTTTGGCTTCACTCATAATATGGTCAGCTGTAATTTATTTCATCTATTGCTTTAAATCTCTTTAGTTTATAGACTATAGTTAAAAACAAAGCTACATTCTTTGAGTTTCTCTTCTAAGAAGCAAAATAAGTATTTGGGGCCTTGCAAAACTTTTGATTAAAGGCAAATACTTCACAATTCAGAGAGCACATAATCAGTAGTTCAAGAGGATAACCTCCAGAAAGCAGCAGGAACTAAACAAATCTGATAAGGTTTCTGTAACTTGCCAGCAAATAGTAATTTACTCTTTTGTATTCCTTCAATGAAAAGTCATGCATTGCAGTCCCAAACCTTTAAATCAAATTATTTGCCAGCATCAGGCATTCTAGTGCTATTCCCAACTATAAAATATTGACTCTGCGCATTCCTGTGCTTCCCTCCAATAATGGATTTCTTTCTTTGAAAGCCTGGATGGTTACAAATCCATAATGTTTGTATTATAAGTTACCATAAATCTCCTACAGCTCTTGCATAATTTCCAAAGAAGTACTCATTTTTAAACTATTAGGAAATAGAGTAACAAAACTATTTTTCTGAATTAAAATGGCAATGTATTTATTGAGTGCTTACTTATGTTGAGAGCACTGTATTAAGCACCTGGAAAAGTACGATACAATAACGTTGGCAGGCACTATCATTGCCTTCAAGGAGCATATACCCTAGTAAGCATTACAATGAATTACTGATAGGATAGGTATAAGTGCTGTGGGGCTGGAAGTGGGATAAGTATCAAAGTGCTTAAGGGGTAAAGACCCAAGAGCACAGACAATGTAGAAGGGAGGGCATATAGGGTGAGGAAATGAGATGCTAGTCAAGGAATGAGTCTCAGAAGAGATACGATTTTGAAGATGGGGAAAGTGGCGGTCTGCCAGTTGTGAAGGTGAAGGGAGTCCCAGGCCAGAGGGAGGACAAGAGCAAGCAGTCGATGGTTAGAAAGACTAGGTTGAGGTACAGTGAGCTGGTTGGCGTTACATGAGTAAAGTGTGTGGGCTGGGTGGTAGTGGGAGATGAGCAATGATAAGTAGGAGGGGGAGAGCTGACTGAATGCTGTAAAAACAATGGTGAGATGTTTCTCTTTAACGTGGAGGTTTTTGAAGAGTTGGAAGGATGTACACAGAATGATTTATGAAAAATAATCTGAGCCGAAGTGAAGTACGGATTGAAGCAGGGGAGAAAAGCTGGAGGCAGGAAGGTCAGTGAGGAGGCTGATGCAGTGGTCAAGGTGGGATATAGAAAAGCAGTTTGAATTAGTGGAAAGAACATGGGCTTGGGAGTCAGAGGACATGGGTTCTAATCCCAGCTCCTCCACTTTTCTGCTGTGTGACCCTGGGCAAGCCACTTAACTTCTCTGTGCCTCAGTTACCTCATCTGTAAAATGGGGGTTAAGACTGTGAGTCCTACATGGGACAACTTGATTACCTTGTATCTACCCCAGTGCTTAGAACAGTGCTTTGCAGAGAGTAAGTGCTTAACAAATACCATAATTATTATTACTGTTATATGGTAAGTGCTTAGGACTAGTGTGGTAGCAGTTTGGATGGAGAGGAAGGAGCAGATCCCAGAGATGTGGTGAAGGTAGAACTGAAAGACTGAAAAATATGAGGATTGAATGAGAGAGATGAGTTGAAGATAATGCCATGGTTTTGGTGCTTGTGAGACAGGGAGAAGGATGATGTTATCTTCAGTGCTGGGGAAGATGAGGAGTTCTGTTTGGGACATGTTAAGTTTGAGATGTCAGAGGAACGTTCAGGTAGAAATGTCCTGAAGGCAAGAGAAAATGTGAAACTGCAGAAAGGGAGAAAGGCGAAGGCTGGAGAGATAGATTTGGGAATCATCTGCTTAGAGATGGTTGTTGAAGCCATGAGAGCAAATGAGTTCAAGCACTCAATCATTCATTCATTCAAATTGTATTTATTGAGAGTTCTCCAAAAGAGTGATTGTAGTTGGAGAACTGAAGCAGAACCAGAACTTGGCTTTGAGGGACCTCTCACAATTAGAGGGTGGGAGGCAGAGAAGAAGATGGTGAAAGAGACAGAGAAAGACTGGCCAGACAGGTAAGAGAACCAGAAGAGGACAGTACCAGTCCTCTAAGTACTAAAGCTGCGGAGTGCTTCGAGCAGGAAGTGGTGGTCCATAATGTTGAAGGCAGCTGAGAGGTGAAGGAGAATCATTGGATTTGACAAAAGGAGGTCATTGGTGACCTTGGAGAGACCATTTTTTGTGGAGAATCGAGAGGATGGAAGAATTCTTTGTCTTCCCACCCGAACACTTGATTGTTTGGGGGGGAGGGGAGGGGTCAAGGAGAGAACTGGAAGAGAGGAAGTGGAAGCAGTGGATGTAAACAACTCAAGGAGTTTGGAGAGGAATGGTAGGAGGGAAATGGGATAACTGGAGGGTGCAGCGTGGTCAAGACTTTTGTGGAAATTAGATGCATGGGCATGTTTCTAAGCAGTAGGGAAGGTGCTACCGGTGAATAAGAAGTTGAAAATGACAGTCAGGGAAAGAAGAAGGGAAGGGCAAATGTTTTAATATGGTGATGGGATCAGATCAGAGGTGCAGTTGAAGGGGGTTTATTTTAAGAAGAGACATGGGATTTCCTCTTGATATACTGCTGGGAAGGATGAGAGAGTCAAAAGTCGGACTGGATAGGTGCAGAAAAGATTTTTGAAAATTCACACCTCTAATGGTTTTGATTTGATTGAAGAAATATATGTCATGGCCATTAGGAGGTAAAAGGACAGTTTTGCACGGAGGGGGCGTACAAAAGAGAAGGCAGGGGAAGAGGCAGTGGTCAGAGAGTGGGATTTCTGAGATGGTGATGTTATTGTACAGTGATTGATACAGTGTATATTGATACAGTGATTAGAGATATTTTTAATCAGTTTATGCCATAAATTTCTACTGTTTCTTGATTTTTTTGGTTTACAAATTCTAAAACTTTCAAGTGTGCTTATTCATAATAACTATAAATTTAAAAAGGCAGGATAATTAGAAATGCAGTTGCAATTATAAAATAAAGAAATCAGAGAGCCACAAAAATGCTTTTCAGGATGCAATATACAAGCTGTGAGTGAGTCACAGGGTCAAAGTGTATTGGAAAGGAAGGTTACAGGGACTCAGAAAGATGATGCCAAACATAAGAGCTCCACTCTTCAATAAATGGATGCTTGGGCCAATAGGAACCTAGACTTTCACTACAGCCACCTCTCTGGTATGTGGTAAGGTTGATACAGGAAGCAGAAATAATGGCAAACCTCATTTTGGCCATTTGTTTGAACCTCTCCCACCACATCTTTAGAAGGATGTGTGTCCTACTAAATACAAAGAACAAGCATACACTGTGAATATATAATAGAGATGAAAACAAATAGCAGTGGCTAATGATAAATTTCAGTTTATATACTAGCTCCTACCCAGTTATAAATGGAGTGCTAACAATTAGTGAAATAGCCAAAAAAGGCAGGCAACAGAAAAACTGAAAGAATAGCTAGTGATCTGAATAATCAGCTGAATAAAAACTTTACTACACAACTCTGTGTTTCCATATGATAGAGGGAATATTCATTTCTCCAATAGCTTGATGAGACTAACCAATTAATTTTCTAGCCATGGAAAAAGAAACTGGAATGTGCTTGACAAAAAAAAAACTCCTTCAAGGAATGAACGACATTCAACATGAAAGAAATTTTAGAAACACCAATTTGTTGCTTTTCCATCTTTAAAATGAAAGTCACACAAGATAATGTCACACACTACATGTTCCAATTTCCTTTGTCAAATATTAAGGTCAATCCAGCATTTTTATTTTGAGATGCTTTATTATCACTCCACAAAAAGACTGGAACATTTCCCTGTCCCCATCCCCCAATATCATCAAAAGTGCACACAAAACTGGCCCTTGTCCCCTTCCTCCCCTCAACCCTGCCAAATAAACTGCACCTTGAAATAAGAATAGAGAGTGGACTGAATCACAGCAAAATACAAATGACGATGTGGGGAAAGGAAGTCAAAATACAGAGAGAGACTAAGACTAAATGTACTGAGCAACATGAAAGATATCTCCTTTAAAAAAAACAACAGTTGATTCCACTCAATGGAGACTAAAATGAATTAGACCTACTAGAGTAGACGATCAAGGTGGGATGATTTGTATTAGATTCAAGGAGTTAAGAAAAAAATTACTTGAAAATTACAATGCAGATTACCAAGTATTGACGGTAAATAAAATTATAAAAAATGAGAAATACTTTTGAAGCTCTATTTAAAACGAGCCTTCACATTATCAAAATATAATCTTTTCGGGTAACATCTGAAAAATAACCAGTTTTGTCGGAATCAAAGACTTCAATTGGGGTTTGAAATTTACATTAGCATAAAGCTAAACAGGAAAAAAGAGAGGGAGGAGAACGCACACCTCAAATATGAAGGAAAATGAAGTGTCCAAGGTGACTGAATAGAGAGGCTAAATTGACGATGGTCCAGATGGAATAACCCGATAGCTTTCTGATTTGGAAAAGAATAAAAATCAGTTCTAGTTCTGAGTTATTAACTTGCCTAGAATTTAAAATTGCCCCCAAGAAATAGCAATAAATGATACTTCTCCAATAGGGTGGTTTAGCACACTTTCTCAGGAATCAACAGCCAATGAGAGGGTGAATTGAGAAACGGGTGGCTTCCAACAAATCATGACATCTAAGGTAGGTAAGGGACTACTGCCTTCCCACTTCATGAGCTCCTATCAACCAGCCTTGATCATAGAACGAGCTGTACTGGATTCAAAACCAATCTACACCTTGTCAAACTGCTTACAATTCATCTGAGTTTTAATTATTGCCTCTTTCTAAACACAAAGTTTACAGAGCCCTATTTCTTCAAACTTGTTACTGGAAGGCTATGTTTTTGTTTTTCATTTACTGCTTTTCATTTTCGCATCTGGGACTGAATTGTGGAAATAATGCACATTTCTTCATGAAAGGAAACCTACATCAGCAGGAATCTAAGCTCCCCCAAAATGAAAATGTTATTTATTTGCTCTGTATATAAAGATACATAAATATATATATATATATATGTATATACACATACATATATATGTGTATATGCATAATACACATATATATGTATATAGATGTAGCAGTTCTTTATGTAAAATAAACTTTTTTGAAAGGTATAATTATAATTAATAAGTGTTTTGAAACAGATCAAAAAATGTAGGTAGTCAGCTTCTGCTTTCCAGCAGAAATTCAGCCAAGATAGGGTACAAAGACACAAGCTTCATATTATTATTATTCATAATAATAATAACTGATATCAGAAGCTTATGAGCTATTTGTTACCAAGAGAGCCTACACGATCCTCTCTCATCACCTGAGACAACACAGCAAATTTGTTTGAAAAGATTATAAATTAACGCCCTTCAACAGATATTCTGCTTATTGAGTACCAAACCTGCGACCAACAAGTGACCCTATCTCAGAGTGGCTCTTAGGAAATTGTACAGAATTCCACTGCCAACCATGGTTTCGTATATTCATCATCATTTTTCTGTATATCACTTTGGCTACCATGCTATAGTTTTGTGTGATCACCATATTCCATGACCATAAATGACACTGACATTTCAAGCCAGATAAACTTATACCTAATGCCTTTGGCACTGTTTCTCCATTCCTGCATCAATAATTAACATTATTAGAAACTTAAATGTCATTTTTTAAACTTTGCTGTTACCCAGTGGACTAATGGTTACCAATGATACAGTGGTTTACTCTTATAATAAGACAAACCAACAGTGATATTAAATGAATAAGTTGCTGCAGTTCTAATATCTTTACCCAAATACAGCTTGGCCAGAATATGTGGACAGATAGTTATAATTAATTGAAGGAGAGGGAGAGATGAAGTGCAAAAATTGAAAGCTGTAGCAGCTCTACTGATGGCTTTAGCAAGTGTAAGCTGATTTTCTGCCAAGACTGCCTGTAACCTGATTGACTGCGTTCCTGCACTCCCATTGACCAGACCTACTTCTTTTCAGAAGCCCCCAAAATGAACCCAAAGACTGTCCTTAATAGTCTGAAAGCTATCCTTACTTACCATTCAGGCCATAATTTTGGTCAAGGGCAAAATGCAAGTTCTGAACAAAATAATCATGAGAGGACACAAGTCAGCCAAAATAAATTCTGAACAGTAAATTCTGAACAACAATATTGATGCTCATATTATAATATGGCATGGTACATATTACACCTATTAACTGAACCTAGAATCGCATCTCATCTCTGCTGGATTTTTTGTGACAATACTAAACTGTCTTGGAATTAATGAACAAATAAAATCCTGAGGATCAAGAGTTAAAAGATCAAATGGGTTTTCTGTACACTGTTTACTAATGTTGGCCTCAAGTATTAGAACAGAACCCCAAATGTTTGCTCAAAAATATTCTACCTGAGTTCAAATTGAGAAAGGATGTGTCCAGAATGCTTAAGGATAGCGATTAATGAAAGAACCCATAGATAAGCTGGAGGAAAAATAATTAACTTGGATTTGTGCCAGTTGTCCCATGGGAATGCAAACTAATATGTGTGTGCAAAGTGCTCAGTTTACAGAAGACTGTTAACAGGCAATTTCCAGGAGAGAATACTGGAAATGTAGATAAATATCCATGACTCTCAAAAAAATTACTGATTGTAACAGAGTTGACACCCAAATCAGAATAAAATTATCACAAAAAATGAGAATGAAAAACACATTTCAAAACAACTTTAAAGAATGAATGAGGCAAGAAGTGCAAGACAAGGAGAATTGCCCATAAATATTAATTTCACTACATTTTCACATATACAATTAGAAGGCCTGATAATTCTGGTAGCTACAAAATGAATTTGGCTGGTCTGAGTTTATCAAAATCCAAAAGCTTCATCATGATGGCCAAAATGGTCATATCATAGGAGAAGCAGCAGGACCTATTGGATAGAGCACCAGCCTGAAAGTCACAAGGATCTGGGCTCTAATCCCAGCTCTGCCACTTACCTGCTGTGTGACCTTGGACAAGTCTCTTCACTTCTGTCACATCAGTTCCCTCATCTGTAAAATGGGATTAAGACTGTGAGCCCCATATGGGACATGGTCTCTGTCCAACCTGATTAGCTTGTATCTGCCCCACTGCTTAGAACAGTGCCTGGACTATATTAAGTGCTTATCAAATACTTTAGCAAAAAAAATTATAAAAATTGAAAGTGCTCCATCAGATCTTTAGTGAGTCCAATCCTATTTAATTTAGTCCATGCAGACATGTTCAGTGATTTATAAAGGCATCAGGAAGGTGGTAGTAAAAATAAGTTCCTGGTCCTGATCCTCTGAAAACTCTTGCATTTTAACAGGCTATGAAGATAGAACAATAAATCAATAATATTTATCAAAGGCCTACTTTGGGCAGAGCATTATACTAAGCGCTTAGGAGAGTATATTAGAAGACTTGATTCCTGACTATATTTTTGGAATCACAGGGGCACACAGTAAGTGCTTAATGAGTACCATTATTATTATTATTGCTATTATTAGACAAGCTACTGAAAGTTGATAACTGTGGTCCAGAAGCACAAACAGGAGATTACAAAGTATTAACAACTTTTTTTGGAATTAGGGTCACACTGACCATCAGTAGGTCTGTCAGTATTGGGTGAACAACCAAAGAGTTTCATTAGCAATAAAAATATTGATGGCTAACTTGAAAGTTGTGAAATTAGAAAATATTAATATTCATAAAGGTTTAAAATGTAAGCCACAAAGGCCAATAATGGGGGAACAGTTAGAGATATTAGATTATTCATACTTAACCATGACGCTGGATGTCAAGGAAGCCAACCCACAAGCCTTTTTTTGCCACCTTCTGATACAAAATATTAAACGAATATCTCTGGCTAAAAATGACATTGAATCTGTGAATCTTCAATATCAAACTAAAGGAATTGAAGAAAAATTTTTAAATTTTAAAAATTACTTAATAATTGTGATATATGTTAAGTGTTTATAATGTACAAAGCACTGTATTAAGTGCTGAGGTACATATAAGATAATCAGGTCCCAGACGGGGCTCAATCTAAGTAGGAAGAAGAACAGGTATTGAACTCCCATTTTGCAGACGAGGGTACTGACACCTAAAGAAGTTAAGTGACTTGCCCACAGTCATACAGCAGGTAAGTGGCAGAGCCGGGATTAGAACCCAAGTCCTCTGACTCCCAGACCAATGCTCTTTCCACTAGTCCATGCTGTTTCAACAGATATTTTAGAATGGAATTTGTATATATGATATGGACCATCATGTTTTTTTACAATGAAAGTTCTTACAAAACAGAAAAATGTCAGGTGTATATTCTGTTCAGTGTTGATGCAACATGCAAGTTCAAAAGACAATCTACATCCATTATTTGCAAAGCTTAGGAAACATGTCAATAAAATTGCATAGGATAAGCTCGCTTCAAATAGTAGATGTTGATAATAGTAGATAAAGATAAAACAACTGAGGAGAGTAACTGAATAGTGTGATTAGCTATTTTACATATGAAGATTAGTTGGACACTTCCTGTATTTTGATGCTGTCTTCCACACTGATTGTTTTCCATTCCTCCTTTCTGATCCCTTTAATTCAATGGTTCTAGGAAGAACCTAAAATAGTTTACTCCTATTTTGACAGGTGGGAAAAGAGACTTGGAGAAAGAAATATGAAAGCAAGGGGACTTTGAGCTCATGGTTCAGGGCAAAAGAGACATTGTCAAAGAAAGGAGAAAGGAAAAAAGTGGAAAATGACAACAATAATTGTGATATTTGTTAGGCATTTACTATGGGCTAAGCACTGTGCAAAGCTCCTGGGTAAACACAAGAAAATTAGGTTAGGCAGAGGCCCTGTCCCTCAACGGGCTCCCAATCTAAGTAGGAGGGAGAACGGGAATTGAATCCCCATTTTACAGATGAGGAAACTGGGGCACAAAGAAGTTAATTACCTTGCCCAAGGCCACCCAGGAGGCAAGTGGCAGAGTTGGGATGGAAAAACCCAGGTCCTCTGACTCGTGGGTCCATGCTCTTTCCCCTAAGTCATACTACTACATCTCCAAAGACAGTGTATCTGGCAAAATGAAGGGAATCTAAAGGAAGAAATCAGAGAAGTTTAAAATGCTGAGCAGAGTGGTGGAGAGGTATAAACGAGGGAAGAAACTGAAATTCAATGAGCCACAAAAAACATTTAGTAAGCGGAGGGGTACAAAAAGGATTGGAAGAGCAAGGATGCTCAAGTCAAGTAGGCTTTCAGGAGTTAAAGTGGCAGCTGACATGGAGGACTGTGAAAGAGGAGATGGGTCTTATTTTTAGAGATATATTTATATATATATATATATATATTTTATAAATATATATTTATATTTATATATTTGGAAGAATTATCTTACTCCCCTTTAAAAACCTTATTTTTTAAATAATGGTATTTGATTTCTTTGGTCAAAATCAGGGAGATGAGAAAGGATTAGGAAATGGATAGTCCCAGACACTGAAGGTTTGAGCAGAGTACAACGAAGTTAGACACAATCCCTGTCTGCAAGAAGCTGAAAAGTCTATTTATTGGGGGAGACAGACATTGAAAGACAATGCTCTAGAATTTAAGTGCCTTATAGGTAAGGCCCATGTCTACCAACTCTGATGTACTGTACTCTCCCAAGTTCTTAGTACAGTAGCTCTGCACAGTAAGCGCTCAATAAATACCATAGATCAACTGAAGGTCATAAATAGGAAAGCTATGTAAGAGGCAGATGGACTTTTCACCCCAGCAGCCATCAACCAAGCCCACTGTGATGGTGAGGGCACAAGTAACAGCAGGGCACGGCCTCCATAAAATAGAGAGCTTTGGGAATGCTGTGGCAACTGCTGTAGCTGTGGCTGTTACTGGGGCTGTGAGCACTGGACTCTAAGCCTTGGGCATCAAACTATTCCTCTAGTCAGAATAGCCTTATTTTTTTTTGTTTTTATAGTCTGCATTTGTCCCTGTCTCATGCTGATTTTGTGTTTTTATTGTTTTATCTTTCGTATGTATCTGTCACCAGTCAGGTCTTCTCCCTTTTTACTTAGATGCTAAACCTTTTGAGCCAGAAACTGTGTCTAAATCTCATCTAATTGCCAGTGCTTTGCATAAAGTAATTGCTTAATGAATCCTACTACTATAAAACATAGTGCCGCTAAGTGTGCCTGCAGTCATTCAGCTGAGTGTGCGGGGCAAATATCCAAAGCTCAGGCTGGCTTTTGCTAATATAAATGTACCTTCTCATACTTTGACTTCCACACCCTAGTATTTTGAGCACTTAATCATATACATAACCACTTGTATTTTCTCTTGGCCTATCTGCAAATGATTTTTTGTCTGCACCATCTCTAAAGGATTGTGTCTAACTCTGTTCTACTCTCCCAAGTAAGCTCGTTGTGGACAGGCAATGTGTCTGTTTGTTATATTGTCCTCTCCCAAGTGCTCAGTACAGTGCTTTGCACATGGTAGGTGATCAATAAATATGCACTCAAATACTACTGAGCTGCTCTTTCATCTGCACAATAATTCTATTATATCCCCATCGATTGAGCTTGTTGTGGGCAAGGAATGTGTCTGATGTTATATTGTACTCTCCCAAATGCTTAGTACAGTGCTTTGCACACAATGTGCTCAATAAATATGATTAATAATAATAGCCTCTCTGTTTCATTCCCCATTATTATTCCCAATATATAATTCCCTCCTGAAGCTTCCAGTGCTTCCCTTTTACTAACTACTTTGATGAGAAAACAAGATAGGACGGGACTCATCTTCACACCTAAACCTTGTCCTCCCATTACTGTAGACGGCACCACCAAATGGCTCATCATGACCATAATCTCAAAAACAGAACTCATCTCTCCTAATCACATTCACAAAACCATCTATCCTGTTCCAGAACATCATAACCTTGGTATCACCGTTGACTCCTATCACTGACTTTCCACATTCAGTTGGCCTATAATCCTATCTCACAGATCCAGCTTCAGAGAATATTGCTTGCTCCTATACACATCTTTCCCATTGCTCCCTCTTAAGATAAGGGAAACTTCCTCTCCTGCCTGCCTTTGAGGGAATTGCTTGGGCCAGGAAGTCAACTTAAAAAAAAAAAGTCAAACCAAATGTGACCCCAAATTTAAAAACAACCTCAAAATACCACCAAAATGATGCTTTTTTCAGAACCAGGAAAGGCCCAACCTTTCAGATATAGATCAAGGGAAAATAAAGAATTAACAGTTCTTCTGACCTAACTGTGACAAAGAATTTTGGGACACTGACAGCATCCATTAGGGATATCTTGGAAAGTCTGGACCCTTGTATCGTATGTAAAATAAATACAAACTACTCAGGCCTAGTGGAAAGAGCATAGGCCTGGGAATCAAAGGACCTGCATTGTCATTTAATTTCTCTGGGCCTCGGGTTCTTCATCTGTGAAATGGGGACTTGATACCTGTTCTCCCTCCTACTTAAGGAGTGTGTCCAACCTGATTAAACTATACTTATCCCAGTGCTTGGCACATAGTAAGTGCTTAGCAAAATCTCTGTGCATACTCAGCCAATAAAATGGACCCCAACAATGGGTCTTCAGAATTCCAAAGAATTAGACACAAGGAATGAAGAAGGTCTACCAATTCATAACGTTGTCAAGACTACTATAAAAGACCTCCAATCAAAGAAACATTGGCATTCTTGTGTTTTATTCATAGTTTATGCATGAAAACCAGTTTATAAAAGCAATCTTTATGTATAGAAGTAATGAAATTATTATTTGTAAAAGCCAGAAGTCAAGCAAGAAAATCTCTTAGATTGTGTGTTTCCCTGAGGGACAGGGACCATGTCTAATTCCCACTTGTGCATTCTCTCCCAGAGCTTAGTACAATGACCTGCACACCATAAGCATTTAAGAAACATTATTACTATTACAAAAAAAAATCTGTGTGAAGGGCTAGCCGATAAAATTCTGGATAAAAGTAATGGTTGTTTTCAAAACTACTGTACCTTTGCCGGAGTGGCACCGTGCAAACCGGTTAATACCATTAATTCCTTAATTTATTTGCACTTAATCCTTTTCAACACAAGACTCCACCCTTACCATCATCCTCCTGAAAAACTAGGAATTCAAACTTGCCGTTTGAGTGGCAATGCTTTTAATTTGTGAAATGTAAGGATTCCATTTTAAAATAAATTCTTGCAAGAGTTTCATTAGTTCATTAGGCAAATCATAGATATAGTATTAAAGACATCATGGTAGACTATATCAAGCTAACATTTTGCTTCATGCCTCTGAACTTAGTATAGTGCAGAATAATAATAATAAAAAAAAGGTGAGAAACATAGAATGTATTAATCCTAAAATGCATTTGTTAAAGCTTATTTCATTTGCATAACCTTTATGCTGTAAATATACCTACAGACACTGATATTTACCAACACACTTAAGTCTTACTTATTTCACATAACTTAAAAATGATGTATGCTTCTTGAAAAATATTTCAAATTATTTCTTTGTGGTTCTAAATGACATGGAACCATGTTTATCTACACCCTTCAATAATTAAGCCCTCTCCAAATAAATATTACATGAATACTAACTTCAGTGACAAAGATAACAAAAAGGGCTTATCAATGAAACCATCTGTTGAGCTCTATGAGCTATATTTTAATAATTTCCAAATGGCAGTTGCAGTCATATTGGTATAAATGAACCTGCCAACAATACTGACTGCTTCCTCAATTAACAATAATACACAAATTGGACTGATATTGTCCTTTTCATCCTAAAACAAGACAAATTACTGTCATGAATACCTCTTTTTATCACTGCCCTATAACCCTGCCTGTGAAGTAGGAGAGGTAAGTACTCATTATCTGCTTGTTGCACACCTATATGCAATCATCATCAATATTATTATTTTTCATAGCCTGCACTTGTAAGAATCTAGAGGAAATGGAAAGAAGAACAGAATGGTCAGGAGTGGGAGTATGCTGACATACTCCCGAATAGTGTTAAGCACTGTCACTAGCATACGCTGCTTAAGGATAATATATTCACATTCTGCCCCTCTCCATTGAAAAGTCTACATGAGCACAAATCATCCCTAAGGAAAAAACAAATCTTCCTCATACCCTGTTTAGAGTGTGATACTCTTACTCATCTAGAGAAAAGCTGTCAGTCCACAGTATTGATCACTAGATGGCTGATGAGGCAACCATGACTCTCACTGAAAGACGAGTGAAAGGCCTTTCAGTGAAAGTGTTTGAGAAGCAATGTGGCCTAGGGGAAAGAGCATGGGCCTGGGAGTCAAAGGACCTGGGTCCTAATCCCAGATCTGCTACTTTGTCTACTACGTACTTTGGACAAGTCACATACCTTCTCTGGGCCTCCATTAACTCATCTATAAAATGAAGATTAAGACCATGAGACCTGTGCGGGATTTGGACTGTGTCCACCCTGATTAGCCAGCATCAACCCCAGTGCTTAGAACAGTGCCTCGCATATAGTAAGCATTGAAGAAATATGAAAAAGCAGTAACTTGATTTATGGTTAAACTGGTCACCCCACTGATATAAGGGTCTAGAAAAGACACCCTAAAATTGCTTGCTTTGCCAGGGTCTTATTCCAGTGCATTGCACACCATAGATGCTCAATAAAATCAATCAATTTACTGAGTGCTTACTGTGTGCAGAGCACTGTACTAAGCACTTGGGAGAATGCAATACAACATAGATGAAGGACATGTTCCCAACATTACTACTACAAATAAGAGTATGATACTTAGGTTGCACAATGGTATTTTATAGAACATACTGTCATCCATTCCCTGTGGGCACGGAACATGCCTACCAACTCTGTCATACTGTACTCCTCCCAAACGCTTAGCACAATGTTCTGCACACAGAAACCGCTCAATAAATACCATTGACTGATCCAAAAGATGCACGAGTCACTACAGCCACATTTATGGCCAAATGCTGGACTAATTATCAAGGCTCACACGCTTCTAAGTCTAATGATCTGCACAAGCCAATGTATCACAGGAATCACTGTGATCTAGAGGAAAGAGCAGGATGCTGGGAGTCAGGAAATTTGGGTTCTAGCCCCAGCTGCACACACTGAAAAAGTCATTTAACCTCACTGTACCTCAGTTTGATCATTTGCCCAAAAGAGATAATACCTGCCTCGCCCTACCTCACAGGGATGGTGTGATGATAAAATGAGATTAGTTGACATGGAAATGCTTTGGATAAATAATACCATAAGGATTATGCATTACATCATAGGAGAGGGTCATCACTATGAGATGACGGTAAGTCAGAAAAAACAACATATACAATCTATTATAATTGATTAGAAACAAAGAACTTAGTGCTGTCATCAAATTCTGCTACCTGGGACATATGATACAATAACATGTGGATGGATACAGAAAAAACAGATTAGAAAAGGCCTGCATGGATTTTAACATATTGACAATCATATTTAATGATATTTCCAGAAGAATTTGTATAGAATACTGTACTATGTGCTACATTTTACTAGATTGGCAGAGATAGGAAATAAGGAGGCATCAGGCCTCATATGAAATTTGAAGTAGATAAAGCAGTTATGGAGGTCCAAATTTTCAGATAATAATAATGGCATTTGTTAAGCACTTACTATGTGCCAAGCATTGTTCTAAGTGCTGGGGTAGATACAAGGTCCCATGAGGGCTCACAGTCTTAATCCCCCTTTAAAAGATGAGGTAACTGAGGCACAGAGAAATCAAATGACATGCCCAAAGTCACTTGGCTAATCAGTGGTGGAGCCGGGATTAGAACCCATGACCCCTAACCCCCAAGTCTGTGCTCTTTCCACTATGCCATGTTGCTTCAGATGTCTGTGAAGCTTAACCTACTGAAGATGTCACATCCAGCTTCTTAAAGAGTGTTGTAATGGTCATCTTCAGGCCATATCAAGTATTATATGACAGGACAAGATTCCTAATCAATCATACTGACAGCTTATTGGGTGCTGACCACTGTACTAAGCTACTGTACTAGGATAGCCAAGCATCTGTGGTAAGGTGATGAGAAAGGGGGAAACACATTTGCAGGGAAGATACCCTAATGGGAAGCAATGAGGAGATATTTTGCCCCCACTTTGAGGAGAGGGTTCTGAAAATCAGGAAGATAGCAGACAATTTTCAACTGGTTCTGGGTGAGGCAAATAAATGCTTCTCTCTGTTCAGGTATTCTTTTCAGCCATACCTGCACACATAGATAGTATTTCACTGACAGACTCAATAGCCTGGTCTACCCCTAAATGGGGAGCAGAACAGGGCTCATTTTTTTGTTTCACTGCACTGGGCTAAAATGCATCAAAACAAACATATGAAAGGCATTTGTGACACTAATGAGAATTTTTTTTTCCCCACACACCCCAGAGAAGAATTTGCATTTAAGATACAGAATTAAGAAAAACAAATTAAAGTTCAGTTGGGTATCTGACATTAATTATAACATTTTTGTGTGCTGGATGTCAACGTACAAGATTTTTCTGGAATGTTAGTGTTCATCCATCAAAATAATTATCTGTGTATATGACAAGTAAACGCTTGTTAATATCAGTTGATTTGATCCATTTACCAACAATAGTGCATTTTATAATTGCAAGATTCCATGGATACAAGAGTGTTTTTAATCTGTCAATATAATTATCTGTGTATATGACAGGTAAACACTTGTTAATATCAGTTGATCTGATCCATTTACCACCAATAGTGCATTTTATAATTGCAAGATTCTATGGATACAAGAGAATAAACTGGTTATTTAACAAGAAAAATCGATGTCTTTGAAATAATTAGCTTTGCACTCCTGGAGTTGTCTAATGTGGGCAAGCTATTGTGGGTCTACAGTCAAATATTTACGGGAAGGAGCACTAGCAGGTTCCTTGCATAAGCATAGCAGTTTTTGTACACTTTTATAGTCTATTTTATAGAAACGTGGGCAGAAGAGCAGGGGTTTTCATGTGCATTTCAAGCAGTTGTTGAAAAATACATAAATTTCATTGCCAACTATATTATACATTCCTATGCTTATGTAACGTTTAAGAGAAGACAAATATGGGAGAGATAAGACATGATAGAAAATCCCCTTATTAAGAATTTTCAGTAACAACTGGCAGCTAACATGAAGGTCTGGGTATTTCTTTTTTAATTATGGTTAAAACTTTTCAGTGAAAAGGGAATAATATGTTAGTGTGCCTTCCTCTTCCAAGATAGCTTTTTTATGTATTTCACATAAAATTGAAATTCAGCCTACATTAGAGGAAAGCCATTTCAGAGCAAGCCTAATCATTGTCCGGGTAGATTGAATCTCTCACAGTCTCTCAATTATTCTGAGAACTATATTTCAATAGAGTTAAAAGTTCAGTATTTTATTACCGTCATCTCTCCTCAGGGCCTTTTATGGTACAAGGAGCTCAAAGAGGTTACATGTGCTATATCTGTGATATTTACAATCTTTAATTGGCCTGGGAATCCTCACGAAAAACAATGTTTATCCCTCTGATTAGGGCAAAGAGAAAGAGAAGGTAATTAATAAACAACATTTCACAGATTCACCCATTCCTCTCCACACAAGTGGTCCATACCCTTTAGGCACTGATCAGATCCCAGCTACACAACTGCATCAGCCTTCTCACTGGTCTCCTTGCCTTTATCTCTTCTTTTATCCAGTCCACATTTCACTTAGCTACGCAGATGTTTTTTTCTAAAATGTTGTTTTGCACAGAGGTCTTTTCACTTCTCCACAGGTGACTCATTCCTCTCCACATCAATGGGAAAATTCTGACCACTGGCTTTAATTAAGGCTTACAATCAGCTCTCTCCCTCCTACTTATCTACTTTCTTTTCCCATTACCCCCCAGTTCACCACTCTTCATTCCTCTCAAGCAAACATATTCACTGCACCTTGGTGTGTTCTCTGCCATCTCTGACCCTTTGCTCAAGCCTCTCCTACAGCCTAGAACTCCCCTCCATCAAATATGCTAGACTGGCTCCTTGTGGGTAGGGAATGCGTCTACTAACTCTGTTGTACCGTACTCTCCCTAGTGCTTTGCACACAGTAAGGGCTCGATCAATACCACTGATTGAAGCTTTCCCATCTCCAAAACCTTTCTGAAATCACAGCTCCACTGGGCAACTTTCCTTGATCATTTTTTCATCTTCTCAGGAAGTATCCCCACTCCAACAAATTACCACCTCAGCACTTCTGTGCCAATTATGTACTTCAGACACTCACACCCAACCCTAGCATTTCTGTAAATATCAATAGCATAGCCTATCTAAACACCTATCTAAATATTCCATTTCCTTTTCTCTTCTTCTATCTGTGAATTATTTTGTACCATTCACCCCTGCTAGATGGTAAGTTCCTTTAGGACAGTGATCACGTTTTCAAACTACTGTACTCTGCCAACTGAATATAATGCTAAGAACACACTTTTTCACATTTGATTAATGATGACAAGATGCTCTTATGCATCAATTGCACACGCCTTCCTAAGGGGCGAATTACTTTGGAAACAAGTCCAATGCTATCAGTGACCATTTGTACAGTTCTTCAGTATGAAGATGATTTCACCTTGCAACCATAACATAAATTGCACCCATAATAATAATAATAATTATTATGGTATTTGTTAAGCACTTACTATGTTCCAGCCACTGTACTAAGCACTGGGGTGGATACAAGAAAATTGGGTTGAACACAGTCCCCGTCCCACGTGGGGCTCACAGTCTCAATCCCCATGCTGCAAATGAGGTAACTGAGGCACAGACAAGTGAAGTGACTTGCCCAACATTACACAGAAGACACGTGGCAGAGCCGGGAGTAGAACCCATGACCTTCTGACTCTGAGGCCCGTGCTCTATCCACTAGGCCACGCTGCTTCTCATGTAAGACCCTTGCTAGGTGTCTCACATAACATGCTGTTGGCTACTTGAAAACCAGGCAAAAGAGTGTGAATAGAGCATTGTGAACTATCATCAGCTGTAGAGGAACAAATCAAGCTCATGTCCTGCTGACAGTAAGATGCTCCTTCTCCTCCCCCTCTACAAACATAATCACTAGATCTCAGCAGTTAGCCCCTTATGATCTCTTGGTTTCTAGATAGGCAATGGCATCTTTGACAGTACCTCTGATGGAATGGCCCTATCAGTGTTTAATGTATGCTAGGGCATTCTGGCGCTTAGCCCGGAACCTCTGGTTTTGGCCATTCTTAGCTTTTCCAGTCAATTAGAATTGCGAATGACATTGCCACTGTACATTCAAAGTCATGAAAAATTTCCAAGCAGAACACTACATAACATCTTGGGTCTTGGCTCCCCGACTATAAATGAAGCACGGGTCCATATGTGGTAATGGACTATTCAGTTCCTCTGGGGAAGAAGCCAGAAAAGTGCCGGCTATATTCACCCATATAGTGTGAATAACATTGGCAGGTTTTCATAATTATGCATTTGTGTGTGGTGTGGGAACCATCAAAAACATTGATTTATCAAATTAGATAAAATACTGCCATATTCGATGAGACAGAATTAATAATGGTATTTAAGTATTTACAAATATGCCAAGCACTTTTCTAAGCCCTGGTAGAGATACAAGTTAATCAGGTTCCACATGGTGCTCACAATCTAAGTAGGAGGGAGAACATGCATTGAATCCCTATTTTGCAGATTAGGCAACAGGCACAGAGAAGGGAAGTGACTAGCCCAAGGTCAAACAGCAAGCAAGTGATAGAGCCAGGATTAGAACCCAGGTCCTTCTCACTCATTCATTCAATAGCATTTATTGAGCACTTACTATGTGCAGAGCACTGTACTAAGCGCTTGGAATGTGCAAATCGGTAACAGATAGAGACAGTCCCTGCCCTTTGCTGGGCTTATAGTCTAGTCGGGGGAGACAGATAGACAAGAACAATGGCAATAAATGGAATCAAGGGGAAGAACATCTCCCCTGCTCTATCCACTAGGCCACGCTGCTTCTCTGTTAAGAGGATTATTGACATGGTTTTAAGGGCTTATCAAGAAGATTAGAAACAATATGATTGCTTTAAAAGGGCACACTTATGAATGAGAACTCAATGAGTTTGAATTGCTATTTTTGAACAGTATTTATTTTGGGGTATGGATGGTCATGTGATAACTCATCCCTCCATGACTCTCTGTTAACCCTCCCATTCCTAGATGCAAAAGTATAGGCCTTCAACCCTGCTCTCCCCACTAACCTCGACTCTCATGCCCCCTTCTTCTTCAGTGCCATGCCATCAGGCCCATCCCTCCATGACCCCTACAGTCCGCTTCCTCTTCTCCTCCAGCTTTCAATGCACTGGCAGAAATCCAGGCTCCAGATTGGCTCTTGCCATCACAAATTCACTGTATCTTGTGATCACGCCTTTCTCTTTTCCACTCGGCAACTCTACTCATCTTCCCTCACTGACTCCCATGCTCATAAACGCTTTCCAGCTCTACTCTTTCCTGAAGGCTGCAGTCTCATCCCTCCCTCCCAAATCCCTGATGACTTTGTCAACTAGTTTCTTAGGAAATCTTGAAAAAAAAAAAATCAGGCACTAACTCCCAAAGTCTTTGCATCACTCCATCACCACTCCATTGCCCCCACTCAATCTTTCCCTTGCTTCCCAGCTGCTTCTCAAAAGGTGTCCCATCTGCTCTCCAGATACATCCCCTCTACTTGTGCCTCCAACCCTATTTCCTCTCACCTCCTCAAATCACTTACCCCCACACTCCTCTATCACCTCACTACTATTTGCAACCTTGCACTCTCTGATGGTTCCTTCCCTTCTGCCCACAAACATGCTCAAGTCTCTCCAATACTAAAAAAAAAAAAGTCCACTTTCATTCCCACAGCCCCCTCCAAATACCACTCCATCTCCATGATCCCATTACTATCCCAACTCCTGGAACAGATTGTACCCACACCACATTTATTCCTTCTCCACAAACTCCCTTTGTAATCCAGAACATTCAAACTTTGGATCCCTTCAGTTGACGAACACTGCATTCTCTGAGGTCCCCACTCATCTCACTGAAGTGAAGTCCAAAGGGCTAAACTCTCCTCGAAACCCTAGCAAGCCTCAGTTTTGCAGATATAGTAGTAACCTGGTTCTCCTACCTCTCTGACTGTGCCTTCACCCATGCTCTTATAGAGGGAATCCTGTAAAACTATTTTAGCTTTCCATTCACTCATTCAATTGTATTTATTGAGTGCTTACTGTGTCCACGACATTGTACTAAGTGCTTGGGAGAGTACAACAGTAAACAGACACATTCCCTGCCACAGTGAGCTCATTCTCTCTGGAGAAATTCATCCACTCTTATGGCCTTTCCTATTACCTCTATGAGAATGACTCCCAAATTTATCTCTCTAGCCCTAACCTCTCATTCATTCATTCAATAGTATTTATTGAGCACTTATTATGGGCAGAGCACTGTACTAAGCGCTTGGAATGTACAAATTGGCAACAGATAGAGACATTCCCTGCCCATTGATGGGCTTACAGTCTAATTGGGGGAGACAGACAGACAAAATCAATAGCAATAAATAGAATCAAGGGGATGTACATCTCATTAACAAAATAAATAGGGTAATAAAAAATATATACAATTGAGCAGACGAGCACAGTGCTGAGGGGAGGGGAAGGGAGAGGGGGAGGAGCAGAGGGAAAGGGTGGGAAAAGGGGGCTTAGCTGAGGGGAGATGAAGGGGGGGTAGGGCAGCAGAGGGAGCAGAGGGAAAAGGGGAAACTCAGTCTAGGAAGGCCTCTTGTAGGAGGTGAGCTTTGAAGTAGTAGGGCTTTGAAGAGGGGAAGAGAATTAGTTTGGCGGAGGTGAGGGAAGGCATTCCAGGACAGCGGGAGGACATGGCCCAGGGGTCGACAGCGGGATAGGTGAGAACGGGGGATGGTGAGGAGGTGGGCGGCAGAGGAGCGGAGTGTGCGGGGTGGGCAGTAGAAAGAGAGAAGGGAGGAGAGGTAGGAAGGGGCAAGGTGATGGAGAGTCTTGACGCCTAGAGTGAGAAGTTTTTGTTTCGTGCGGAGGTTGATAGGCAACCACTGGAGGTTTTTTAAGAAGGGGAGTGACATTCCCAGAGCATTTCTGCAGGAAGATGAGCCGGGCAGTGGAATGAAGAAAAGACTGGAGCGGGGAGAGACAGGAGGAAGGGAGATCACAGAGAAGGCTAACACAGTAATCCAGCCGGGATATTATTAGAGCCTGTACCAGTAAGATAGCCGTTTGGGTGGAGAGGAAAGGGCGGATTTTGGCGATTTAAAGGTGAGACCATCTCCATTTACGTTCAGACTATCTCCAACTGAATATCCCACCAGCATCTCAAACAATCAAAAAATGGACCTATTTCTCTTCCCCCTTTAAATCCACTCCTCCTTTCTCATCTATATTGGTAACACCATCATACTCCCCCTCACAGAAACCCACTTCGTTGGTGTCACCCTGGACTCCTCTATCTTTCAATTTTCACATTCAAGCTATCTCCCAATTCTGCTATTTCCTACATAATACGTCCCATATCCACCCCTTCCTGTCCACCTAAACAGCTGTACTATTGTAACAGCCTCCAGTCTCCCCTTCCAATCTACATCACAACTTGTTGCATGGACCATCTTCTTGGAATTATACATTGCTCCACTCTGCAACACCCTCCCCTGGCTTCCCATATCCCTCTGAATCAAAGTAAAACTTCTCAAACTTGGCTTCAAGGCACTCCATCAACTTGCCCATCTCACAAAAGCATCATTACAACATATACACCTTTCACCCATTTCTCCACAGCACACATTCACTCTACTAAAACTAACCTAACTGTGCTTTCCTCTCCCATCTTTGTCCCCTTGTCCATCCTGTTCCTCTGGAACTCCCTCCCTCCCTCCAGAAATCTGACAAACCACACTCCACTTTATACCCTCCCCTAAAATTCCTCCTCCTGCAAGCTTCTCCAATTAGTTCCCAGTAATATAAGCATACCAACATACTCCAGCTCAGATGCACTTATTTATATCCAATTGCTTCCTTTGATTACCCTATTTGTAAATATTTGCATGTGTGTTTCCTGCAATAGAGTGTAAGCCCCCTGGGGGAAGGGATTGTGTCACTTGCTTGTTTTGTATTTTCAAAGTGCATAGAACAGTAATAATAATAATAATAATAATGTTGGGAATTTGTTAAGTGCTTACTATGTGCAGAGCACTGTTCTAAGCGCTGGGATAGACACAGGGTAATCAGGTTGTCCCACATGAGGCTCACAGTCTTAATCCCCATTTTACAGATGAGGTCACTGAGGCATAGAGAAGTTAAGTGACCTGCCCACAGTCACAGAGCTGACAAGCGGCGGATCCGGGATTCGAACCCATGACCTCTGACTCCCAAGCCCAGGCTTGCACCTTGCACAGTACCTTGCACCCAGTGGGTGCTCAATAAACATAACTACTAGTAACACAATGGAAAATTAAGGCAAGATCTTCAGATAATACACATCTGTTCTGGATAGAACACAATGCATTATTGGAAGAAACAGTGGTGTACATACCCTGCAGCAGACGACACAGTGTGCAATCTTCAACATGACTTTTCCTAAAAGTGAAATTCTTAAAGCACATTAATGACTATATTATAGAAGAGCTGACTCATATTTGGCCAGGAATCAGATAGTACTAGAAAGCAATAGAGTATCCCTCACAATTAAATGAGTTACCTTAGGATCAGCAGTGAGTAACTTAAATGCTTGATATACTTGTGCCTCTTTTACACCACCACCAAGATCCAGGAAGTTTGCTGGCTTTCCACCATTAAGAGATATGATGTCACACGTAGCCATTGCAAGACCAGCACCATTCACTGAAATGGCAAGAGCCACATTTTTCATCCAAAGAACAAAAAAATAAAATATGATTCAACCAAAAATAAAAAATAAAAACACACAAGTACCACTAGCTTTTCTTTTACATTAGGATCTGAAATGTTGGACAACAACAACTTGACAACAGATTCTTGGAAAGAAATGTCCCTTTCTTGAGATTTGCACACTTTATTGTTCCACTAGGATTTAGAGAAAGGAGAAGTGAATAAAGGGACTTCTAAAATATCCAAACTATATTTCTATATTTCTGTTAAAATTATATTGATCACTTGCCCTTCTGGTATCTCAAGCTTAATCACTTTCCTCAGATTGGAACATATCTTCCTTGAAACACCAAATAATTCCTCAACAAAATATCTTTGGAAGTGTCCTTCACTTTTTACTGATCTTTCAATTCCCATGATGGACCTTTGACCCAGGACTGATTAATTCTGGTGCAACTAAAATTGCAAATATTGTATCAAACAGAAACTCCTTACTGTGGCCTTTAAAGCACTCATTCACCTTGTCCCCTCCTACCTCTCCTTGTTAGTCTCCTACTACAACCCAGATTGCACACGTGCTCCTCTAATGCCAACCTACTCACTGTACCTCGATCTCGTCTATCTTGCTGCCAAACTCTTTCCCACATCCTGCTTCTGGCCTGGAACACCCTTCCTCTTCATATCCTACAATTACTTCCCCTCCTCCTTCAAAGCCTTATTGACGGCACATCTCCTTCAAGGGGCCTTTCCTGACTAAGCCCTCTTTTTCTTTTCTTCCACTTCCTTCTGGATCACCCTGATTCTTCCCTTTATTCATCCACACCTCCCAGCCCCACAGCACCTATGTACCTGTCCATAAATTATTGATATTAATGTCTGTCTCCCCCTCTAGACTGAAAGCACATTGTGGGCAGGGAATGTGTCTGTTATATTTTTATATTGTCCTCTCCCAAGCACTTTGTACAATGCTCTGCACACAGTAAGTTCTCAATAAATGACTGATTGCCAAATATCTTCTACCAAATTGAAGAATTTCATTTATTAAAAACATAAAAAACCACAAAGAGGCTTTTTCACTTGTTCCAAATACACCAGTATAGTTTTACCCTTTTAAATTTTCTAGTAGGAAAACTGTATATTAGTTTATCTGATGTAACTGGCCTGGTCCATTAAAGTTATTGCTCCTACACAAAGTAAGGCTTTTTGTAAGGCATGTAATTCTGTGTCATTTTCTATTGTATTGAACAGCAAACTACCAGGCTGAGGTCTCTGAGGCTCTAAATATAATGATACTGTTGATTTAATGAGCAACAAATCTTTTTTATGTTAATTCCATTAAGATTAAGACCTCAGTATCAAGGCAATGAATTGGTTCCACCAGAATCACAGCCTCTTACAATAAAGTAGGTAGAGTATAAATCTAAACTCTATAAGCTGTGGACATTAAAAAAAAATTACAGTACTTCTACATTCCCAACCTTATCTCAGCAGAATAAGCCCGTTTCAGAAAATTTAGATCAAAATGATGAAATCAATTTTTCTGTTAATAAAATGGAGTAGCCGATTAAACACTTTACATTTCTATTATCATTGAAATGGAAAAGGTTCAGGGTAAGGATTAAATATATACATGTCTCCTTGTACTTTTTTGATTTAATCTTTCCTCATGTGTCCATGGCTCTTAACCCCCGCCATCCTCTTACTTTTAGATTGCGAGCTCTTTGGGATCCAACATCCTTGGCTATTGCTCATTCTGGTACTTTTTCCCTAGCATTTAGAACAGTGCTTTACACACAGTGGGCACTTAATAAACACTATTACTATTTGTACTTCACTAAGAACACTATTTAAATAAAGCAAAAATTTCAGAACAATTACAAGATTTATCAACTTTGTTTCCAGAGATAAAATGCATAATTTTAGGAAATCAAAACTGAATTGTAGCAAACGATTTAACAATAAATAGTGATAGCCCTATTGAATTCCACATAAAACATTTCAGAATGAATCAGGGAATGTCAACTGGCTACTAATAGGGATAATCTATTTAGCACTCAAATATTAACTTTTTTCCACTGCAGAAACTTTGAGCTATTAATAGCTATATAGGCTATTAGTAAAGCAGAGATTCATTTCATACCAAAACAGGCAATGTTTCCATCCAGTCCAATATACTTTAGGTCATATTTAGCAGCTTCATTTTCAATGGGTTCATTTTCTGATTTATCATCCATTGCAAATATTTCTTTTTGCCTAAACTCTGCATTGTCATCAAAGTTTATCTTGGCATCAAAACAAACAACTAAAACGAAAAAAAAAGAGAAAAAAATAAAGGAGACAGCTATTGAATATTTACTAAAGATCCTTAGGCTATGTACACTGGGTAAACAGTAACTAACACACACCTATTACCCTAGGTGATAAACATAAGTGAAATATTTCACCTTATCTATTTGCCAAGGTTTCACGATGGATCCTGGACAGACAGTTCAATTTCCCAACCTTTTCATCTTTGATTTTGCTGAATGATCTGGCAATTGCTGCCAATTATTTAGGTTGCTTTTGAAGCTCAAACATGTTTCAAGTGAGGCATTTGTGGCCTTTTATTTATTTTTTAAAGGTACTGAACATGCAGGTGAAACAGTTTCAAGGTTAAAAACTCAGTACTAGAGGAGGGAAAAAGAGGGTTCTTAATTTGATCACCAATCTACTGTCTAAGTTAAAGGTAAACAGAAGGGTCACATAAACACTTGTTTTAGCCATTTTGTTTGTTCGATTCTCTTGGTTCTTTTCCCTGGTTATTGCCAGTAATGATACTTTTAACTCAAATAAAGAAGTCAGAAGTTAAAGATATTCCCTTTGGCCCAATTTACTTATCTTTTCAGGGCTCATTTTTGAGTCAATTATTACTTAAAATAAATGATGGTGATTATAAATGACTGCTCAAAACTGAACTACATGACACACCTCTATGGAGTCTTTACAAAGAATGAGTCGTTAATACAGTAGAATCCTATACATAAACATAATAACATACTCAGATGACAAATTACTTCAAACCAAGAATGACTGACATGGGAGCCCATTTCCTGGTATTTAACGAACCACTGAATTCTCTAACCGTGGTACAAAATGCCCAGTGCCCCAACCCACATAATTTTGACTCTATAGAACTGAAAAAACAATTACCTTTTAGGACATTGAAAATCTTATAGTGGAATGTTGCTACTGCCAGTGTTTCCCACCCCCCAGAGTTCTGCTTACTATGCTGGTACTTCACAGCAGTTAATGGTCGGTATACTAATCAATAGAAAAGTGACTTCAATAGTCCCCTCCCATGAGGTTTATACCATACATTTAAAAATTTGTTGAAAATTTAACTCCTCAGTAACTCATGTCTAAATCCATTGCTGTTAACCTGAACATAAATGATCATCAATTGAGTGTTAACTGTGTAGAGAATAGATGTGATTTGTTGATAATTTAAATAATTTTTTTTATCACAATTAAAGGTTAAAAGTGTTTCAGAGCAATTTGCAGTTATAGACTACTCCAAATTGTCCATAAACTAAATACTAATTCATGCATACAATTCTATAATATGCTTGCTGAACCATATTTTCAAAATAGTCTTTTCTACAGCTGAAATGCTAGCATCAGATCTGGCTGCAACTATATTCAATTTCAATTAAATGAAAGCTCAATCAATCAATCCTATGTTTTGAGAACTTACTGTGTGCAGACCACTATACTAAGTGCTTGGGACAGTACAATAATCAATCGTATTGAGTGATTATGAGCACCTCACCGTACTAAGTACTTGTGAGAATACTGTAGCAAATATTGCAGAGTTGGTAAATATGGTCGCAACGCAACGAGTTTACAGTCTAGAGGGGAAGATAGCAATCATATAAAAAAAATATGGATATGTACATAAGTGCTGTGGGGCTGAAGGAGGGGTGAATAAAGACAGCAAATCAGCATGACGCAGAAGGAAGCGGGAAAAGAGAAAGTGAGGTCTTAGTCAGGGAAGGACTCCTGGAGGAGATGTGCCTTCAATAAGGCTTTGAAAGTGGGGAGAGAAAATGTCTGTCGATATAAAGAGAGAGGGCATTCCAGGCCAGAGGCAGGACATGGGTGAGAAGTCAGTGGTGAAAGAGATGAGATAAAGGAACAGTGAGTGGGTTGGCATTAGAGGAGTGAAGTCTGTGGGTTGGGTTGGAGTAGAACAGTGAGGTGAGGTAAATACTTTTAAAGCACTTTTAAAATACTTGAGTGCTTTAAAATACAAAAGAGTTGGCAGACACATTCCCTGACCACAATGAGCTTACAGTCTAGAAGGACAGACAGACACTGGAATGAATAAGTGAATTATAGATATGTACATAAGTGCTGTGGGCCTGAGGGAGGGGTGAACAAAAGGTTCATTCATTCATTCATTCAATAGTATTTATTGAGCGCTTACTATGTGCAGAGCACTGTTCTAAGCGCTTGGAATGAACAAGTCGGCAACAGATAGAGACAGTCCCTGCCATTTGACGGGCTTACAGTCTAATCGGGGGAGACAGACAGACAAGAACAATGGCAATAAATAGAGTCAAGGGGAAGAACATCTCGTAAAAACAATGGCAACTAAATAGAATCAAGGCGATGTACAATTCATTAACAAAATAAATAGGGTAATGAAAATATATACAGTTGAGCAGATGAGTACAGTGCTGAGGGGATGGGAAGGGAGAGGGGGAGGAGCAGAGGGAGATGGGGGGAAAAGAGGGTTAAGCTGCGGAGAGGTGAAGGGGGGTGGTAGAGGGAGTAGAGGGAGAAGGGGAGCTCAGTCTGGGAAGGCCTCTTGGAGGAGGTGAGTTTTAAGTAGGGTTTTGAAGAGGGGAAGAGAATTAGTTTGGTGGAGGTGAGGAGGGAGGGTGTTCCAGGACCGCGGGAGGACGTGGCCCAGGGGTCGACGGCGGGATAGGCGAGACCGAGGGATGGTGAGGAGGTGGGCGGCAGAGGAGCGGAGCATGCGGGGTGGGCAGTAGAAAGAGAGAAGGGAGGAGAGGTAGGAAGGGGCAAGGTGATGTAGAGCCCTGAAGCCTAGAGTGAGGAGTTTTTGTTTGGAGCGGAGGTTGATAGGCAACCACTGGAGGTGTTTAAGAAGGGGAGTGACATGCCCAGATCGTTTCTGCAGGAAGATGAGCCGGGCAGCAGAGTGAAGAATAGACTGGAGTGGGGAGAGAGGAGGAAGGGAGATCAGAGAGAAGGCTGACACAGTAGTCTAGCCGGGAAATAACTAGAGCCCGTAGCAGTAAGGTAGCCGATTGGGTGGAAAGGAAAGGGCGGATCTTGGCGACATTGTAAAGGTGAAACCAGCAGGTCTTGGTAACAGGATGTGTGGGGTGAACGAGAGAGACGAGTCAAGGATGACACCGAGATTGCGGGCCAAAAGGTGCAAATTCAAGTATGTGACTCAACTAAAGATCATGACTAAACCCATTTGATCTGTTCCCGTCAATACCTTAGGGGAGATTTTCATTCAAAAGGGAGAATGTAAGGGGTTAACTGCAAGAGTCATGAGACTGAGGTACAGTGAGTAAATTGGCATTAGAGGAACAAAGTGGGCAGGTTGGGACGTAGTAGAGTGGCAAGGTAAGGTAGGAAGGAGAGAGCTGATTGAGTGCTTTAAAGCCAAAGGTAAGGAGTTTCTATTTGATGTAGAGGTGGAAGGGCAACCACTGGAAGTTTATCAGGAGTAGGGACACACACACTTTTTTTTTTTTTTTTGAAAAATGATCCAGAAAGCAAAGTGAAGTATAGACTGGAGGTGGAGAGACTAGAGACTGGGAGGTCAGTGAGGAGACTGATGCACTAGATGAGGTGGAATACAAGAGCTTAGACCAGTTTAATAGCAGTTTAGATGGAGATGAAGAAACTAATTCTAGAGACGTGAGGGTAAAACTGGCAGGATTTGGTGAAAGACTAAATATGTAGGTTGAATAAGAAGGATGAGTCGAGGATAATGCCAAGGTTACAGAATTGTGAGAGAGGGAGAATAGTGGGGGTGTCTGCCATTTAGGGAAGCAGCATAGCCTAGTGGATAGAGCACAGGCCTGGGAATCAGAAGGACCTGGGTTCAAATGCCAGCTCTTGCCATTTGTCTGCTGTGTGACCTTGGGCATGTCACTTCACTTCTCTGGGCCTCAATTACCTCATCTGTAAAATGAGAATTGAGACTGTGAACCTCATGTGGGACAGGGACTGTGTCCAGCTCGATTTACTTGTACCCACCCCAGCGCTTTAGTAATAATTATATAATATCACTGGACAGATGCTGTTTTACGGAAGAGGGTTTAAAGCCCCTCTATGTTGTATAAGAGTGATTATTTTGCCCACCTCCCCAGAGGTTACTCCCAACAGGTCGTGCACCCTATCTTCCAGCCAGGCAGTAATTATATTCTGAGATCAGAAATTTTAAGATTCAGAGATATAATTTTCCTTGAAATGACAAGCTCACAAGCCCAATTCTGCACACATCTCTGCATGCCAGGCCGAGGATGAAAGCTGTTGCCACACGCTCTTAGGATCCCCCCAACCGTGGCTGAGGAACGCAACCACAGTAACTGCCACCTTTTCTTCTGCCACTGAGGGCCCCACTTGCACTCTGTGCCAGGCTGGGGATAAAAGCTGCTGCCACATGCAATCAGACCCCTCCCCTGAACAGCCAGCCAGGCTGCCTTCCCAGGAACCAGCACCGGAGAGGCTCCGTCCCATCCTGCCTTCCACCACTCAAGCAGGAAATAGAAAGATATCCACAATGTAAGGCCTCCACAAAACCCTGGGCAGACTGAGGGCACAAACCCTGGGCAGACTGAGGGCTACTTGGTGGTTGCTGTGTACATATTCTCATACTCTGAATGAGGTAACTAAGGCCCAGAGAAGTTAAGTGACTTGCCCATGGTCACACAGTAGCACTGAAAAAATATCCTTAAAAAAAAAAAAAACAGTATTGGAGCCAGAATTAGAATCCAGGTCCTCTGACTCTCCAGCCCATGCTCTTTCCACTAGGCTTTCTCCTATCTGTAATCTATTTTAACGTTTGTCTCCCTGTCCAGACTGCAAGTTCTTTTATGTCAAGGATTGTGTCAACCAACTCTACTGAAAGATCCTAATACTATCCTATGCAGCACTCAAATATAAAAACTCCTCACTATTGGCTTCCAAGCTCTCTATCACCTTGCCCCTTACTTCACCTCCCTTCTCTCCTTCTACATCCCAGCCCGCACATTCCACTTCACTGTGCCTCCATCTCGCCTGTCCCACCGTTGACCCCTGGCCCACATCCTACTTCTAGCCTGGAATGCTCTCCCTCCTCAAATCTGCCAATCACTCTTCCCCACTTCAAAGCCCTGCTTAATGAATGAATGAATGATTGCAACTTGACATTTGTTCCCTCTTGAGTTAATGCCTAAATAACCACCTGGTTTTAAATCAGATATCTTTGCATCTGCCTACTTCAGGCCCACAAGGATTACTTAATGCTTTATACTGAACCTATGAAACAGAATCATACTGAGACTTTGAGTCCCCATGTAACTTCATGCTCTGGTCTTTAGAAGGGGTTTCTCTGGGTCTGAACAGCTTACCTCCCCTCACCAGTCACTATGGGAACTCAAATGCCACCCTGCACTGGAGTCCAATTTTAAGAAGTGCAGGGACCTTCAAACTTATAGCTAACTTTTAAAAAAGTTCAATTGTTGGGAAGACTGCAGCGGTTTGTTTCTAAGGACTGTAGCAGAGCAGAGAGATTTTTTTTCTTATACTACACTCTTTTCTTATACTTTTTCTTGTATTTTAAGTTGGCCTAGAGCACGACCCTGGGAGTCAGAGGACCTGGGTTCTAATTCTGGTTCTGCCACTTTACTGTGTGACCTTGAGCAAGTCACTTCACTAGGCCTCAGTTACCTCATTTGCAAAATGTGTATTAAGACTGTGAGCCCCATGTGGGACATAGACTTGTGTCCATCCTGATCATCTTGTGTTTATCCCAGTGATTAGCACAGTATATAGTAGGTGCTTAACAAATACCAATGGAAAAACAAAAGTGACAAAATCATCTGTGCACTGTTTATAATCATTTTCTCTTTACTAAGTAGCTATCCTTTCCATCCTAGGTTGTGAGCCCATAATGGGACAGGGATAATGTCTAAATCTTGATTATTTTCCATTCATTCCAACATTCAGGACACAGTGTTCAGTACAAAGCAAGTGCTTGTTGAATAACAATACTTCTGCTATACTGAATTTTGTAAAAGTGCCAATGTTAGTCTGATGAAGTAGATTACACACCGAAGAAATCTAGCTCACAAGCTAATTCTCTCATTATTCCAAAGGTGACTCAAGACAAGTACCTATGTTTGTGTGCAGGAAGGATGAAGAAGTTTAGAATGAAGTGGTGATCCTCATGGTTTTTACAACATTTATTTTACATGCAATTCAACAAAGTTAAATTTACACTGTTTTTAAAATATGGGAGAATTGAGCTCTTTGTGCTAATCTTTTCATATAAGAAAACTAAAGTTCACATTTTTCACATACATTTCAGGACAATGCTAGTATTAAAAATCCACTGCCTTTTATGCTAACAACAGGAGAACAATAAATTTCCTGGTGAGACTTTAGCTTTCTCATTAACAAAGCAACCAACAACTCTAGTTAAACGTAGTTTTAGAGGCTTAGTTTGGCTCAAACATGAACATTTTCAATGTCACATTAACAGAATCTCAGTTCTGGAGAACATTCATCTTAAACAAAGGCCATTCCATGCACAAAGTAGCTGAAAAAACACCTATTAATATTTATAAGAATTTTTTATCATCAAAAGTGCACTGTTATATGCTTGATGTATTATACAAATGAATTTTCATTTTGAACAAATATCAAAGAAAGTTTCAGTTCTTATATTCACAGAGTGTTTTTGTTTTGGTTAGTGGCATGAGATTTCTGAGCTGCTAATTCAAGAATTTAAATGGTGAACATGATTGACACTTTAGGGAGACCTCTGATCCTCAAAATGTTAAAGGAAGAATGTGCCCAGAATGAAATTAAATAAAAATCACAATTCCAATGAGAGATTTACCCCCAGACAGAAACACAACTATGTGAAATAGCTGTGATATTTAAATTGAAAAATGTTTTGCCTTCAAGCTGCACTTGATTTGAGATAACTAAAATCTGAACATCCAGGAAAAATTAAAAATTCTGAAATGTAAATTAGTCTTACATTTCTCAAAAATAATATTCCAGTATTTTGGGGAATTTTAAGAACACACTCCTAGTTGATGTGAAAAAGACAAGGGACAGAGTCAAAAATATCCTTCAATATGATTTTACCTAAGTAAAAACACAAATGCACTAAAAACGCCAAAAGCTTATTGAAAACAAGAAAAAGCACTGAAGGTATTTAGCAAAATTAATTTGGACTAAAACTGGAACCTGATTGGTTGGCTAACTTAGGATGATTTAGCTTAGATTTCCAATAATTTTGGTTACTAAACCCATTGGTTCAAATTGGATCTTATTTATCTGATTCCAAGAGATAAGAGCTTTAAACAAGTAAAAGGAACTGGTGTGTAGGATTATTAATCTGGGAGTGACAGAAAAAAACAAAAGAAAAATGGAGAATCAAAACTTCTGAGAAACAGATGAAAATTACAATCTTTTTGTGAGTTCCACTTTAACCGCTGAAATGTCCAATTATGTACCCATAGTGTGGAAAAGAAATGTAGCTCCAAAGTGGACATCTATAACATATAACTTTCACAGCAATCATGAAATAAAGCATTCTTGTGATTGTCTTAGAAGTCAAGAGTGAATTCATTATTTAATAAAATAAAGAAAACTATAGGTTTGAGATGGAAATCTGCTAATATGAAAGGAGATGGAATCTAAATAGTAATACTGCACTGAATTACTTTAAACACAGCTTACATTTCATTTTAAGGGCCTCTATTTCAATGAAGAGGAACGCTACCCGACCCAGTAATACTTTCCAATTGCATGTGATTAAAACGGGGAGCACTGAAAATGTGATAGTTGAAGTTAATTCTGCGTGACAAAAATACACTATTCAAATACATATGTAGTCTAGCACATTACAGATTGGGAATATAACATTAGCACCCTCATGTACACGTTATAAAAGCAAAAATTTATGAGTTACTAGGGAAAGAAAGTACCCTAAAGAAATGTAGACTCAATAACTCCCATTTAAAATGGAGTTTTCATGGCTTTAAAAAACTTTTTAATTAAAAAACTATCCATGAACTGATTAAAGTTTTCATTTAAAAGGTCATATATTCTGCAGTAACCTACAGGAATTGTAATAGTAACTTAAGTATTGAAATTATCATTTTTTTTTCCTTTTTGTAATGCCTATGCTTTTCCTAGATGTTACACCATTGCTTGTGTATGGGGACCATTTTTAAAATACACTGTAATATTTGTCCATGAAACAGGTGCAGTCTTTCTTTTGTGCACCTCCCCAAATCTGATTTCCAAATTTACTGGAGGTTGATAATCATTGTAGCCTTTACCTCATGTAGCAATTTATTCCCAAGTTTTGGAATATAAAAAAGATTTTGTTTATAACGGAACCTTAATTATTCTTCAAATCACCCAATGTTTGTTAGGTTCATTTCCAGGCATTGTTTTTAGCTTTTCCTTCAATCAACAGATTTTTTTTGCAAGAATATAAGCGGTTAAAGGCAACACTATTTCATTCATACTGCTTCTTGATGAAAGTGAAATGTAATGAAAAGCTTACTAAAAATCACCTCATGAGAACTACTAATGACAACTTTTGTCACAGTAATGGGATTTGGAAGGAAAATATTAATAAATGAGAATAGGTTTATGTGATCTAACAATGTGTTGCTAGTTACATTATAAAATAAAGTATTTCTTAACTAAGCAGCAGCACCAGCAAATACACTGACTCTGATTTATGGTACACTGCAATGGTCTTTGGAATAAGTGAACACATTGTGTGATGGATAGTAATTTTTTTTACGCTATTTGTTAAGCACTTACTATACTGTACTAAGGGCTGGGGTAGATATAAGCTAATCAGGTTGGACACCGTCCATGTCCCACATAGGGCTCAGTCAATCTCCATTTTACAGATGAGGTAACTAAGGCTCAATGAAGTTAAGTGATTTGCCCAAGGTCACACAGCAGACAAATGGTTGGGGCATGATTAGAACCCAGGTCCTTCTGACTCTCAGGCCTATGTTCTATCCACTAGGTCAAGATGCTCCTCAAATTGGTGGATCTGCCCACTGAGAGAAGATGATAGAATGCCTAGTGGAAAAAGCATAGTCCTGTAAGTCAGAAGACCTGGGTTCTAATCCTGGCTCTGCTACAGGTCTGTTGTGTGACCTTGGGCAAGTCACTTAATTTCTCTGTGCCTCAGTTACCTCATCGGCAAAATGGGGATTAAGACTGAGTTCTTTATGGGATATGGACTATGTCCAACCTGATTAGCTTGTATCTATTCCAGTGCTTAGTACACTGTCTGACACATAGTAAGCGCTTAACAAATGCCATTAAAAAAATGTAAAAAGCTGATGAGGTTACAAACCTAGAGAAGAAAGGATACAGTTGACTAACCCTTAATTCTTTAAAAATGAGTTTAGGCCTCTTTGAATATATCATATCTAACAGGGATATAAGTCTAGAGCATAAGCCCTTATACTCTCCCCCTAGTGCTTAGTATAATTCTCTGCACACTGTAAGTCCTCAATACCTTTGAATGATTTAGTATCGTGTACCTCAATACTAAAAAAAGCGTATAGTGAAATGTCATAAAGGATGACAGAGAACAACACAAAGTAGATTTCATATTTCAAAAAGTGACCCAAGAAATAACGTTTTGAGAAAATTTGAGGGGTAGACCAGATGGCGGCGATGCAGGTCTCATCTACAGGACCATTACACAAGTTCGCTGCTGTGACTGTCCATCCATTGATGGAATGGTCTTCACTTGGCTAATTAAGAGACGTTAATGAATATCTGACAAATTGTCACCAAGGAACAATGACCTACATTTCATATTCCCAAAGCAGTGGTAAACTCAGGAGGTTGGCAAGGGGCGGGGAGCAAATGGATGGCAGGAAAAATAGTGATAGTGTCTTTCTGCGGTTTGCTTCTAAATCTAAAATTTCCTTAAGGGGCTGCAGTCTTGAGGGGAAAATGCTCCAGGAAGAAACTAGTTCTATAGAAAAAAAAATATATGAGAATTGAATTTAAATTTAGCAACAAAGCACTGGAATCAATGATCTCCTTCCCTTAATTTGCCATCTTGTACAGATGATAAAATGACGGTCACTGCTCTACAGGTGATTCATTCATTCACTCAATCATATTTATTGAGCGCTTACTTTGTGCAGAGGTGATGATACGTCTTGGTATTAAAGCCTAAACTCTAAAGCTATTCGGAAAGATTTTTTGTTGATTTGATTTGGCCAAGAAAATTGGTACTGATTGAGATAAAACGAGAGCCCTTAAGGTACTGAATGGGAGTAGGGTGTCCTTCCTTATGGTTTTATAGGAAATTACAAACAACATGAGGAAGATAATGTCTTAAAGTGGAAGTCATTTTATATTTTGCTCATGAACTTGAGGTCTAGAATTCACTGACTCTGCTCAACAAGGGTCAGAAACACCATTAGCCATATGAGAAATTTCAGGGCACATGCCTGTGTGCAGAGAATTGCACTAAGCCCTTGGGAATACGTCAATTTATGATACAAAACATCAGAAAAAGTTAGTCACCTTATCCTTAGTCACTGTTACCTAAAAATTCCTACTTCCATATTGCAGAAGTATGCCTAGCAGACCCATCCCATAAAACTCTCGTAGAATTGCTTAAAAATAATAATAATAAGGATGGTATTTGCTAAGCGCTTCCTATGTGCCAAGCACTGTTCTAAGCACTGGGGTAGATACAAGGTAATCAGGTTGTCCCACGTGGGATGTCACAGTCTTAATCCCTATTTTACAGATGAGAATACTGAGGCACAGAGAAGTTAAGTGACTTGCCCAAAGTCACACAGCTGATAAGTGGCGGAACCGGTATTAGAACCCACGACCTCTGACTCCAAAACCCGTGCTCTTTCCATTAAGCCATGCTTCTTCCTATATAAGTATATATATAAGGCTCATTGGAAGGAGCATGGGCTTGGGAGTCAGAGGTCATGAGTTAGAATCCCGGCTCTGCCACTTGTCAGCTGTGTGACTGTGGGCAAGTCACTTAACTTCTCTGTGCCTCAGTTACCTCATCTGTAAAATGGGGATTAACTGTGAGCCTCACGTGGGTCAACCTGATTACCCTGTATCTACCCCAGCGCTTAGAACAGTGCTCTGCACATAGTAAGCGCTTAACAAATACCAACATTATTATTATATATGTGTGTGTGTTTATATATATATGGATTCATACTGAGTGGGTGATTCCACTTAAGTTTGTAATGAAAATTCAACTCAATAAAATGTATATAGGTCTGGACTAACCAGAAAGATTTACAAAATTTCAATTAGATCATGTTCATAGGTCACATCCAGAAAACAATAAGTACCAAAATCCTAACCATATTTCTGCTATGGTCCAGAAAACAATACCTCCGGAAGAAGAAAAGTTGCCATTTCTAAGTGAAACATGACACTCTTACTATGTTTAGTAATTAGATAATAAAAGCAAAATACTATGAAATGTTCATTTGTAGCATGGAAGCACTTGGGAATATGGTTAAAATAATAATAATTGTGGCTAGATAAAGCATATCAGATCAGATAGTTCCTATCCCACACAGAACTCACAGTCTAAATGGGAGGGAAAGCACATATTTAATTCCCATTTTACAGATGGGGAACCTGAGGCACAGGGAAGTTAACTGACTTGACCAAGGTCACACAGCAGGCAAGTGGTCTTCTGATCATTATAGTCCTATGCTCTTTCCACTAGGCTACATTGCTTTGTACAGGAATGAAATTCCCAAATAAAATTAATGCTATGATCCTGCAAATGTCTCCAATGTAATTTAATTTATAGTTTTTACATTTAAAAAAAATCAAAACATTTTCATTTGTTGCTGTTGTTGCTTTTATTTTTTTTTTACCTTGTCCTTCTGGAGTTTCACCAAAGGGATTAACTTCGACCTGGGTTGCATCGATTTCCAAGAAGAGAGTATACAGTTTCTTAATTTGATCTGCAGCCTAAATTTGATATGAAAGTAAATTGTATAAAATAAAAAAATTTTTAAGAAATCTTAAAAAAAAAAAGGTTATGCCTTTTTTCCACCAGATTACTTGGAGAAAAAAATAATCTAGAAAACATATTTATTGAACTCTCTACTGTTACATACTCATTAATAGGAGTTATAATTTCCTCCAGGGACCATATGTATCTAAAATGTTTTCATAACAGCCAAAAAAAATGCTAGCAGCCTTTGGTAAATTATCTTGGTTGACAAATTGTTTCTTTGAAACATGTATAAGGAAAGTGATACTCTGGATTTAGAAAACACCACCATTCTCTTCTGTACTGGTCTCTTTTGTCTCCAAACATGGGCAAAGGTTCTTGACAATGTTTATCTGGGTATCTCATCCAGATATTTACAATAACTCTTCAAATAACCCTGAAGCCAAGTTTACAGGACTCCCATGCAGGGTTCTTATGTCCCCTCAACAACTCAAACAGGTAATCTGAGTTTAGGCCAATGCCAAACCCTCAAAATATTTCTCATTAGATGTGGCATCCAGACCGACTCCTAGAACATCCAAGCCATGCCTTCTCAGAAACCCAAGGAGTAATTTCCATAGAAGTGACTCCACTTGTGAGCCATGAAAATACTTCCCTTTCTACGGCTAAAGGTACTGGTAAAAGCAGCATGGGTTTGTGGCAGTCCAATTTATTCCACGGCAAAAGGGAAAATCATAGAGGTAATTTTGCTTAAGACAAATTTTTGATAAATGGTATGAAAAAATATACAACTTTCACAGATGTATATTCAATTTGAAATATATTTGGTGATTATGCTAATAAAATCTATCAATAAAGTTATTTCCAGATTTAAGTATTTTATTATTCAAGCTACACATTTTATCACAGTACCTGGTTTTTCAGAGCATCTTTGAAGCCTAAATTTTCCGCCATTCGTAGTGCTTGGCTATCCTTTAATCCTTCATAAATGTCTACTTCTTCCTATTGTAATGCATAAACAGAATTAAGATGTTGAATTGGAAAGAAGATTTATGACTTCAAAATAAAAGTGCTTAGTAATTAAAGCATGGCAGTTTGCCAAAGTTCCCTGAGATTAGGGCTATTGCTGATGCCTATAGGGTATGTTTTAATTACCGAACCATCTATGAAACAGTCCTTCCAAAAATATATATAATTCTACAGGGTGGCACGCTGACAAGTCAATCTGACACCAGTTTTCACTTCTAATTACTATACAGATGGCTTTGAGGAATATTTAGACAGTTAATTTTTATGACATTTTCTGGAATGCTCCCAAAGCAGGTGTCCATGATCCATTAGTATTGCTTTAAAGAACTTCATATATATGTTAAATATTATTTTATTATTGAAACATATATTTAATATTACTAAGGCTCCTTTGGCATAACATCTCCTTAGCCCCAAGAACCCCAGGCTTTTAAATACAGCAATTATCTGGTTTATTCTCACAACACATCAAACAGGACATATTATTATTCTAAGTTATGGCAAAATATTAGATCGCTGGGCATTCTGAGCAACCCAGGATGTAACATTCTCAGGGTATTTACCTGGTATTTGAAGTTGAAAGATGACATATCTGTCCAGAAATTTTAGAAATGATAACATGCTATGAACAAGAAATGATTTGAGCCTAGCAAGCCAATCTTTATGAATCAAGTTCAAAGAGAAAGAAAACTCATTTCTAAACAAAGATCAATTAATAAAATTCAATATCAAATGCACATATACCTTAAAGATGAGTTCTGGAGTAGTAGCTGCCACGTCTTCAATGTCAACACCTCCTTTAGGGCTGCCAACCAAAACAGGCCCATTGCAGGCCCGGTCCATCAAAATAGCAAAGTAGGTTTCTCTGGAAATATCCAATGCTTCAGCAATCATCACCTACAAAATTAGCAGGAAAAATAAAATTAATTCGGCAGTGAGTCTTTCCCTCCATACTTGCTTGCAAACTGAGGCTTAGAGAAGTTAAGTGACTTGCTCAAGGTCACACAGCAGGTCCATGGGAGGGCTGGGACTAGATTCCAGGTCTTCTGGTACTTTTTCCAGGACACCTTCCTGGGTCTACTATATGCAGAGCATTGTTCTAAGAGCTTGCAGCGTGGCTCAGTGGAAAGAGCATGGGCTGGGGAGTCAGAGATCATGGGTTCAAATCCTGGCTCTGCCACTTGTCAGCTGTGTGACTTTGGGCAAGTCACTTAACTTCTCTGTGCCTCAGTTACCTCATCTGTAAAATGGACTTTAAGACTGTGAGCCCCACACGGGACAACCTGATCACCTTGTATCCTCCCCAGCGCTCAGAACAGTGCTTTGCACATAGTAAGCGCTTAACAAATACCATTATTATTGTAATAGAGGCAAAAGAAAGTGCCAGGAGTGTGTGTGTGTATGTACGTATATACATACCCTATAGGCAGCAAATATATATAGATAGATATGTTAGTTTCAATGCAGGCCTAAATTCTAAACAAACCTTGAAGGCTGTCTGATTTCTGTCTTGCCTGAGTTGTGAAAGGAGAGGCTGAAGATACCTTATCTCCAAGATCTATTTTACTGTCTTGATATTGTCACTTTGGCTTGCTGATTCTAGAATATAAGCTCATCGTGGGCAGGAAATATGTCTGCTAATTGTGTTGGATTGTACTTTCCCTAGATCTGCGCATAGTAAGCGCTCAATAAATACCATTGATTGATCGACTCTGTTGCTTGCAATCCATTGGTACCACTGTCTTTGTCTATTCCCATCTACATTATGAATTCCAGGACTGTCAGGAACTATGCCTGATATATTATGCAGTACCTATTCCAGGGCTTAACTCAGTATTTGACACACAGTACATCCTGGTAATTATTAAGTGACCAACATGAAAATTTGATGCAAAATAAAGGGTGGGTTTATTTTTCATCCATGAAATTAAAAAGCATCGAGTTAGTTGTTGGAAATTTTGAAGGCTCTGTAATGTCCATTTTCATGCCACTCCTTAATATTGTTAGCCTAAAAAGTGACAGCTACATAGTTTTGCTGAAGAAACTCTTGCTACCTTTTTTCTTTACACAAAAATCACTCACAAAAGTTCCCCAAAGCAGTTGTTTTAATTCAAGAGTTCAGCAATACAAAAAACATTACGTGTTTACTCGCATTTGACTAAAAAATATCAAGTTCAGTTGTCAAAGATAGATTCCTTTTCCATTGCAACTGATGCTCTATTATTTTTATGCATTCATCTCCATTAGGTCATTTTAAGAAGTGGTATAAATTATATCCTTTATAAACATAAGGCACAGTTCATTTGTTCTGGTGTTCCTTCTGAGAGTAATAACTAGCCTCCCTTTCCCAAGTCAATTGTTTTTCATTACACCTGTAAATCAGTGGTTTCAGAATTTCCAAATGTATAGATTGCTTAATAGCTGTAATATATTACAGGCCTGCAGTGCATAGATTTAATAATGCACAGAACTTTTAATGATCAAACTGCTTATCAAATTACTCTTTGGCATGTTGCATTTACATTGCCATACATCAATTTTTTTTCAACAAACATTTTATGCATGTGGTGACTTTATTAAACACTGATGGGAGTCTACTATTGTAAACAATGGATGACCATGACTTTCAATTCCTAAAAATCCATCTTCACAAATACAAGGTAATCTGAATCAAACTTAAGGAATGTTAGCTTCCTTGGCTATGAAAAACCATTCTTAGCCAACCATTTTGGCTAAGAAAATTCCCTGAGAGATGACATGAGGTTACATATTCAGACACTTCTAAACTCACATTTTTCAAAGGAATTTCAAATACAGTTATGATTCAGCTGAAGAGTTTGTGGGAGCTCCTCGCTGATGTCTATTCTTTAATGGATAGAATATAGGCCTGGAAAGTCAGAGGACCTGGATTCTAATCCTGGATCACCATCTGCCTGCTGTGTGATCTTGGACAAGTTACGTATCTTCTCTATGTTTCAGTTTCCTCATCTGTAAAATGGGGATAAAATATCTGTTCTCCCTCAGACGGTGAGCTCCATATGGGATTGGGACTGGGTCCAATCTCCTTATTTTGCATCTATCTCTATGTTTAATACAGTCCATAGAAAGTGTTTAACAAATACCAATTATATTTACAGTCCTTACTGATAACCTCTATTATGTTGCTCTCTCTAGTCTTCAGGATGACTACACAATGCACTCTTCTAGATAAACTGTACTTGTAATTAACCAGAACGTGAGACCTAATCAGTACCTCTAATTCTTCTATCCCAACATAGCTTTCACAGTAGATGTGCTTTGCATTTATAAAATGCTTTCCTATATTAAAAAAGAATCATATTGTTGCAGATAATATATAACCTTAAGAAATAATGTGTAAATTTCAGGGAGGCATTATTTCATTATTTTCTCGATGTGGTTTGTCTTGCTTTTCACACACACACAAAATAAAATGAAAAAGAATTCATACTACCTTATTAACTTTCACACCATCCTTTGGAGTTTGCTTTGTTGCTAGATTATACCCAATCATCTGTTTAGCCAGCTGTCCTACAACTTTAGGACTAAGAAAGAAAAAAGAAAATTGAAAAACATACTGAATCTATTATTGTTTAATAATCTTTATGAATGAAAAGTCTTCAATGCAAAAGTGTCCCCGTCTTTCTTCCTCAAACTTCCTGGTAGTTATTGGACATTCCCCAGGGAAGGAAATTCCATCATGAAATAGCTTCCCTGATTAGCAGGGAAGCTCTTCCATAGCGAAAAGCAGAGAGAATTCAAATCACCATCCACTGTTATACCAGGTTCTTTTATTAGAGACCAGTATAAATTTCTTTGTCCTCAGTGCCCAAGCCCAGATCCAATACAGCTTACTGTGATTTGGCAGAGACACGATATTTAAAAACTTACTCTTTGGTTAAATGAACTCCTCCTTGCAATCCACTATCGAAAGTCCCTTTTCCTCTTCCTCCAGCTAAGATCTGAGCCTTTAAAACGATTTCTTTTGCATCTGTAAAAGAAATACTGAGAGTTAGCATTTGTTTAAAAACCATGGAAATAAGGAAGCAGACAGGCAGAAGCGATAGAAACAACTCACTCATGGAGCAAATGCTTTGTCAAGCTACCTTTCAAACTTAAACAATTGACTTGTTTTAAAAACATGTTCATATCAAGCTTTTGCACTAAGGATAGCACAGTGTTTCCTAAATACTAAAAATTAAGTGTCACAACATCATATTAATAAAGGAGGGAAATACTTCTTTGCATTTTGAATCTCTAGAAGAATAGTTCTTCCTAGATACAACCACTGACATCAATGAGCCCAATTCTGCCAGTTGTCTAAGTAATATATGGCATCAAGTTTTTAGGAACATGATGATGAGATGATTTCAGTGCAAATGAACGTGGACTGACAAAACCAACATGTGACCAACAATCATATCCAAATGATGTGCATGTAAAAACTGCTGTATTTGTATGCAAAGTGCCCAGCACATTTTTTTGCTTTTCCTTTTAGTGGCACAATCTTTCCAAACTTTCTGTTCTCTAACAATTCCCTCAGAACCAGTTGGGATATACAAGGCTTGCTTGTCTTCTGCCACTGCCTTCAAACTTTCCACTGTGACTGCGGTGTTGAGGTTTCACTTCATTCTGTCTTTTAAATATTTCTTCTATCCACTCAGTTTATGTTGATCCCATTCCAGCCCACTATGGAGCAACTTTCTTGGGGTCTGGCTGCCTTCCACTCTTCTCACACAACCCTCTCAGTAAAGGTATGTTTTGATGGTGAAGAATGGAACTATATGCCAAGACCTCATTTTAGCTAATTCTTTCTTGCCATTTTATGTTAATATGGTGCAAGTAGATGAAGTTGGTGGAATGGCTCCCAAAAGTTTTCCTAGTCATAAAGAAGATTGGAAACAAAAAAATCACACTTTAGGTCTTCAGTTGGATCTGAATGCTGATTCCATCTTAGCACCACTCTGTCAGTCAACCAAAGGGAATATTGGCCATCTTGTGCCGTGGACCTTTGATACTATTCTTAGCTTTAAGTATTTCAGAAGATTTGAATCATATTTTGACACGAGGCTTCAGATTCCTTATTGGAACCTCGAGCATGACTGCACAGAATATGCTGAAGAGGTTGTGCTTTATTCAGTTGGTGATGGGGAAAGATGAGATACAAGCTCTCCAATTCTGATGCAACTATCCAGATGGTTGGGGAAGAATCTTACGATCTCAATAAATTTCTCTATAACCCAAATCTGCCAGGTTCTAATGCTAGTAATTATATTTGTGGCATTTTCTAAGTGATTACTATGTGCTAAGCACCATACTAAGTGCTGGGGAAGGCACACAATAATCAAGCCTGACAGTCCCTATACCACCTGGGGCTTACAGTTTAAGGAGAGGGGAGAACAGACATTTAATGCCCATTTAACTGGTGAGGAAACTGGGCATAGAGAAGTTAAGTGACTCCCCAGGGTCACACAGCATGCAAGCAGCAGAGTTGGGATTAGAACCCAGGTCCTTTGACTCCTAGGGGTGTGTTCTTTCCACTAGACCATGATGAAGAAGAGGTTCATTTTTTATTTAAATCACAGCATCAAAGTTTTTCAGTAATTGCCAGAGCCAAAATTGACTGATTGTGTCAGGTGTTATGATAAGGACTACTAATACCATCTACAAGTCTTGCAGTTGTTTCCTACACTTCTTTATCTGACATGCAGCAAAAATTATGTACACGGTGTCCCACTGTGGTCTGACATGGGTACTACAAGTGGACAAGGATAATTATGATTTTCCAATAGTCAATCTAGGGCACTCTGGCTAAAATCTTGCCATCTTTCCAATCTCAATTCTTCTCTCCCATACCTTCTTAGAGACAGCAGTAGGGTTGTATCTTTTCTGTTCATGGTCTCACTGTTTTTCCTCACACCTTTCCTAGTTTATTCTAGTTTAGGTTAGGTTTTTGTTATTGTTCATTGTCGTCAGTGCTGCCACCCACCTCTCTGGCCTCACCAGCTGCCTGACTTTGAGTTTGATCAGGTCGCCCCTTAATCGAGCCTACCCCCGACCCTGGTCATCGCCCGCTTATTAACACTACTGTATTGTATCATACTGTATCATGTTGCTATATTAACACTACTGTATTGTATCATACTGTATCATGTTACTATATTACCGATTTCGTTACTGTTTATTGTTGTCAGTGCTGCCACCCACCTCTCTGGCCTCGCCATGTCCCTCCTCCCCCCCCCCCCCTCCCGCCCCTTCCTATCCTCCCCTTCCCCTTCCCCTCTCTCGCTCAGCTCTTTCCCCCTCTCTCCTCTCCCCCTCCCCTCCCCCGCCCAAGAACCCCACTTTACCAGCGCTACCCCTCTTCCCCCTCCCCCTACTCTCCCCCCCACCAAACCCTCTCCTCCCCCCCTCCCCCCTTCTCTCTTCCCCACCCACGTCCCATCCCAGTCTTCCTGTCCCGCAGCTACACCTCATCCCCCTCTCCCCGTCCAGGGCCCCGCCACCTCCTTCCCATCCAAACCCTCCCCTCCCCCCACCCTTTCCCCCCCTCCCCCCCTTGCACCCACAGCTACTTTCAAGTGTGGCCTCTGGAACCCCCGCTCTATTACAGGTAAGCTACCTTTCATCCATGATCTTTTCCTTTCCCGCTCTCTCCTCCTCCTCACCCTTTCAGAAACATGGCTCTCTCCCGAAGACACGGTCTCCGCCGCTGCTCTCTCCAGCGGAGGCCTCTCCTTCTCTCACTCCCCCAGACTCACCGGTAAGGGAGGAGGCGTCGGCTTCCTCCTCTCACCCCATTGCCACTTCCGCACTATCCCTCCTCCCCCCTCCCTCTCCTTCCCCTCCTTCGAAGCCCATATCATTCGCCTCTACCACCCCCTCCAGATACTTGTTGCTGTCATCTACCGCCCTCCTGGTCCCACCTCCGACTTCTTCAACCACCTTGACCCCTTTCTCACCTTCCTTCTCTCCTTCTCTCTGCCCACTCTGATCCTCGGAGACTTGAACATCCATATGGATGTACCCGATGACTCCTCTGCCGCCCGCCTGCTATCCCTCCTCGACTCTGCCGACCTCCTCCTCCACCATACCGCGCCCACTCACCGACTCGGTCACACCCTCGATCTCGTCATCTCCTACTGCTGCACTATCTCCTCCCTCACCAACTCTGAAATCCCTCTCTCTGACCATAACCTTCTCACCTGCCTCATCTCTCACACGCCCTCCCCCTGAAAATCTTTGCTACTGCCCCACAGAGACCTCCGCTCTCTCGATCCCATCCGTCTTTCCAAAAGCATCTCGCCTCACCTTGCCGCCCTCTCCTCACTTCCCACTCTCGATGATCAGGTCTCCACTCTCAACTCCACTCTCTCTATTCATCTCGACTCTCTCGCCCCCCTTTCCCTCCGCCGCTCTCGCTCCACTAACCCACAGCCCTGGATCACCTCCTCCGTCCGCCTCCTACGAGATGTTCTTCCCCTTGACGCTGTTTAGTGCCATTGTTCTTGTCTGTCCGTCTCCCCCGATTAGACTGTAAGCCCGTCAAACGGCAGGGACTGTCTCTATCTGTTGCCGACTTGTTCATCCCAAGCGCTTAGTACAGTGCTCTGCACATAGTAAGCGCTCAATAAATACTATTGAATGAATGAATGAGAATGAGAACAGTGCTCTGCACATAGTAAGCACTTAACAAATACCAACATTATTATTAATTCTCTTCCCCTCTTCAAAACCCTACTTAAAACTCACCTCCTCCAAGAGGCCTTCCCAGACTGAGCTCCTCTTCTCCCTCTACTCCCTCTACCATCCGAGACTACCCCCCCCCTCCCGGGAAGCTGAGCCTTGTCATCGCCCGGAGCCTTGGAGCCATTACCACGTGGGCCCGGGATCTCTGCTCCCCTGGGGGTAAGTCTCAGACCGCCGGGCCCCCTCTTCCCAGCCGAATCGACCACCACATGGACTCTGGAGCTCTCCTCCCAGGCGGTGGTTCCTTGGGCTGCCTGCCCCCCGTTTCCAGCCTAGCTCTCTAGCAGCCTTTTGGCCACCGACCTCCGACTTTAGCGGCTTATTGGCCGCCGACCGCCGACTCATCCACGCCGAGACCACCCCCCCTCTCCCGGGAAGCTGAGCCTTGTCATCGCCCGGACCCCCGGAGCCATTACCTCGTGGGCCCGGGATCTCTGCTCCCCTGGGGCTGAATCGACCACCACATGGACTCAGGAGCTCTCCTCCCAGGCGGTGGTTCCTTGGGCTGCCTGCCCCCCGTTTCCAGCCTAGCTCTTTAGCAGCCTTTTGGCCACCGACCGCCGACTTTAGCGGCTTTTTGGCCGCCGACCGCCGACTCATCCACGCCGAGACCACCCTCCCCTCCTGGGAAGCTGAGCCTTGTCATCGCCCGGACCCTTGGAGCCATTACCTCGTGGGCTCGGGATCTCTGCTCCCCTGAGGCGCAGCCTCGGCCCACCCGGCCCCGATTCCCGACAAGCCCCCCTTCGCCTACCGCTCGCCGACTCATCTGCGCCTCCTCCCCCTCCACCGTGGAGCTGTGCCTCAGCCTTTCGCAACCTGGACCTCCGCACCCCGGCTCGGGAACTCCGACACTACGGATCTTCGCCCCCACAGACCCCCAGCCACCAGCTTCCAGTCCACACCCCCCCCCCCCCACCCCGCTCGGGCCCGGGGACATTGCACTCCCCTTCTCGATCCTGGGGACATTGTGCTCCCCTTCTCGGCCCCAAGGACATTGTGTCCTCGGGGGACATTGTGTCCCCCTGCTCGGGCCCGGGGACATTGTGCTCCCCAACCGCTCCCCCACTCCGCCCGAGGCGGCCATTTTGGGAAGCCCCCACTCTGCCTGAGGTGGCCATTTTGGGAAGGCCTCACTCCCTCTTCCCTCTTGAGGTGATTCATCTCTCCCGTCCCCGCCCCGGGCGACGATGTCCTTGTTCTCACCATGTTACCTTACCTTAGCCGCCGCCCACGGCCGCCACCCACCCCGGACAACCTCAGGGCCCCCCCGCCGCCACAGGGACATTTGGTCATGAGCTCTGGGACTCTCTCGGCCACTGGCCGCTTGACTTTGAGTCTGATCGGGTAGGGTCGGCTCGTCCCCCGACCCTGGTCATCGCCTGCTTATTAACACTATTGTAGGGTGCCTTACTGTAGCATGTTGCTATATTAGCAATCTCGCTTGTCATTGTTTATTGTCGTCAGACTTTGAATTTGATCAGGTCGCCCCTTAATCGAGTCTACCCCCGACCCTGATCATCACCCCTTTTATTAACACGACTATATTGTATCATACTGTATCATGTTGCTATATTAGCACTACTGTATTGTATCATACTGTATCATGTTGCTATATTACCGATTTCGTTTATTACTGTTTATTGTTGTCAGTGCTGCCACCCACCTCTCTGGCCTCGCCATGTCCCTCCTCCCCACCTCCCCCCTCCCGCCCCTTCCTATCCTCCCCTTCCCCTTCCCCTCTCTCGCTCAGCTCTTTCCCGCTCTCTCCTCTGTCTCCTCCCCCCCTCCCCTCTCCCGCCCTAGAACCCCACTTTACCAGCGCTACCCCTCTTCCCCCTCCCCCTACTCTTCCCCCCACCAAACCCCCTCTTTACCCCCTCCCCCCTTCTCTCTTCCCCACTCATGCCCCATCCCAGTCCTCTTGTCCCACCGCCACCCCTCATCCCCCTCTCCCCGTCCAGGGCCCCGCCACCTCCTTCCCATCCAAACCCTCCCCTCCCCTCCCCCCACCCTTCCCCCCCTCCTCCCCTTGCACCCACAGCTACTTTCAAGTGTGGCCTCTGGAACCCCCGCTCTATTACAGGCAAGCTACCTTTCATCCATGACCTTTTCCTCTCCCGCTCTCTCCTCCTCCTCGCCCTTTCGGAAACGTGGCTCTCTCCCGAAGACACGGTCTCCGCCGCCGCTCTCTCCAGCGGAGGCCTCTCCTTCTCCCACTCCCCCAGACTCACCGGTAAGGGAGGAGGCGTCGGCTTCCTCCTCTCGCCCCGTTGCCGCTTCCGCACTATCCCTCCTCCCCCCTCCCTCTCCTTCCCCTCCTTCGAAGCCCATATCATTCGCCTCTACCACCCACTCCAGTTACTTGTCGCCGTCATCTACCACCCTCCTGGTCCCACCTCCGACTTCTTCAACCACCTTGACCCCTTTCTCACCTTCCTTCTCTCCTTCTCTCTGCCCACTCTGATCCTTGGAGACTTCAACATCCATACGGATGTACCCGACGACTCCTCTGCCGCCCGCCTGCTATCCCTCCTCGACTCTGCCGACCTCCTCCTCCACCATACCGCGCCCACTCACCGACTCGGTCACACCCTCGATCTCGTCATCTCCTACCGCTGCACTATCTCCTCACTCACCAACTCTGAAATCCCTCTCTCGGACCATAACCTTCTCACCTGCCATATCTCTCACACTCCCTCCCCCTGCAAATCTTCGCTACTGCCCCACAGAGACCTCCGCTCTCTCGATCCCATCCGTCTTTCAAATAGCATCTCTCCTCACCTTGCCGCCCTGTCCTCTCTTCCCACTCTCGACGATCACGTCTCCGCTCTCAACTCCACCCTCTCTACTCATCTCGACTCTCTCGCCCCCCTTTCCCTCCGCCGCTCTCGCTCCACTAACCCACAGCCCTGGATCACCTCCTCCGTCCGCCTCCTACGCTCCTATGCTCGAGCTGCTGAGCGCTGCTGGCGAAGGTCCAAGCACCAAGCCGACCTCACACACTTTAAATTTATCCTTTCCTGCCTTAACTCTGCCCTCTCCTCCGCCAGGCAAAGCTTCTTCTCCTCCCTCATCGACACCCATGCCCGTCACCCCCGCCGATTGTTCCGGACCTTTAACTCTCTCCTTAGGCCCCCTGTTCCTCCCCCTCCCCCATCTCTCACCCCTAATGATCTGGCCACCTATTTCCTCACGAAAATCAACACGATCAGGTCTGAGCTCCCCAAAGTCACCCCTCCGCCTCTCCCCTCCCCCCCACCAACCCCCTCCCCTACTTTCCCATCCTTCCCTGCAGTATCCTCAGAGGAGATCTCCTCCCTCCTCGCAAGTGCCACCCCCTCCACCTGCGCCTCGGACCCCATTCCCTCTCACCTTCTTAAAACCATCGCCCCTGCCCTCCTCCCTTCCTTAACTTCTATTTTTAACCACTCAATCTCCAAGGGCTCCTTCCCCTCTGCCTTCAAACATGCCCACGTCTCCCCCATCCTAAAAAAACCCGCTCTTGACCCCACTTCCCCCTCCAGTTATCGTCCTATCTCCCTACTACCCTTCCTTTCCAAAATCCTAGAACGAGTCGTCTACAATCGATGCCTAGAATTCCTTAACTCCCATTCTCTCCTAGACCCCTTCCAATCTGGCTTCCGTCCCCTCCACTCTACCGAGACTGCTCTCTCTAAGGTCAGCATCGACCCCTGGGTCACGTCCTCCCGCGGTCCTGGAACGCCCTCCCTCCTCACCTCCGCCAAACTGATTCTCTTTCCCTCTTAAAAATCCTTCTTAAAAATCACCTCCTCCAAGAGGCGTTTCCAGACTGAGCTCCTCTTCCCCCTCTACTCCCTCTGCCATCCCCCCTTTACCTCTCCGCAGCTAAAGCCTCATTTTCCCCTTTTCCCTCTGCTCCTCCACCTCTCCCTTCCCATCCCCACAGCACTGTACTCGTCCGCTCAACTGTATATATTTTCGTTACCCTATTTATTTTGTTAATGAATTGTACATCGCCTCGATTCTATTTAGTTGCCATTGTTTTTACGAGATGTTCTTCCCCTTGACGCTGTTTATTGCCATTGTTCTCGTCTGTCCGTCTCCCCCGATTAGACTGTAAACCCGTCAAACGGCAGGGACTGTCTCTATCTGTTGCCGACTTGTTCATCCCAAGCGCTTAGTACAGTGCTCTGCACATAGTAAGCGCTCAATAAATACTATTGAATGAATGAATGAATACCATCCCCCTTCACCTCTCCGCAGCTTAACCCTCTTTCCCCCCCATTTCCCTCTGCTCCTCCTCCTCTCCCTTCCCATCCCCTCAGCACTGTACCTGTCTGCTCAACTGTATATATTTATTACCCTATTTATTTTGTTACTGAAATGTACATCGCCTTGATTCTATTTAGTTGCCATTGTTTTTACGAGATGTTCTTCCCCTTGACTCTATTTATTGCCATTGTTCTTGTCTTTCCGTCTCTCCCGATTAGACTGTAAGCCCGTCAAACGGCAGGGACTGTCTCTATCTGTTGCCAATTTGTTCATTCCAAGCGCTTAGTACAGTGCTCTGTACATAGTAAGTGCTCAATAAATACTATTGAATGAATGAGTTTTAATGAACATCCTTTTGAGGAATCATTTAGTGTTTTGCAACAGTGTATATTCGATGCATGTAGCATGCATTAAAAATGTCCATACTGTTCTGAAATAGTTAATGCTCTTTCCAAAGGAATTGCAGTTTTTATTATTATTCATCTGTAAAGTGGGGGGGGGGGGCAGCGGCGCTAGCTTAAACTAATAGCTGTACTGTGGCAAATTGAAATTGCTTTGTCTCAGTGTTAAATGGTTTCAGCCCTTAACCTGTCTTTCTTCCCTTTCAGCTATATTCCCCACTGTTTCCTATTCTTAACCATTCAACATTTGTTATTGCTTTCTTTTGTGAAAGAGAAAAGAAAAGAAACAAAAACACTTAGTGATTTGAATCTGCATCACTAATTAGCAGCCAAGCCTTTCTGTCTGATACCTGACAGATTTCAGGTACCACTTTTCAATATAATTACATATCCGATTTTCCTTTACCATAATTGCTTTATTCATATTTTCAATTCTTATATACCTTTTCTTCCTAAGGGTTCAAAGCAGAATTTCTGAGTGCAAATAATAATAATAATTGTGGTATTTGTTAAGCATGTACTATGTGCCAACCACCGTACTAAGCACTGGGGTAAATACAAGGTGACTGGGCAAATCACCTCAGAACCCCTGGTGGTCATCCACTCTGCTTCCTGCATAGTCCCAGTTAGGGGGAAGGAATGTGTCTGTTTATTGTTATATTGTACACTCCTAAGCGCTCACTCTAGGGCTTTGCACACAGTAAGCTCTGGATAAATACCAGTGAATGAATGAAATTCAGAAACCAGGAAAGCTGGGTGGTTGTTTGGGCACAACCTGTAAACATATGCTCTTTGTCTCTTTCTCTTGTCCACTTTACACTCACCCCTTAGTGTTCATTCACCACCACCCCTCCACCCCCAAGGAAAGTTCATTTAATCCCCCCATCTTCACTGCCACCTCTATTGGAGAAGCAGCGTGGCTCAGTGGAAAGAGCACGGGCTTTGGAGTCAGGGCTCATGAGTTTGAATCCCAGCTCTGCCACTTGTCGGCTGTGTGACTGTGGGCAAGTCACTTAACTTCTCTGTGCCTCAGTTCCCTCATCTGTAAAATGGGGATTAAGACTGTGAGCCCCACGTGGGACAACCTGATTCCCCTATGTCTACCCCAGCGCTTAGAACAGTGCTCGGCACATAGTAAGCGCTTAACAAATACCAACATTATTATTATTATTATTCATTAAGGTATAATAATTACAATGGTATTTATTAAATGCTTTCTCTGCTAAGTACTGGAGTAGACACAAAACAATCAGATCAGACATAGTCCAGGTCTCACATGAGGTTCACTGTCTAAGGGGGAGGGAGGACAGGTATTTTAATCCCCAGGAAGTAAGGTGCGGAGAATAGCAATTAATTGGGGAAGGTCTCTTGGAGTTGAAGTGCCCTTGGCCTAAAATCAGTATTGAGGCTGAAACAATACTCCAAAGCAGAGGCATCCCAGAACTGTGTATTTGTCAACATTGCATATTTCTCATAAGAGAACCTTTGGCCAAAGTCCTAAACAGTGGTTTCTAAAGATATTTAAGTGTCCACTGAAAATGAAAAAGTATATTCGTGGTAGTGAGGTCAAAGAAAATATTACCATTTTCTTTCTATGTCCCAAATATTAACTGCAAATATCTGGTGTAATGAGGGTCAACATGATTATAAAGTGGAAATTTCACATGTTCATGGTATTATTTTTGTAGTCATCTTTTCTGGAAGCTATGCCTGCTTAGTAACGACTAATATATGCTAATTGCACCTATCTTTAATAACCTTACAATACCAACAATTCACAGGTGATGGATGACATAAAAAGTTGAAGGGGAAAGATCAAAACAATTTGTAATTTTAAACCAGGTCTGCAATTTACCAATAGAATTGTCAGCATAAGAGGGATAATTTACAGTTATTTGGAGCAAGATTTTGGTTTCAGATTCCAAGGTTTATGGAAATTAAATAATAGAAGAACAGTCTTCAAAAAATATAGACTAGTGTAATCCTAGGTCTCAATTCTGAGAAACCTAGAGTGTACTGGTTCTGCCTATGATTACAGAATTGTTCTTAATTTTGAACAATGATGCCCCGGTGGCCAGTATAGTGTGATACTTCTTTGCCTAGAACACCTATAGATAAGATTGCACCTTTCTGATTAACAGGATGCTACATGAGTTCTAACCAAAGCCACACTCATGGGGAAAGATCAGGAGAACAACCTGGGCTGTACAAACAGGTCTTAGGCAGAGACAGTCACTCGATATCATAGCAAAGAGCCTTCCTTCTGGAAAGAAAACACTCTAGACTGTAAGCTCATTTTGGGAATTGTGTCTGTTTACTGTTATACTGTACTCTCCCAAGCGCTTGGTATAGGGCTATGCATGCAGTAAGCCATCAATCAATACGATTGAATGAATGAATGAATGAATTGTATTGCTGGCACACTACACCTGATCCAAGAAGATTGAACATCACCATTATCTGGATGAGAACAGACACTTCAGGAACCCAAGGACAATTTACGCAACAGGATATATGCGCCAATCTAGGGATAGGTGGGGAGGATTGGAAGACCCTAAGCATGGGCTTTGTTGTGATGTCTTTCTGTGGTGTAACCAAAGGATTGGAACCTTTGGTAATGTACACAAACAATGTGACATTACCTAAACCAGCTTTTTGACTGAGACCTGCCAGAGGAGAAGGGTGAAATTCAGTTAGGCAACTGAATCAAGGGCTGTGGTAGATACCAGTTAATCAGGTAGGACAGACCTTGTCTCACATGGGACTCATAGTCTAAGGGGGAAGAAGAACAGGTATTTAATCCCTATTTTACAGATGAGAAAACTGAGATACAGAGTGACTTTCAAAAGGTCTCACAGCAGGGAAGTGGTGGATTAGAACCCAGGTTCTCTGATTCCCAGACTTGTGCTCTTTCCATTGGGACCCAATACTGTCTTCTGTAAAATGAAATTACAGGTAGAAGAAAGAATACAAAGATATTTATGTGTTGTTGCTGGGGTTTTTTTGTTGTTGTTTTTTTGAGGGGGAGGGAGAGAGAACCCAAGCCTTGAATGATGCAGTGGCATTTGATGGGTGGGAAGGGTGGATATAGAGCAGGGAGCTAAGCAATTAATCAGGGAAGGCTTGATTTCAGAAGGGCTTTAACGATGGGAACAGCAGAGTTCTGGCAGATATGAAGGGGAAGGAAGTATCCTGCAGAAGAGCATGACCAATAGTTCAATGGTGAGAGAGAAAGACAAAAATGAGGCACAGTGAATAGATTAGCTTCAGAGTAGCAAAACAAACAAGCTGGAATGTAGTGGGAAAGCAGCAAGCATAAATAAGCAGGAGAACTGGTTTAGTGTCTTAAATCCAATGATCAGGAGATTCTGCTTGTTGTGGAGAGGTATGGGCAAACATTGAAAGCTATTGACAAGTGAAGAAAGTATGTCAAATGATGTATTGGGAAAATGATCCGGGCAGCAGAGGAAAGTGTGGACTGGAGAGGGGAGAAATAATAGGAAGAAAGGTCAGGAAAGAAGCTAAAGCAGTAATCAAGTTGAGATATGATAAGTGCTTGCATCTGTATGATGACAATTTGCATGGAGAGGAAGGATAATATTCTAACAATTGTGTAGAAAAAAAAACAACACAATTTGGAAACAGACTGAATATGGCAATAGAAAAAGAGAAGGAAGAGTTGAGGATAATGCAACAATTTTTCTGTTTACTTGTTTTGACATCTGTCTCCCCCGTTCTAGATTGTGGGCCCTTTGTTGAGTAGGGATTGTCTCTATTTGTTGCTGAATTGTACCTTTGAAGCACTTAGTACAGTGCTCTGCACACAGTAAGCACTCAAGAAATACGATTGAATGAATGAACCAGTTACCATATACAAATACAGTATTACCCCCAGGTGGTGATTAACACTCTGGTGTACACTGGACTGTAAACGATGTATGTGTGCGCGTGCCTGTGTGTGTGTTAGGGGGGTGGGGGGGAGGGAGACAATGCCAATACACGTTCATGGGTGATGCAGAAGGAAAGGAAGCAGTGTAGCCTAGTGGAAAGAGCACAGGCCTGAGAGTCAGAGGACCTAGGTTCTAATTCTGGCTCTGCCACTTGTCTACCAACTTGTTATATTGTACTCTCCCAAGCACTCAGTACAGTGCTCTGCAAACAGTAAATTCTCAAAAATATGATTGATTGATTGTCTGCCATGTGACTTTGGGTAAGTCACTTAACTGTTCCATGCCTCAGTTTCCTCATATGTAAAATGGGAATTGAATCCTGTTCTCCCTCCTACTTAGATTGTGAGTCCCATGTGGGCAGGGACTATATCCAACCTGATTATCTTGTATCTATGCCAATACTTATTACAGTGCTTAAAAGGACCATAATAATTATTATAGAATGGGATGATGAGAGGCTTGTCAGGGAAGGTGGGAGAAGATATTGCTTCAGTAAGGCTTTGAAAATGGGGAGAATGTACTCTGTGGGACATGAAAGGGGAGTCCAGGCAGGGGGTAGTGTGTGGGGAAGGGGCCCAGTGAGAGAGACTAGATCAAAGTGTTGTAAGTAGATACCTGTTGGACAAGTGAATGTGTAAGCTGTGTGGTAGTGGGAAAGTAGTGAGGAACTCTCCCAGTGCTCTGCACAGACTAAGCGCTCAATGAATACCATTAACTGAAAAGGAATAAATGCCATTTCCTAAATAGCACCTGTGATTAATCCTGCATCTTCATAACTATATGAGATAGCTTCTTTGGGTTTTATCAAATAAATGCCAATTCCTCTCCCTGAACACAACAATCTAGAATTCAAAGGCTGTCATGTCAGGAGAAATATAAGATCAACAGGATCATTTTGGTCAGTTTTTCTTGAGATACTCTTTTAATTGGGGAAAGGTTGCTTTAGGAGCTCAGGTTACACATCTCACACAGTCACGTCTAGAAGCAAAAGGCCACATAGAAGAAAGAAAATGGGCCGTAGTGCAACCTGAGGTCTTAGGGTCTGCTGATATTATTAATGTTGTCTTTTTGAATGGAATAATGGAATTTGGTCTGGGTTTAAAGTTTCATAATCTCTTTTAGAAAAGAGTTAACTCCTAAAGCATAAATTAGTTACAATTACAAAATGGGGATTAAAACTGTGAGCCCCACGTGGGACAACCTGATTACCTTGTATCTATTCCAGCACTTAGAATAGTACTTGGCACATAGTAAGTGGTTAACAAATACCATTATTATTATTTAGTAATCAATCAATGGTCTTTGAGTGCATACTGTATTGCAGAGCATTGTAGTAAGCATTTGGGAGAGTATAATACAATCAAGTCTGTAGATAAGCCCTCAAGGAGCTGACAATTGAGTACTTGACCTTATTTTGATTTAACTCTATGTCCCCTAAATCATCTGGGTGAATGGGAGTTTCTAGTGGTTTTGAAGTCGGACACCCACTTTTAACACCAGGATTTCAGTGCCCACATCAATTTACAGTCAGGTGAGGGATCCTCTTGGGGCTCCATGCTCCTATACCCTGAGATTACACTTTTATAAGGGTAGATTTTTTTTAAATAATCAGGTAGATTTGTCTGAATAGTATGATGACCTATAATCAAATCATTCGTCAATGTTTTCTGCAATTAATTAGTGGTACTTACTGAACACTTTCCACAATGCACTGTACAATGCAAAAAAGTGGAGACCTGTTCCCTGATCCTTCAAGGACCTGTTTCTTTTCTTTTCTCTTTTCTTTTTTTAAATGGTATTTTAGTGCTTACTATGTCCCAGGCATTGTACTAAGATCTGGGAGTAGATACAAGTCAAAGCAAGGACTGTCCATGTCCCACACAGGGCTCACAGTATTAATTCCCATTTTACAGATGAGGTAATTGAGGCACAGAGAAGTTAAGTGACTTACCCAAGGTCACATAGCAGACAAATGACAGAGCTGGGATTAGAACCCAGGTCCTTTTGACCTCCAGGCCCATAGTCTATCCACTAGGCCATGCTATTTCTCGGTCTATAGTCTATTGCACTAAAGAAAATGTGTAATATCTCCATTTCTCAAAGAATTATAATCCATATTTCCACTCCACCAGGCGTTCAGTTAAAAACAAAACAAAAAAAACCCCTTGTTCCTATAGTTGCAATATAGTAATGACAATAATCCTTGTTACCTCTAGGAACATAAGATTACCAGCAGTGTATTTTATTTATGTCAATCTTTTTGCAGCAGTCAAAGCATTTGAGTGTGAGATATTTAAATAAGGATCATTTACTGGCCATACTTGAAATAACATGAAGCCTGTATATTTTGTTATGTATGTGGGAATTAATCTTTACACAGGTGATTTTATCTAAGTTTAACAATTTTCATCACGAATGAAATATGTAGTAATGGTTATGAAAGCAATAAATATCAGTGACAGGATCAAGAAAGATTAATTTATCATTATAGATCTTAATGAGTTTTATAATTAAGTAATAAATATACACTATATTTTATGTTTTATAAAAAAACATGATTTATCTAACTTTAATTCAGGAAATTGTTAAAATTCCTTATGTGAAAGATGTGCCTTGTATAAAGCAGAATGCCATTATTTTAATGCTGTTGTCAATGAGGTTGTAAGTAACTACTAAACTTGGAAAGAAGTATGACTGATTTTAGGAAACATAGTATCCTAATATGACATATACTGCTTACTCTACCGCATCTGTGCTGTAGAGGATTTTTGAACAGATTAGACAAACAGCTGTTTTTTGATGAACTAAGTGGAGTAACACTAAACATGAACTGGAGAAATGTTTTAGGTGTATAAAGAAGTTAAACCTCAGAAGATATGGCATAGCCTTGGGCATCTGGAAGAAAGCAACAGAAAACAAACCACCTGATGTCTAGCAGACAGATGTTACCTTGTTAATATGAAAATTTTTCCCCATTCTAGTGCCATTTTTATGACAGGATTGTTGGAGTATTTGTCAATGCATTGAACTTAAAATGTCTAAACCAAACCCAATCTTGTGCAGAGTGCTGTATTAAGTGCTTGGAGAGTAAAATATAAAAGATTTGGTAGGCATGTTCCTATCCCACAAGGAGCTTACAAAGTGGGAAATTGACATTAAAATACATTATGGGTATGTGTGAGTGCTGAGGATGTGAATAAAAGGTACAAATTCAAGTGCAAGGGCAATATACAAGTGTGGGGGAGAGGGTAGAGGAAATGAGGGGTTAATTGGGGAATACCTCTTGGAGGAGATGTGATTTAAATAAGGCTTTGAAGGTGGGAAACTGGTCAGAGAGCAGAGGTAGGGCATTTGAAGCAGGATGTGGGCAAGGAATATGTAGCGAGATAGTTGAGACAGAAGTACAGTGAGTAGGAGTAGGTTGCTGTTAGAGGAGCGCAGTGAGCAGCTGAGTTGTAGAAGAAAATCAGTGAGGTAAGACAAGATGGGCAAGGTGATTGAGTGGTTTAAAGTCAATAGTAAGAAGTTTTTGTTTGATGCAAAGATGGATAAGCAACCACTGCATATTCTTGGGATATGGGGAAACATGGACTGAACTTTTTTTAGAACAATGATCCAGGTAGCAGAAGGAAGTATAGACTGGAACGGGAAGAGATAGGAGGCAGGGAGGTCAGTAAGAAGGCTGATGCAATAGTCAAGGTGGAATAAGTGCTTGGATTAACATGGCAGCAGTTTGAATGGAGAGGAAAGATTGGATTTAACGATGTTCTGAAGGTTGAACTGACAGGATTTGGTGACAGATTGACTATGTCAGTTGAATGAGAGAGATGTAATGAGGATAATGCCAACCTATTTGAATTAATTATTATCCAGAGAGTAGGCTCACAATGTGAGGTGGGAGTTTTATAAAGAAAGTCCTGGGGAAAGAAGGCTTCTCTCTCATGTTGCCACATTTCCTGAAATTTAAAAGGCAGTGTCCCCTCTAAAAGTCAGGCATGCTGGCATAGACAAACTTCCACCGAAACAGCTAAACCCTAGCTAAGGTCACCAATGGCCTCCTTCTCATCAAATCCACTGGCCTCTATTTCATCCTAATTCTCTTCAACGTTTAAGCCGCCTTGGACACTGCTGACCACTCCTTTCTCCTGGAAACATTAACCAATCTTGTTTTCACTGACAGTGTCCGCTTCTGGTTCTCCTATCTCTCTGCATGCTCCTTCTCAGTCTCTTTCGTGGTCTCAGTTCAGTTCTGAGTCCCCTTCTATTCTCCATCTACACCCACTCCTTTGAACAACTCATTTGTTCCCATGGCTTCAACTACCATATCTATGTAGATGATTCCCAAATCTACTGTTATAGCCTTGACCTCTCTCCTCCTCTTCAGTTTCACATTTCCTCTTTGCCTCAGGACATCCCTACCAGGATATCACACCACCACCTCAAACCGTCCATGTCCAAAACAGAACTCCTCATCTTCCCACCCAAACCTTGTCCTCATCTTTCCCATCACTGTATACAACACTAGTATCCTCCCTGTCTCACAAGCCTATAACTTGGCATTATCCTTGACATATCTGTTTTGTTCAACCCACATATTCACTCTATCACCAAATCCTGTCATTTCTACCTTCTCAACATCACTAAAATCCATCCTTTCCTCTCGGCCCAATCTGCTACAGTGCTAATCCAAGCATTTATCATTCTCAGGTCTTAACTACTGCATCGGCCTCCTAATTAATAATAATAGTAATAACTAATGGTATTCATTAAACGCTTACTGTGTGCCGGGCACTATACTAAGCGCTGGGATGGATACAAGCAAAATCAGGTTGAACACAATCCTATGTCCCACTTAGGGCTCACAGTTTCAATTCCCATTTTACGGATGAGGTAACTGAAGCACAGAGAAGTGAAGAGACTTGCCCTAGGTCACATAGCAGATGTATGGCAGAGCTGGGATTAGAACCCATGACTCCCAGGCCCGTCCCCACTATGCCATGCTGCTTCCCTTGACCTCTCAGCTGCCCAGATCGTTTTTCTAAAGAAATGTTCAATTCATGTCTCCCCCTCCCCAAACCTCCAGTGGTTGCCAATCCACCTCCACATCAAACAGAAACTCCTTATTGTCGGTTTTAAAGCACTCAATCAGCTCCTATCTTACCTTGCTGATTTCATGCTACAACTCAGCCTACATGCTTCACTTCTCCAATTCCAACCTGTTCACTGTACCTTGATCTTGTCTGTCTGACCACCAACCCCTCATCTGCATTCTGCCTCTGGCCTGGAAGTCCCTCCCCCTTCATATCTGACAGACGAGCACTGTTTCCATTTTCTAAGTCTTATTAAAATCACATTTCCTGCATGAGGCCTTCCCCACCTAAGCCCTCATTTCCCCAACTCTCTTTCCCTTTTGTGTCACCTATGCACTTGGATCTGTACCCTTTAAGCATTTGCTGTTCACCCCACCCTCGGCCCCACAACACTTACGTACATATTCATAATTTATTTTAATGTTTGTCTGTCCCTCTAGACAGTAAATACTTTGTGGGCAGGATGCATGTGTACTAGTGCTGTATTATACTGTCTCAAGCACTTAGTACAGTGGTCTACACACAGTAAGCACTCAATAAATACCATTGATTGAATGATCAACAGGCTGAGCACATCGTTTGAAATCCTAGTGGCAGTTAATTCATGGGGTTTCTCAATCCTTATGACTGTGGCCTAGAAGCACAAATTTAAGAAGACTCAGTTGATTTTTAACCACTTTGCAGAGTCAGCCAGAGCTATGGGCTGAACAGTCCGAACTGTCAACGTACACTAGGGAAGCTCTTCTCACAACAATTTTCACTGGCAACGTGGAACCGAATACTATTACCTAGGCAGTAAACTGTCCAACAATGCAATGACAGATAAGGAAGTCACAGATCAAATCAAGAAGGTCACCATATCCTTGAGGAGTCTGTCAGACTGGCAGATAAGAAGGTGGTGGCAATGTGCTATCAGGTCACAGACCAAAGTGAAGGGCCGTGGGGCTGAAATGCTGGTTTTGAGACCTGGGTCCCAAACAGGTTCCATAACCTAGCATCGTACCTGAAAGTTTGGAGATGATTGCAGCAGACAGACTAATGTAGCACACTGCAACCAAGAAAGGAACTACACTTGTGGAGTAGAAGCTTCAAGAGGGTGAGGCAGAGATAAAAATGAAGACAGCCGCAGAAACTTAAAGCACAAATATGATAGTGCAACAAAGTATGGTGGTTTTTTGAATGCATTAGGGGCCAGGACCATCGATCATGCATCAAATTTTCAGCCACACTGTCTTAGATAAACTTTCTCTCCTGGACCCCCTCCATTCTGGCTTCCATCTCCTCCACTCTACCGAGACTGCTCTCTCTAAGGTCACCCATGACCTCCTTTTTGCCAAATCCAATGGCTCCTACTCCATTCTAATCCTCCTTGACCTCTCTGCTGCCTTTGACACTGTCGACCATCCCCTCCTCCTCCACACCTTATCTCACCTTGGCTTCACGGACTCCGTCCTCTCCTGGTTCTCCTCTTATCTCTCTGGCCCGTCATTCTCGGTCTCCTTCGCTGGCGCCTCCTCCCCCTCCCATCCTTTAACTGTTGGAGTTCCTCAAGGGTCAGTTCTTGGCCCTCTTCTGTTCTCCATTTACACTCACTCCCTCGGTGAACTCATTCGCTCTCACGGCTTTGACTACCATCTCTACGCAGATGAAATGCAGATCTACATCTCCGCCCCTGTCCTCTCCCCCTCCCTTCAGGCTCGCATCTCCTCCTGCCTCCAGGATGTCTCCACCTGGATGTCGGCCCGCCACCTAAAACTCAACATGAGCAAGACTGAGCTCCTCATCTTCCCTCCCAAGCCCGGTCCTCTCCCAGACTTCCCTATGACTGTTGATGGCACGACCATCCTTCCCGTCTCTCAGGCCCGCAGTCTTGGTGTCATCTTTGACTCGTCTCTCTTGTTCACCCCACACATCCTATCCGTTACCAAGACCTGCCGGTTTCACCTTTACAATATTGCCAAGATCCGCCCTTTCCTCTCCAACCAAACGGCTACCTTACTGCTACAGGCTCTTGTTATATCCCGGCTAGACTACTGTGTCAGCCTTCTCTCTGATCTCCCTTCCTCCTCTCTCGCCCCGCTCCAGTCTATTCTTCACTCCGCTTCCCGGCTCATCTTCCTGCAGAAACGCTCTGGGCATGTCACTCCCCTTCTTCAACACCTCCAGTGGTTGCCTATCAACCTCTGCTCCAAACAAAGACTCCTCACTCCTCACTCTAGGCTTCAAGGCATCACCTTGCCCCTTCCTACCTCTCCTCCCTTCTTTCTTTCTACTGCCCACCCCGCACGCTCCGCTCCTCTGCTGCCCACCTCCTCACCGTCCCTCGGTCTCGCCTATCCCGCCGTCAAACCCTGGGCCACGTCCTCCCGCGGTCCTGGAATGCCCTCCCTCCTCACCTCCGCCAAACTGATTCTCTTCCCCTCTTCAAAACCTTACTTAAAACTCACCTCCTCCAAGAGGCCTTCCCAGACTGAGCTCCCCTTCTCCCTCTACTCCCTCTACCGCCCCCCCTTCACCTCTCCGCAGCTTAACCCTCTTTTCCCCCCATCTCCCTCTGCTCCTCCCCCTCTCCCTTCCCATCCCCTCAGCACTGTACTCGTCTGCTCAACTGTATATATTTTCATTAATCTATTTATTTTGCTAATGAAATGTACATCGCCTTGATTCTATTTAGTTGCCACTGTTTTTACGAGATGTTCTTCCCCCTGACTCTATTTATTGCCATTGTTCTTGTCTGTCTGTCTCACCCAATTAGACTGTAAGCCCGTCAAAGGGCAGGGACTGTCTCTATCTGTAGCCGACTTGTTCATTCCAAGCACTTAGTACAGTGCTCTGCACATAGTAAGCGCTCAGTAAATACTATTGAATGAGTGAATCAATGAAAAGGCAGTTACATATAAAACCTTCATTTCCAGCTGGATGATGAAGGGCATCAAATTCTCTTGCTATGTAGGGTGAAAACCCCACACTGCTCCTCAGCTGATATTAGCCCTAGGACACTTTGAAATTGTGATCTGGAAAGAATGTGAAAATCTTCAAGATGATTTTGTGCATTGATCAGTTGTATTTGAGTGCTTACTGTGTGCAGAGCACTATGATAGTAATTGTGCCAAGCAATGTACTAAGCACTGGGCTAGATACAAGATCGTCAGGTCCCACATGGGGCTCACGTTGTAAGTAGAAGGGAGAACAGATATTGAAACCCCTTTTTGCAGGTGATGGAATTGAGGCCCTAGTGAAGTTAAGTGACTTGCCGCAGATCATACAGCAGGCAAGCCACAGCGGTGGAATTAGAACTCAGGTCCTTTGACTCCCTGGGCTGTGCTCTTTCCACTAGGCCATGCCGCTTCTCTAAGTTCTTGGGAGGGTACAGTACATTAGAGTAGCCTGACACTATACTTGCCCACAAGGAGGGTACAGACTAGAGGAATTTACACTAGCCTTACTAGTATAAATTGTATTCAGTTTCAACTACATAGGGGCATTTCTTGAAAATGAAATGAAATTAACCAATTATACTGTTTGCCTAATTTAAAAATATGTCCAACATTATGCTTTCATCATTTCAATTGTAATGAGTTTAATTATTAATCAGAATTAATATGCTACCAAAGTCATTTCTTATGCCGCTTTGAACGGTTAAAGGGTATTTTCTCTAAATTAGTGATACTGTAAAATTTGAAACTAAAGCCTAATTACAATATTATCATTTTTATTATAGTGAATAGGGGGTGGAGAGGAAACCCACAGAAAATTATTAAATTATTTTCACATAGTCTTCAACTGTAGAATCATCTTTGCTAATTAGAAATCTGTAGTTTATTTTGTTACATTTAACATTGGTGTTGTAAATACTGGGGTTTTAAAATTCATATTTTTATAGCCTACCAATGTGGGTTTTTTTAGAATAAAATAAGTTTGATAAATGCTAACTGAATCCATTCTATATAACTTGGTTGTGAGGATCCAGGTTTACTATATTTCCATTATATTTCCATGCAAAATCTATTACAGTCTGTGATTTTTTTATGTTATCCTGAGAGTACTGTTAAACTATCTTATATATTCAGGCTTAAATTGCATTTCTTGTATGGGATATTCTTTTGTAATTCAGTTAGGGAATTCAGGCAAAAGATAACAGAAACAAACATAAATTTTTGTGAGCTTTTCAAGAAGAAATCAGATCTTTAAATAAAATGGAAATAGTGACATAAGTAGTCATTCAACTTGGCAAATACTGAATGAACAGGCCTAACAACTGTAAAATAAGATTTGAATATTTTACTTAATTTTCCAGAACTTGTGTAAATAGCTATTGAATTAAAAGTATTGCATGTTTGTTTTCCCCTAAGGTGAAAGAACCTGCTGCATGTATTTCTAGCATAAATAGAAACTTCACTGAGGTTAGATGAATCTTATACTTCTCACATTCTTTTTCTCTGCCCTCTTTTCTTTCCTCTCCAGTTAATTCCCTACATCATTCTCTTTTTCTCCCCTTACCACTCTCCTCTTCTCTGCTTTGCAACTGTTTGTTGGTGCATATATCTTCCACTTTCCATCTACCTGTGCCTCTTTCATTTGTCTGTTTCTATCCCTATGCACCTCTTTCCTTAATGACAATACCTGGAATCTGAGTAGCATCATATTCTTTCATTCACTGTCTTGGTTCTCCTTGTTCCCCTTTTACTTTGATACTTGATTATCTGAAATATTTTCTTTAATCTTTCAGCCCTTGCATTCTGTTCTTATTTTTCAGCGCTGTCCTCTATCTCATTAGTAACGATAATAATAACTGCTATATTTAAGTGCTTGCTACGTGCCAGGTACTGTACTATGCGCTTGGGTAGATACAAGGTAATTGGGTTGGACACAGTCCCTTTTCCAAATTGGGTTCATAGTCTTAATCCCCATTTCACAGATGAGGTAACTGAGGCACAGAGAAGTGAAGTGACTTACCTAAGGTCACACAGCAGATGAGTGGCAGAGCCGGGATTTGAACGACTCCCGACCTTTGCTCTATCCACTAGGCCACATTGCTTCTGTGTCTATCTCCTGTGTCGGCTTTCATTTTGATTTTTAAATTTCTCTCTCTCCTCTTTCTCTCTTGCTTTCATTCTTCTCTACTCTCTCCTTTGTAAACCAAACTCACTAGAATTTTGCATGCACTCTCACTCTTGTGTGAGGTGAGAAGAGAGGGATTGGAGGGGAGAAGCTTGATGATCAGACCTCCTTTGGTATTTTTTCTGCAGTTCTGCTCCGGGAGTCTGTGGTTGAAGTCACCTCACCAGCATTTTGATCACATTTCTATTCTGCAGTGGTCCGAGGTGATGCGGCAGAAAGGAGGGTGGGGGTTTGTGAACCAGTGACTTTTTCTTTGGGATATTAGGACTGTGCTGTATGCACTTATATCTCTATATCTGAAACCAACTCCCTATACTGGGCAATCAGCTATCTTGAATCTCCCTGAGACCTAGTTTCCTGTGCCACTTCAGTCAGTGGGCTTGTAGCTTCCTCGTAGCTATGGCAGGGCTGGAAGCCGGTGATTCAAATAATTCAATCCTGAATGACTGGAGTTCTTAGAACTTCAGATTTAACTAATCAGTCAATCACTGGTATTTATTGAGCGTGAACTGTGTGCAGAACACTATATTAAGCACTTGGGAGAGTGCAGTACAGTAGAGTTGGTAGACGTCATCCCTGCCCACACAGATCTTATAGCCCACAGGGAGAGATGAACATTAAAATAATTTACAGAGATGGGAAATAGAGTGAGTATAAGGATATCTACATAAGTGCTTTGGGGCTTGGGCAAGTATCGAAGTGCATAGGTAACCCAAAGGGGATGGTTGGGAGAGCTTAGTATGGGAAGACCTCTTGGAGAAGATGGGTATTTTAAGGAGGGTTTTGGAGGTGGAGATAAGGGTGGACTGTTGGATATGAGGGAGGAGGGAGTTCCAGGACAGAGGAAGGATGTGGGCAAGGCGTGGCTGGGAGATAGTCCCCTAGACTGTAAACTCATTGTGGACAGGGAATGTATCTGCCAGCTTTGTTGTACTCTCTCAAGTGCTTAGAACAGTTTTCCACAACTAGAAAGAGCTCAATAAGTACCATTGATGATGAGATTGAGGTACAGAGAGTAGAGTTGTCAGAGGATTGAAACCCTTATGAGTTGTGGTAGGAGGATGTGAGCTGATCAAGTACCTTAAGGCCAATGTTGAGTTTGATATGGTGGTGAATGGGCAATCCTTGGAGGTTTTTGAGGATTGGGAAGATATGGACTCCATAGTTTTTCAGAAAAATTCAAGGTTATTTTTAGTGCACAAATTCTTCTGATCTCTTGGCATCTTAAAAAAATATAAACCATTTTAGTTCAGGTTAGGTTCCAAGTACAAAGAGTCTGCTTTCTCTCAACCATCTACTCTATGCACTCTACTACCTTAGCAGCACACAGTCTTGTGATACATGGTAAAATGGTGACATTAAGTATTGACAACATTTCATTGAGCCTACAAGTGTTTCCTTGTCTTGGTGGTTAATGACTAAAACTAATCTAATCAAGCATGTGCAGTGTCAATTAATGCTAAATTAAATATTCTGTCAGTGTAGGCTGTGGGATTTTAGGTGTTGCCATAGGCCAGAAGAGTGATTTTTAGGGTCTTTGGTGTAACAGTACAAAATTCAAATTTCTGGAAATATTAGCAATGGAATGTGATATAATATTTACTTTTCTAAATGATGTAAGTCAAATTATAATGGATAGATAAGTATGTGTTGTTTTTTTTAACTGGAACTATTAATGTGCTAAAATATAACATTTTAAGTAGCAGAAAGCTGGGTATAGTTTAAACAGCACCACATTTCTTTCTTTCATTTTTTCTTGATCATTTTGATAAAAATAGGTGAGTATGAATCTGTTCTGCTGCGTGGAAGCTATTACACCTGAAAATAGGGTGAACTGATGTTTCTGTGTTGGGAGTTGATTCAGAAGATACTTCCAGATCAAGAATGACCAAAGACAAGGAAGAGATTGAAGTATTCTTAAAGATTTGCAGACTTCTTAACAGGAAAGAAGTATGAATCTTGTGGTAATCAAGAAAGCTGTGATTCAACAGGGTGAACTACCAGAGAAGGGCCAGTGGATAGTTTGCCAGTTGAGGAGTTAAGGGAAGTATGGCAGTGTTGCAGGGTGGGTGGTAGCCACTGGGATTAAGTTAAAAACAACTCCAAGATCGGTGTTAGGCATTTATTTTTTTATTTTTTATTTTAAGATTCTGTTAATTTGCTCTTCGTCTGTTGATAACCAAAGGAGAATGCCTGAGTATTATGTGAGTAATTTGTGTACATTGGCAGGGAGAGTGGCATAACTTCCCCACTTTAGCAGCAACCATTTTCTAGGAAGCAGAACTGGTTTACCTGGACGCCAAACATCTTTCACTATCTCAGATATTGACTGGGAATTGGAAACTATACTAAACAATTATTATCAATCATTATTGAGCACTTATTGGGTGCAGAGCACCATACTAAGCACTTGGGAGAGTGTAATATAACAGAGTTGTAGACATTCCCTGTCCACAACATTTAATAATAATTATTGCATTAATTAAGCACTTACTATGTGCCAACCATTGCACTTAATGCTGGGGGTAGATACAAGATAATCAGGCTGGAGTCCCTATCCCATACAGGGCTCATAGTCTAAGAAGAGAATATGATTTTACCCCCATTTTACAGACAAGGAAACTAAGGCACAGAAGTCAAGTGACTTGTCCAAGGTCACACAATAGGAAAATGGTGGAACTGAGATTAGAACCCTAGTCCTCTAACTCCCAGTTCCATATTCTTTACTGTACTGTTTTTTCCAGAGTTTTAGGGCTGGCTATCTGTTTCTCTATCTCTATTTATTATTAGTAGTAGTATTATACTAAGCACTTGGGCATTATTAATTTATGCTTAACTCAAAGTGTTTCCATGTAATGTCACAAGTGCTCCCCTAACTTGAAACAAGATCAAAACTAGTAATCATTCTAACCCATGTTTGATCACCCTGTTTTGGAGTTTTTATGGGTTTTCCAAATTCCTGTCCTCTTTGTCATGTTTAAAATAATAGCCTTTCATGAAATGTAAGAATAGAGACATTTTTAGTGCCTATGAGGGAAAGGAATTAGACACTCAAGGAGGTATGCAGACAAGTGATTTTGTAATTTTTTGCCTATTTCTCTTCTCTCGCAGATGGTGGTTCCATTCTCCATATACAGTATGGGGCTTTGGTTATATTTCAAATATCTGATTTTCCAGATCAAAATATCATTATGAAATTTAACTATAATTTGCATAGCCAGAGAGGTCAATACTGCCTAAAATTCTTACCTCAAATTCCTAGCAGATCCTAAAATAATATTTAAGGTAGGATTTTATGCACTTCATAACAGTGAGTCATTAAGAAGCAACACCACTCCAGATCAGCAGCAATCAATCAATGGTATTTATTAAGCACTTACTTTGTGCAGAGTACTGTACTAAGTGCTTGGGTGAGTATGATAAAACAGACTTATAAACACTTTCCCTGTCCACAAACTATCAGTAATACATGCACGTGCTTTCCTAGACCAATTTCAAAATCTCATTTCGGTGATTATCTATAGTGTGATAGACCAAGAAAATTTTCTTTTTGGACTTGTTCTGCTCACTTCACACTTTGCTGAGTTGCAGAAATGAAGATTGGGTGAACAAGTAGGAAATCTGGAAAATTAGCGCAACCTGAAGCATAATTTGCTTTGAGAGAAGGTTACATCTCTATACTGGGTTGGAAAATGAAAACATACACTTGGGCCTAAAAGCCAATACATACGCGCGCGCGCACACACACACACACACACACAGAGAGTAACTTTGAAGCATATCCAAATCAATATGTTTACAAAGATTATTGGAACACTGTCTATTTTTATTATGCATAATGCATTATATGACCAAAAATAAAACCAGATAAATCCATTAAAATATTTGGGCTACATAATCATCACTATTCTACTCATCTCATTATATTCCAGATAAAATTAATTTTGAAAGCAATAGTTAAGCAGGACTCAGGTATATTAAATTTAAAATCTGATTATCCTACTAATAATGCAACAACCAAGAGCATGTGTGTCTGCATTATTTTATTAAATACAAAAAACCAATGCCTCTTTCCCTTGATTTACATTATGGCTTCTGGGGATATAGTTCTGGCTCAGAAAACAGGGAAAAATCTACTGGGGCTTTGCCATTGGTGGTGAAAGCTTCTGAATCACTGACTCCTGAAAATCCTGAGAAATGGCTGACTGACCATAATGGACACGAATGAGGCAGCATGGCTTAGTGGATGGAGCACGGACCTGGGAGTAAGAAGGTTCTGGGTTCTAATTATGGTTCTGCCACTTCATTCATTCAATTCAATCATATTTATTAAGCGCTTACTGTGTGCAGAGCACTGTACTAAGCACTTGGGAAAGTACAAGACAACAATAAAGAGAGACAATCCCTGCCCACAACAAACTCACAGTCTAGCTCACTTGGCTGCTGTGACACCTTGGGCAAGTTACTTGATTTCTCTGTGCCTCAGTTACCTGATCTATAAAATGAGAATTAAGACTGTGAGCCCCATGTGGCACATGAACTGTGTCCAATCTGAATACCTTGCATCTATCCCAAGCACTTAATACAGTGTCTGGCACATAGTAAGCACTTAACATAAAACAAGGAATGAGAGTACGATTCAGTGCATAAAACACTGTATGATAATCCCTTCCAATGTATTTTTTTTTAAATAGTATCTGTTATATGCTTACTATATGTCAAGCACTATCCTTAGCACTGGGAACGATGCAAGTTAATCAGGACATACACAGTCCCTGTCCCACATGGACCTCACAGTCTAATTCTCAATCCTGAAGCCTCAAGGCCATGATTTTTAATGGGATACTTCACCATCACTGTCATAATCATTATGCCTAGCATGGGAGTCAGAAGGTCATGGATTTTAATCCCATCATTACCACTTGTCTGCTGTGTGACCTTGGGCAAGTCACTTCACTCAGCCTCAGTTATCTCATCTTTAACATGGGGATTGAAACTGTGAGCCCCACTTGGGGCAGGGGCTGTGTCCAGCCCGATTTTTTGAAACCACCCCAGTACTTAGTACAGTGCCTGGCACAAAGTAGGCACCTAACAAATACCATAATTAACTACATCTATCACTCATTAAGGGAGCACTTACTGTATCTGAAGCATCGTATTAAGCACTTGGGAAAGTACAATAAAGAGTTGGCAGCAACGGTCAGGCAGACTACATAGAGATTATGTATATATGTATATACATAGAGAAGCAGCATGGGGTAGTGGATAGAGTACGGGCCTGGGAGTCATAAGGTCATGGGTTCTTACCCCGGCTCTGCCACTCGTCTGCTGTGTGACCTCAGGCAAGACACTTCACTTCTCTGGGTCTCAATTCTTTCATCTGTAAAATGGGACTTGAGACTGTGAGCCCCATATAGGGCAGGGACTGTGTCCGACCATTTGCTTGTATCCACCCCAGTGATTAGTACAGTACCTGGCACAAAGTAAGCACTTAAATACCATAATTATACACAAACACATACTACAAGCAGTCCATAACCTAGAATGAACATATCAAACTCAGAGCTTGTGAGGACAGCCACAGCAAGAAAGTGAGTTTTGAGGGATACAGTGGAGTCCACCTATTTCCCTCTGCTGGAAGCCGGGCTTGCTCCAAACTAAATGGACTGCTACTGCTGCTACTACTACTAAGTCCTGCTTTCCACAGTTCAAGACTCTTAGGAAAGGCACTTTACACAGAGTATCGCTTCACACCATAGCGGCAGCTCCTACAGAAACACAGAGCTGGGCAATCTGAAGAAGGGGTGAACTATGCCTTCCTTCTTGTGTATGGTGTGAGAATGATGCAGAGAAAGGGAAAGAGGAGGGGAGAGAGGGAAGAGTATGCATTTATTTCACAATTCCATTCTGTCTCAGCTATCCCTTTCCTGCTTTCTTCATGTAATTTTGGACCACTATCCCTAAGCTCAGCAAAGCCCCTGATTATGTGTGTATCTGCAAAACATTAATAGTGATAATTTTGTTCCCCAATTAAGCTTCTTTTTGTTCCAATCTGATTAATTTGTGTCCACCCCAGCAATTATACTGCCTGGTACATAGTAGGCACTTAAATATTACAATTATTATTATACCTGACCCACAGTTTCTGGATATCACTTCATCATGTGCATTTAGGTTAACGAGACTGATAAAATCATAAAGGGGAAAAAAGATCATAATTTCAGAATGATTTATTGAAGGATAACCTTGAAAATGGAGGCATTTGATTCATACAAAGCAACACCCACTAGATACACAATACTTATTGATTAAATACACAATTTAAAAAAAAATCAAATATTGTGCCTAAAGATAGATGTGAGAAAGTTGAGATTAGGGATGATACCCAGGCTTTAGAAAAGGGAACAGTTGACTGTCCCCCTCAAATGTATTTAAATACTAAAGACACATTATTAGGACCAAGGTAAGATGGGTTTTCAGTGGCACTGCATAAGCAGTTCACATCTTTTGTAACAACTAAGCCTTTCAAAGATTTCAATAACAATTTACAAGCACTCACACTGTACTGTACTAAGTCCTGGGTAGGCTATGGGGACACTGACACAGACGTTCACTGACCCACGAGGAGCTCACGATAAAAAAAAAAGGGGGGGGGGGAGGGAAGGCAGGCTCACAGGGAAAATTCAGCCACTGAAATGAGTCAGAACAGGAGGCAATATAAAAATCGAACAATTGTAGAGTTATAACAGCTAATGTGCAAACAGTCTGCTGTACAGCCTTTAGGCAACTCAAAGCACCAAGTGAGCAGTCTTTTGGGAACTTCCTAAGACTTTAACTGAAGCTGGAAGTGGGAAGAAAGGGGCCACTTGGACTACCAAGCAGTCAATGGAGCCCCAAGGCCCTGCATACAAACTTCATGGAAACAGAAATAGGATAGACAAGTTATTTTATCCTCAAAACTTGACATTCAAGCACATGAAGCTAATTACTTAATTGTTAAGTGGTTGAGATGTTCAGATAAAAAAAGACTAGCTTAAAAACTGATTTCAGTATTATTATTGTGTGGACAGCACAGTTAAGCTGAAATGGGATTCATTTCATATATGTAGTACTTTTTGATTTCAAAGAAATCTTATTTCTTCTTATGAAGTAGTTCGATACTTACAGCTGTAGTAAAGTGGCTTTTCCTGAGGCAAAATGCAAAACTCTGACAGAGCCAGAATTAGACTTCAGAGCTATTCTCACACACTTATACTTAGATCCACAAAAGTATGTCTCTACAACTTCTCTTTGCTGAGAGTAACCATCGTGACTCAAGCACCATTGTCTGAAGTTTTTACAGGATAGGAAGGAATAGTAGACACTAGCAAGGTTTAAAAAGAAAACCCAGGGGAAATGAAGTTAGAACACAAAATAAAACTAACCAGCAGGCTGGAGATCAAATTAAAGAATCATTAGTTACCCAATACATAATTCTGGCATTATTGCTTTTCCATCCCAAATTTGCTTTATAAAAAGGTAGCATTCCACAGAAGAAATAAGGCCTTCAACAGTTTTAAAAGTTTACTAGTAGCAACATGTTAGGGAAAAGGGGTGCCGGGGGGAGAATTAAAAAATTTTGCCACATCTCAAATTTGGAATACCACCAGGGAATGATTGCCATTTGTACACATTAGATCTGCCCACTAATATAGCTCAGAGAAGACCTGGTAGTTACCTTGATAAGTGGCTTATGATGGCAGTGTTTTTTTCTAGCATACCTTGTTTCCATCTGCTAGCTACTCTCCTAGAAACCTTTGTTTTGTTTTGATCAGTCTTGAACTACAAATGTTGTACACTTCAAAAGATTACAGGAGATGAGTACTTGAACATTCCAGTGGTAATTAAAATAAACAAACTAGACTTCCTTCCGAGGGTATGGTGTCAAATTATTCTCAGCCTGACATACAATATGCACTCCAAGCTTCAGTGCATACCTTACTTCTAAGCTAGTTTCTCATCCCTTTAAGTCTGCCATGGAGCTGGCATTTATTAGGGAATCAATACTGGGGGAGTTCTACAAACAGTACAAATATCTGCTTGCCAGAAAAGCAGTATGGCTTAATACATAGAGCACGGGCCTGGAAGTCAAAAGCACCTGGGTTCTAATCCCAGCTCTGCCACATGTCTGCTGTGGCCTTGGGCAAGTCACTTAACTTCTTTGGGCCTCAGTCACCTCATCTGTAAAATGGGGACAAAGATTGTGAACCCCAGGTATCCAACCTGACCGACTTCTATCTACCCTAGTGCTTAGAACAGTGTTTGGCACATAGTAAGCACTTAACAAGTATACTCATTCTATTTTATATTCATATATAAAAATACTCATTCTAATGTTTCAAAACAAATACAACTGATTTGGAGACATTCTTGAAAAGTGTATTCCAGTGTAGTACTTCCCAAATCTCACTGGTGCATACTGGTTGTGATACCTATATCCACTACTTCAAGAGCAGCTTACTTTGAAGGAACAATGATTTTCAGCTTTTGTTTTTTCCTTTGGACTAAGATATGAGGAAAAACACAATAGGTGAACACTTTAGAACAAATGAATCTCTTAAAATTCTATTGCCACTTGGATTTTGCAACCATGAGGCCAAATCTTTCTGCTCTGCAAAATAAAAGCAAATCTGCCTGAGTTTCTAAACCGAAGGGCTATCAATGATTAAACCATTTCTTTATTATTTCTTGTGCATTGGGAGGGATTAAAAAAATAGAGTTGATCCTTCCTTAACTAACAAGATTTCCTTTTCAAAGGCTTGTCCTCCTTTTACTCATACCTTTCTAGATGGGTTTATGGTTACTTGCGATTATACCCAATTACATCATACCGTGTATGAGGACACCCACAAGCTGCTAATGACATTAACTTAATAATAGATTTCAGGGTGTGAGTTCCAATTAATTTCATTTTCCATATGCACATGCAGCTCCATGGGAAGCCAAAATTATAGAGTAGCCATATGGTGCCTCATAAGTAACAATTAAATCTAATTTTCTATCCTTTGACACACAAAAAAATACATATGGCTTAAATGCCATGGAGAACATTGAAACATCAACAGCATCTGTCTAATACGAAGCAGCTCATCACTTCTAATATTTTTCTTCACTAAGTCACTCCCCTTTCTCCATTAAAAGACATAGCCCAATGGACATGAAGCTTGGATTTAAGTACTGTCATCATGAACCACCTTTAGTTTGATCATTTCCTGTCTCTGGAAAAGGGAGCGGAAGTAATACCTTTGCACAAACTACATGTCTGACTACATTCTTGAGAAGTTTCTGGATTCTTTACTCCACGCTAGGAGACAGCAAGTGGTTTAGTGTTCCTGTGAAAGTGCACACCTAATCTAGAACAACATACAATGACTTTCATAGTGGCCCCATAAAAGTGATAGCCAGAAAACAGTAACTCTGCCAAATGCAAGTTATACTTTTCATGCAGCGCTGGGAATTCCACTAGCCAGAAGGTTCAAAAACAGTTCCTTTTGAAACTTATGCCACTTTGTAAATTGGATAGGTCTCCCTACCATTCAACAACATCAATGACTATAATTTCCTCAATTGTCAAGGGAGCAATTTTGTCAAACTTAACATCAGTAAAAAATAAAAACATTTCAGGACTATTTTCAAAGTAAATAGTTCAGCAGAAAAATCTATATCACACTTTAGTAATTCATGTTCATCTGACAGGGTTTTATTTTAGCTGCTATCAATTCCCCTAGACTCAGTCAAGACTGTTTTTTGACTGACACAAATATCAAAGAATAAATTCATTCGATTAAGAACTTCACTTATTCAAGAAAAAATATTTTTCAGACAAGATTATCCTTCTCATGTCCATAAGAAAGCTCCTAATAAAATACTAAAAACAATGAAGTATCAATCTGTGATTGATTCCTTTTGAAAGGATTAATAACCTGAATATATAAAGTGTAACATATGCTAAAATTGTACATGAACAGAATGACTAAGTACTCATACATTCAAGAATACGATATAATAGCAATTGTTTCATTTTATGCCTCCGAATTCTGCTTCAAGCACATTCTTAGTGGAGATTTCTAAGATTAGCTTTACCATCCACAAAAGTACCACAGATATCTATTTTGGAAACTCAGACATTAACCTCCCTTATTGTTCTATAAATTAGTGTATGCTCTGTCCCCACCACTTCCTCATGATCTTCACGCAAAGGCAATTCCTTGAAAATTAAATTATCCAGAATGCAGAGGACTGAATGCACAGTGATATCCTGAGTTATATGGACATGTGGGGGGCGTTAATTGCACAGCCTGAAAATTAGATGACATTCTGGACTGTAAGGCATTACAGAAGGTATTTAATGAGACACCTTTATTGTGACCAGTTGATCGTTTTGTCCTGGACGGTCCAGTTTATGTTGCTGTTGAGTTCAGCCAGTAGATTTCAGTTATCCAACCTGAACTATATTTTTACATGAATAGGCCTTCAATACATAACAGTCTGGAACTACTGGACAAGCATACACTTCTTGGAAAAAACTGAATAACAGTTTTCTGGATATGTAGAGGCCATATTTATGAGTTTTTACCACTCTGGATAGCAATTCCCAAAAGAGAAAAAAAAATTCAGGTCCAAACAATCTCAGCTACAATGACTGAATAAAGTTTTGCACACACTGCATCAAGAATGTCAGGCTTACTACTGCCAGGAGACAAATTCTTTTTCTGAAAGCACGTTTTCAATTAAGCAGAATAGACCCCACTTAGCCAGGATTGTACTCAAATTCTGTGTGCGCCTTGACTTTTTATAATAATTATTATAAGCTTTTCAAAGGACAGTGTATCCTTGTGAAGTATCTGAGCGCTAGAAAGTGGTAACTAAAAATTTAATCTGTTGTAAATACATCAACCCCTCTCAGAGTCACACCCAGAGAGTTTCCAGTTCTCTACCAGTCTTGACTATGGGAGGGAGAGTCAAGCAGAGGCATTTCCATTCCTAGCTTGGGCAGTGGCTAGCAAGCGGAAGGCTGCTATAAGTTAAAACTCAACTGTGCTGGGCAGTAGCAGCATGGGAGAGAGTCGAGGGTGGAGACTAAAGTTTACCATGTGGAAGGAGGCAATGGTAAACCACTTCAGTATTTTTACCAAGAAAACTCTATGGATACACTACCAGAAGGACTGTAGATGGAGATGGGGCATTCTGGGAGAGATGTGTCCATGGTGTCGCTATGGGTCGGAGACGACTCAACAGCATAGGACAAGACAGATACATCAATCAGGAAGTCAGTATGTATGCATGCTTGTTTGTGTGTTTATCACATTCTCATTTCCTATAATTTTCCAATATTAATAATAATAATGGTATTTGTTGAGCACTTACTATGTGCCAGGCACTGTTCTAAGCACTGGGGGAGATACAGGGTAATCAGGTTGTCCCATGTAGGGCTCACTCAATCCCCCTCTTGCAGATGAGGTAACTGAGGCACAGAGAAGATAAGTGACTTGCCCAAGGTCACAGCAGACAAGTGGTGGGTAAGGACTGTCTCTATTGCCGAATTGAGCTTTCCAAGCGCTTAGTACAGTGCTCTGCACACAGTAAGCGTTCTATAAATACGATTGAATGATTAGAATCCATGATCTTCTGACTCCTAGGCCTGTACACTATCCACTACACCATATGCTTAATACATTGCTTGAAACATTTTTTACATTATGCATACATTAAAACTCTCAGTTAGAAAAATAAAAATCATTTTCCTTCTAATAACATCCCCAAAATGTTCAGTTATGCCTTTTTTTATATTTTGATAAGAGGATTAACAATTAGCACTAATTTGTAATGCTCTATAGACCACAATACTGAATCTTAATATGAAGACCTGCCTAGAATATTTAAACTTGGTTACACTAGCTGATGTTGGTGATGACTGGTACAATCAATGGTATTAATTGAGCAGTTACTGTGTCCAGAGCACTGCACTTGGGAGAGCACAAATACAAGGTATAAACTGCTTTTCTTACCATGTGCAGATCACTTCACTGCACCAAGTGCCCTGGAGCTTCTCTATCATGGGTGCTCTGAGGGGAGGGGCCTTGAGGACCAGAGTCTCTCCCACCTTCTCATCTGAGAAACAAGTAGGAAACAAGTCCTACCCCTACAAGAGCAGAGATTGATCAAGAAGTCCTACCCCTACAAGAGTAGAGCATCATAGGTCATCCCTTCCAGCTCCAAATCCCTCCCATTTTGCTGGTCAGGAGGTTAATCACTCTGGAACTTCAATTTCTTCTACTGAAGTTGGAAAATGGTCTAGAGTCAGTTATTTGAGTACTTTTTAGTGATGTAGAGGCACTGTTTTTAATTGAACTGAGTTACCACATATATCATGGTCTAATAGGTACATGTGCACCTTACAATCCTCTGGAATATTGTGAAGATGGTGTTTTGGTCCCGCTTGTATCCAGGAGAAGTCAGGAAGACAAAGACCCATACCTCCAGGATTTGCCAACAAATTACCTAAAGATCAACTTTCTGGGCCAAGGATATGTCTGAATTAATGTACACATACTCTTAGCACTTAATCCATTGCTTCACCCAGTGTAAGTACTTGATACATACCATTATTATTAGGCCACTCTTTAGTAAAATACAGACTGGCTTTCTGTGTCTTTCCACAAACAAAAAGTCCCAATCAGCTAGTCCCACCTTATCTGCTCTCTTTACTCAATAATGCCACTTCTGCTATTACTTCTATATGGATGCATATACATTTGTAAGGTGCACATGTACCTATCAGACCATGATATATGTGGTAACTCAGTTCAATCAAAAACAGTGTTTCTACATCACTAACAGGTACTCAAATTACTGACTCTAGACCATTTACCAACTTCAATAGAAGACATAAAAGTTCCACTCAGAGTGATTAGCCTCCTGACCAGCAGAATGAGAGGGATTTGGAACTGGAAGGGGTGACCTATGATGCCCTGCTAAGATCACTTCACTTCTTATCATGAGGCTACAGGAGCAATGTGGCCTAGGGGATAAATCACAGGCCTGGGAGTTGGAAAGACTCAGATTCTATTCCTGGCTCTGCTCCATGTCTGTTGTGTGACCTTGGGCAAGTCACTTCACTTCTCTATGCCTCAGTTACCGCATCCATATAATGGGGATTAAGACTGTGAGCCCCAAGTGTGACAAGGACTGTGTCCAACCTGATTAGCTTGTATCTACCCCAGTGCTTAGAACAGTGCCTGACACATACTAAGCACTTAACAAATACCATGGAAAAAAAGAGTGGCTTTCCCTGAGGATTATTTATCTCTAGTCACAGCCCTCTTAATAGTAATACACAAAGCCAAATTAATTTAGGAGGCAGCGGTGCCTCCAGAAGTGCATGACAGCTTTCTGACAGAATTTAAGATGTGAAGAAGGGGATGGTGGGGGATATACATCTCAATAGCCACACATAGTTAGTCTTGAATGTGCAAGCTTATTTCCCCAATTGCCTCATTTCCCTCCCTGAAAGTCAAGATGGACCTGACTAAAAAGACAGTGGCATGAGATCCATAGACCAGCTATAATTTTGGACCCTTCAGTGGTTGAGTTTTTGCTTGGGCTGACTTTGTTGTGAACTGCATGGCCTAGTGGATAAAGCATGGGCTTGGGAGTCAGAGGACCTGGGTTCTAATCCTGGCTTTTCAATTTGTTTGCTTTGTGACTTTGGGCAAGCCACTTAACTATTCTGTGCCTCAGTTACCTTATTTGTAAAATGGGGATTGAGACTGAGAGTCCCATGTGTCCTTTCTGATTAACTCATATCTACCTCAGCACTTAGTACAGCTCCTGGCACATAGTAAGTGCTTTAAAAATACCATTAAAAAAGCTGGGCCTTTTGCTTATACTTTCTGGGACACTCCACTAGCATTGAGTACAATGCTGATAAAAGGGGGCCCTTACTAATGATAATGGTGATGCCTTTTCACACTTGGGGGAACTAAGCTATAAGGGCCAGATCAAAGGAATTTGATTCTTAAAAATCAGAGTCTCCTGAATTGTTCAAGTCTGAATTCCCATAGATGCTCTATTTGAGCAACTCTTTAAGGCACAGTCTTTCAAAGAATTATAAGAATTATAAGAAAGCATGTTGCGATGATGACCAGAATAGCCACTGTCATTGAAAAGTAAAAATTGAGGCTGTGGCATGCTGAGGCTAGAAAATGAGGAAAAGGTATTGTTTACCAATTAAAAACACACGGAAAACAGGGCTGAAAAATTATTCCTCTGAATCTACATGCTTTAATTCTCCCTTCTGAAAGCCTATATTTATTTGTAGTTGCAGTCTAATTTTACAAAGTTAACACACTTCCATTTTGTAAACAGATGATATTCCCAGACTAGAAGCAAACTCTCTCTGCATTTGGACAGTTTTTTCCCTGGAGCACTACGTTTAATGAGCACATATATTTTACGCAACTGATTTACATGGTTCACTGCATGTTTTTCCTGTTGGCATTCTCTTCGATCTTTAATTCACACTAGAATTCAATTCAAATTCTGAGCAACCTGGAATGCAGACTAAAGGCAAAGAAATGTGTTGACATGACATGTTGCATAAGATAAATTGGAAAGACCTAACTTGACAATTACATTCCAAAGATGCACCATAAGAAAAGGCAAGAGCCAGTAGAAGAGGAAAAGTCTCAAACATTTAAAAACTTGGATCTTAGAAAGAAGTACACTCAAAATAGATGTCAAACTAATGCAACTGCAATAAAGTGCTTAATAATGACATTTATTTTCTTAGCCAGTTATCTACGGGAAAATTTTCTACATTCTATAACACACATTCACAGAGACATATTCCTTTTACAGGATGTACAGAACAATGGAAGATGAGCTTAACAGAGTGGGAGAGATGAGAAAAGAGTGGACAATACAGAGGACTATGGAATGGACAAAATGAGATTTTTTATCATAAAATTATTAATAGGCAGTTTATTTTAAAGTTGGGGGGTGCTGACAATGATGGAGCAGGACATTTTCAACTAGTCATGTGACTAACAAATCTAAGTAGTCAGCCCCGACTTTTACAAGCTTTACAATTTCACATCCCCTCTAGCCTCCAGGACATTTCTCCATGGATGACCTTCCAAAAGCTTAATGGCTAAACCTAAAATAAGCATAATCCCTCCTAAACCACCACTCCACCCAGCTTTCCCATCATGAGCAAAGCCAACCTCCATCTTCCCTATCACAAAAGCTCACAATTTTGGCATCATCTTTAACTTCTCTCTTTCACATCTCACACTCTGGCTGTTGGCTTTTCTTCAAAGTATTTCCTGGATTCACCCCTTCGCGTATACACTTACAACAAGTACTCTGGATGGCTCTCATCATCTACTGGATGGACCCTGACTGCTTTTTACTACTCTTTTCTGCTCTTCCTGACTCCAGCCTCTCCCCAGTTCAGTCTTTGCTACATTCTGCTGCCAAGATCATCTTCCTAAAATCACTGTTTTAGAACCCTTCATCCGCCTGCACAGGCCCCCATCAACTTGCTTCCATTCAACCCCTACCCCATCTTGTGCCACTTCCACCCCTCCCCCTTTCACCCCATCCCTGCAATCCTATCCCAGCACCATCCCTCATCCCCCTCCTCTTGCCCTAGCCCCCGTCAACTCATTCCCATCCAAATCCACACCACCCCTCATGCTGTCTCCTCTCCCACTGACCCCCGCCCCACAGCTTCAGTCAAGTGTGGCCTATGGAACACCAACTCCATCAAGAGAAAGCTTCCCTTCATCCCTAACCTGTTCCTGACTCAGTCGTTCCTTCTCCTTGACATCACTGAAACCTGGTTCTCCCCAAAAGGACAGTCTTCCTTGTTGCTCTATCTCCAAAGGAGGCTTCATTCATTCATTCAATAGTACTTATTGAGCGCTTACTATGTGCAGAGCACTATACTAAGAGCTTGGAATGTACAATTCGGCACCAGATAGAGACAATCCCTGCCCAGTGACGGGCTCACAGTCTAATCGGGGGAGACAGACAGCAGAGCAAAACAGAACAAAACAAAAACAAGACAACATTATCAAGATAAACAGAATCAAGGGGATGTACACTTCATTAACAAAATAAATAGGGTAATAAATAATATATACAAGTGAGCACAGTGCTGAAGGGAGGGGAAGGGTGAGGACCAGAGGGTGAGGGGGAGAGGAAGGGGAGCAGAGGGAAAGAGGTGCTCAGTCTGGGAAGGCCTCTTGGAGGAGGTGAACTCCAAGGATATCTTCTCCCACTTCCCCAGACTCACTGGGAAAGGAGGTGGTGTTGGCTTCCTTCTCATGCTCCAATGACACTTTCACATCCCTCCACCTCCTCCATCCCTTTCTTTGAAGCCCTTATTATCCACCTCTACCACCTACTCCAGATTCTAGTAACTGTCAACCACCCTCCAGGTTCCACCTCCAATTTCTTTAACCCCTTTCTCACATTCCTTCTTTCTCCATGCCCACATGGGGACTTCAACATCCGCCTAGATATTCCTGATGACCCTTCTGCTGATCACCTTCTAGCACACCTCACCCCACTGACCTCCTGCTCCACCCTACCCACTCACCAACTTGGACACACTCTAAATCATCTCTAAGCACTGCACAATCTCTACCCTCATCAACTCTGAAATTCCTCTGACCACAACATCCTCACTTGCCTCCTCTTCCCCACACTTCCTCCCCCCAGAGACCTCCAATCTTTTGACCCCATCCAATTTTCTCAACTCATCGTGCCCCACAGCCTTAATACCCAAACTACCCACCCTAGATGACCAAACAGACGCTCTCAACACCACCCTCTATTGAACTCAACTCACTTGCTCCCCTAACCCTTTAATCTCATATCACTAATCCAGATCCCTGGATCACCTAATAATAATAATAATAATAATAATAATAATAATAGTATTTGTTAAGTCCTTACTATGTGCCAAGCACTGTTCTAAGCACTGGGGTAGATACAAGGTAAACAGGTTGTTCCACGTTGGGCTCACAGTCAATCCCCATTTTACAGATGAGGTAACTGAGGTTCAGAGAAGTGAAGTAGTTTGCCCAAGGTTATAGTTAGCAGACAAGTGGAGGAGCCGGGATCAGAACCCACATCCTCTGACTCCCAAACCCGTGCTCTTTCCACTAAGCCATGCTGCTTCTCTGCACAGTTCACCTCCTTTGCTCTTATGCACAAGCTGCGGAGCGCTGCTTGAGGAAATCTAAATATCAGACCGACTCGTCCACTTCAAGTTTCTCCCTGCATACTTTAACTCTGCCCTCTCCTATGCCTAGCAAAATTATTTCTCCACGCTTATTGCCCACTGCCCTCACTAGACATTAATTCCCTCCTCCGGCCCCCTGTCCATCTGTTTCCCCTGACACACACACCTCCCTCATCCCTTGCCCCCAATGACCTGGTCAACTACTTTATTTAGAAAATTGACACTATCAAGCATGAGGATCCACAAAATTGCCCCTGCCCTGACTCAGTCTCTCCCCCTTCAGGCCCCCTCTTCAACTCTACATTCCTCCTAGCAGTATCTCTAGAGATCTCCTGCCTCCTTTCAAAAGCCAACTGCCCCACATGCACTTCAGACCCCATTCCTCCACACCTTATCAAAACTCTTGCCCTTTTCCTTCTTCTAACAGCCATCTTCAACTGTTCGCTTTCCAATGGCTTCTTCCCTACTGCTTTCAAACATGCCCATATCTCCCCATCCTTAAAAAAAAACACAAAAAACCACCCTCCCTTGACCCCATGGCTCCCTCCAGTTATCACTCTATCTTCCTCCTACCATTCCTCTCCAAACTCCTTGAGCAAGTTGTCTACATCCACTGTCTGTAATTCCTCGCCTCCAATTTTTTCCTTGACTCCCTCCAGTCTGGCTTCCATCCCCTTCACTCCACAGAAACTGCCTTCTCAAAGGTCCCCAATGCCTTCTTGCCAAATTCAACGGCCTCTATTCCATCCTCATCATCCTTGGCCTCTCAGCTGCCTTCGACACTATGGCCACCCCCTTCTCCTGGAAACACTATCCAACCTTGGCTTCACTGACTCTGTCCTCTCCTCTTATCCCTCTGACTGTTCATTCTCAGTCTGCTTCACAGGCTCCTCTTCTGACTCGCACCTCCTAACTGTGGGGGTCCCCCAAGGTTCAGTTCTGGGTCACCTATTCTCCATTTACACCCACTTCCTTGGAGAACTCATTCACTTCCATGGCTTCAACTAACACCTCCATGCAGATGATACCGAAATCTACAACTCCAGCCCTGATCTCTCCCCCTCTCTGCAGTCACGCATTTCCTCTTGCCTTCAAGACATCTCTATTTGGATGTCTTCCCATCACCTCAAGCTAAACATGTCCAAAAGAGAACTCCTCATCTTCCCACCCGAACTCTGACTCTCCCATCACTGTAAATGGCACTACCATCCTTCCTGTCTCAAAGGCTCGTAACCTTGGTGTTATCCTGGACACCTCTTTCTCATTCAACTCACATATTCAATCCATCACTAAATCCTGTCATTTCCACCTTCACAACATCCTTAAAATCTGTTTTTCCTCTCCATCCAAACTGCTACCATATCAATACAATCACAACCTATTCTGCCTGTATTACTGCATCAGTCTCCTTGCTCACCTCCCAGCTTCCTGCCTCTCCCCACTCCAGTCCATACTTCACTCTGCTGCCCAGATCATTTTTCTACAAAAATTTTCAAGACATGTCACCCCACTCTTCAAAAACCTCCAATGGTTGCCCATCCACCTCCCTATCAAAGAAAAACTCCTCACTATTGGTTTTAAAGCACTCCATCACCTTGCCCCCTCCTACCTCACCTCGCTACTCTTCTACTACAACCTAGCCCACATACTTCACTCCTCTATAACTAACCTTCTCACTGTGCCTCGATCTCACCTATCTCACCACCGACCCCTCGCCCACATCTTGCCTCTGGCTTGGAAAGCCCTCTCTCCTCAAATCCGACAATTACCCTCTGCCCCTCTTCAATGTCTTATTGAAGGCACATCTCCTCCAGGAGGTCTTCCCTCACTCAAGCCCCCTGTTTCCTCTTCTCCCACTCCCTTCTGTGTCATCCTGACTTGCTCCCTTTGTTCTTTCCCCCTCTCAGCCCCAGAACCTTTACATATATATCTGTAATATATATTATGTATAAATGTAATATATGTAAATTACATATCTGTAATTTATTTATATTAATGTCTGTCTCCCCCTCCTCCCCAAGAATGTAAGCTCATTGTGGGCAAGGAATGTATCTGTTTACTGTTGTACTGTACTCTCCCAAGTGCTTAGTAAGTACAGTGCTCTACACACAGTAAGTGCTCAATATGACTAAATGACACTGTATTAAGAGCTGGGGTGGATAAAGCAAATTAAGCTGGACACAGTCCCTGTCCCACATGGGGCTCAGTCTCAAATCCCCATTTTACAGATGAGGTAACAGGCACAGAGCAGTGAAGTGACTTGCCCAAGGTCACACAGCAGACAAGTGGCAGAGCTGGGATTAGAACTTCTGACTCCCAGGTCTCTGCTCTATCCACGCCATGCTTGAGGCCCAATTGTTCAGAATGCATCGCAACTCTTCAAAAACCTCCAATGATAAACCACTTCTCTCTGCATCAAACTTCTAAATAATGGCTTTGATAACTATTAATATAGTATACAGTGAACATTTACTGTGTGGCCCAGCACAGTGCTAGTACTGGGGCACATAAAAATCAGTTTTAGGAAGAGGATCTGGGCAGCAGGGTATAGCAGATTAAAGAGGGGAGAGGCTGGAGGCCGGAACAGATTGGACACAGTCCCTGTTCCACAAGGGGATCGTAATTTAAGAAGTGGGAAGAGAAGGTATTTATCCTGGAGGCACAAGGAGGTTAAGACTTGCCCAACATGACATGGCAAAAAGTGGAAGATCTGGGACAAGGGCCCTAGTCAATTGATTCCCAGTCCAAAGGTCAAGATCAAAGTCGATAGCTCAGCAGTACCACAAATGGGAAAACATCATAACAGATAAAAACAATAATAATTGTGATATTAATTACGAGCTTACTACGTGCCTGGCACTGTGCTTAATCTCATAGGTCCCATGCCAACCCCTTGCTTACATCTTCCCTCTAACATAGAAATCCCTCCCACTTCATATCTGGCAGACTGCCACCCTCCCCACCTTTACAGCCCTCCTAACATTACATCTCCTCTAAGATGCCTTCCCTGATTAAACCAACATTTCCCCTATTGACCCTCCATTCTCAATCACCTATGCACTTAGATCTGTACCCCTTACACACTTGATATTTACCCCACAGCACATATGTACATATCCTAATACTCTGCCATTTCCCCTATCTCTAATTTATTTTAATTCTTCTAGACTAAACTCCTTGTGGCCAGGGATCATGTCTTCCAACTCTACTGTAATCTCCAAAGCATTTAGTACAGTGCTCTACCCACAGTACAAGCAGCATCATGGCCTAGTGGCTAGAGCACAGGCCTGGGAATCAGAAGGAGCTGGGTTCTAATCTCCGTTCTGGCACTTGTCTGCTGTGACCTTGGGCAAGTCACTTCACCTCTTTGGGACAGTTCTCTCGTCTGTAAAATGAGAATTAAGACTGAGCCCCATGTGGGACATGGACTGTGTCCAACCTGATTAAGTTGGATCTACCCCAGCGCTTAGTACAGTACCTGGCATACAGTAAGCACTTAAATGCCATAAAAAAGTACTCAAAACCATTGATTTATTACCCTTAGCACTTGTGTATAAATGTGGTCTAGTTAATTGAACAAATGTACTTATTTAAGCATGTTTCATACATTTGCTGTTACCAAGTGTATTTACGTTCTTCCTTTTGCTCCCACTGTAGTTTTACTGTTTAGAACATAAGCTCTCTGAGGGCAGGGGACTTTTTTTTTTAAATTTTCTGTACACTCTCCCAAATGCCTAGTTGTTAGGCAGCAAGGACACAGGCCTGGCAGAATGACAAATTCCCCCATCTGTATTGTTTGGAATGTTCTGGGAACCCCAGAAGAGTTTGAAATAATATGAGAGGAAAATAGATTCTCTGCCCGTGGTGCAAAAGCTCCAACCATTCCCCTGGGACAAAGCCAAGATCTCCTGAAGGCAGAGGGAAGGGGATTCAAACAGTTGGGAGCTTCCTGTTGGCTGTAAAATGTTGACTGCCTTCCCTGAGACCCAGCCAGAAGATATCTTCATGGGATAAATTTATTTCTCTCTACTTGAGCTATACCTAGTGTATAAAGGAAGTGAGAGCAGATTAATTTAGTTATTTTCTTAATTTAGGGTTTTATTTAAGATGGTCTCCATCTCCCCATGTTTGTCCTTATGAAGGGTTCTCAGGTGGACACATGGCTCCTGCCTTCTGGTAATCAAATTCTCAGCTTAGTTTGGCAATCGGGTTCAGCCATGGTTGCTGGGACTTCATAGAACTCTTAACTGGGTTCACAGGGAGTTCCTAATTCCCTACCTTCCTATCGTGATCCTAAAATAGGATGGTTGATTTTGATCCTTGTTTATGGGTATACAGCAAAGTGGCCACAATTTTGATTTTTCAAGGAACAGAACTCAGCAACTTCTAATACTAGTGGCATGCTCTGTCCACAGACAAATACTATTGAAAAGCCTATACTTTTTGGTTTAGTCTCAGAAAAACTCATTCATTCAATAGTATTTATTGAGCGCTATGTGCAGAGCACTGTACTAAGAGCTTGGAATGTATAAATCGGTAACAGATAGAGACAGTCCCTGCCCTTTGAGAGGCTTACAGTCTAATCGGGGGAGACAGACAGACAAGAACAATAGCAATAAATAGAATCAAGGGGAAGAACATCTCATTAAAACGATAGCAAATAAATAGAATCAAGGTGATGTACATCTCATTAACAAAATAAATAGGGTAATGAAGATATATACAGTTGAGCGGATGAGTACAGTGCTGAGGGGATGGGATGGGAGAAGGGGGAGGAGCAGAGGGAAAGGGGGAAGAAGAGGGTTTAGCTGCGGAGAAATGGGGGGGGGTAGAAGGAGCAGAGGGAAAAGGGGAGCTCAGTCTGGGAAGGCCTCTTGGAGGAGGTAAGCTTTAAGTAGGGTTTTGAAGAGGGGAAGAGAATTAGTTTGGCGGAGGTGAGGAGGGAGGGCATTCCAGGACCGCGGGAGGACGTGGCCCAGGGGTCGACGGCGAGATGGCGAGAATGGGGGATGGTGAGGAGGTGGGCAGGAGAGGAGAGTGGGGGGTGGGCAGTGGAAAGAGATAAGGGAGGATAGGTAGGAGGGGGCAAAAAATCTCTCTCCTACTCCATTATCATTATCTCCCCACTTCCCCACTCAACTGGCACACAAACTGGCCCACCAAATTTTCATATGAAAGAACATGATCCACTAGCAATTTGATTTTGAATCAAAGTGTCAAAGAAAAATATTTTTATACTGTTCTTAAAAGGAGCACCAATTTTCTTTATATGTATTTATGATAGAATTGCATTAGTAAGGAAAAACCCTCATTCCAAAAAATTAATTTCCACATGGTTTCTCTTCACAGTGATGAAATTAGTTTTTAGTTGGTGATTTCAAATATGCCTCAAATACATTTTTGAAAAAAGCAGGACCCTTCATTATATTGAACTTTGGTCCCTTTGTATCATATAATGTGTTTAGAAACTGAAAATTTAACCAGTTCAGCACAGGTAAAAATAAATGACAATTCTTTCCAGTGTATTAGTGATTTGATATATCAAAGATCTGTTTTCCTATGACAGTTGCAAAAATTAATTTGAAACAGATTTCCAATTTTTATATTCAGGTGGCTTCTACTTCCAATACCATTAATTCAGAAGAAAGCTTTATTCTTCTGTAAATATATTCTGCTTGGAGAGGTGCCTGTATAAAGGCCATTTGGGAATAGAAGCACAAGTACAGCATCGTACTTTGCCCTTTGTTTAGATTGTCAGTTTTTTCTTTTGATCTTTCTTTGCACTTGAAGAACCAAAAATTGATTTTCCCAGTTGAACTAAAGTAGAAAAGGAACAATGTTTTACTAAAGATGCCTCATTCCCCAGCATAAGTCTACTACTTTATTCATATACAAAGAAAATTTTTTTGTTCTCATGAAAATGTTTTCAGAAAGGACTGCTCACTAAAGTTAATTCCATTGTACAAAATGACAAAAAGGAAAGGGAGAAGTAAAAAGAAAAGAAAATGATGACAACCCTATTAGCCATTACAATAGAGAATGAAGATGTGTGTTGATCAGCTCTCTCAGGAACAGTTGCACAAATTAAACTTCACCAATATGTAAAACAAGGACCTTGGAGAAAACCCATCAGAAAATTTTTTTTATTGTGGCTGTGGCAGGGGTAGTGAAAACAAAAGATCTACGGTTTTAGAGGCATTGAATATGTTACAACTTGAGACAATGTAATTTAAGCCCATATGTGCATATTTATTTTTAAAAAGGTGGTAAGAGAGAATTAAAAGAACCTAGGAATTGTGCCATGAGAAAAAAAAAAGACATAAAAGACACTGTTGATAAAATCCATAATGCATCTGTCTGAAATTCTTATAATCTGGTAACAAATGATGAAAGACAAAAAAAATATCTGAAAATTCCATGATGCCTTGAACCTAGGAAATCTTTAGATCCCTTCTCTAGCAAATATAGAGAAAATTGCAAGAGCAAATATAGGTATTAGGAAGGATAAGAAAAAATAACCAGGTACAGCACTCCAAGAGCAATTAAAAAGAATAGGAAGTATGGACCACATGCACATAATAAGCCAACTTGGGTTTGTGCTCCTTAAGCACTTTGAGACTCACACCCCAGTCCCACAGCACTTATGTACTTATCCTTTTAGTCCACCACTTCTCCTATCTGTATATTTTAATGTCTGTCTCCCCCTCTAGACTGTAAGCTCCTTGTGGACAGGGAACATATCTACCAAACTCTGTTGTACTGAACTCTCCCAAGACCTTAATACAGTGCTCTGCACACAGTACTAGATGAGTATCACAAGCATAAAAGCTTCAATTGTCAAACTAGAATGCCACTAACAATTTATAGAACTCCAAATAAAAGTTTCATTAGTTCTTCCAAATTGTCAAAAAAATATTTTTGAGTGTAAAACTTTCAGAACAAATCTTATCATATACAGTGTACACCTCTACTAAGAAGAGCATCAATGGCTCCACTCCAGTTACTAGCAAGTGGGGAGCTCTGCTGAGATTATAGTAACAGCTCTGTGACATTTTTTTTAATACAATTCCATAATGTGTGTCAGGACCAAGAGCATTATGTAAAGAATTTACTACTTGGGATGACATTAAATTCCTGACAATTCTGAGTCAAAACAAGACAGTCTCTTAGATCTTTAAACAAGAGGACGGGGGGATATTACTCAGTTCACCAAATGGCCAGAATGGATGACTGCTTCTAAATTTGCTACCCCAAATCCAAACACATTCTGACATAGATATTGGTGATGATACTTTTATAACATTGAACACTGCTAACACTTAGAGCTCTGAGCGGGCCCATGACTGATGGCTGAGTGAGCCACAGCAAGATTGGTTGGATTTTGGTCAAGGCTTGCTCTGCTCTCTATCAGGCCTTCAGGACTCTCACTGGCAGGTGAGGGCTATGGATGACTGCAATTTCTAGAAAACTGGGTCTGTATTGTCACTGGGAAGTCACACCTATGTGATATCTTACTCATCCCCTGAAGTCTGTGTGGGATTTAGTAGTAATAACAGCAGTAGTATTAAGCAGCTTGGACTAATAATAATAATGTTGGTATTTGTTAAGTGCTTACTATGTGCAGAGCACTGTTCTAAGCGCTGGGGTAGATACAGGGTAATCAGGTTGTCCCACGTGAGGCTCACAGTTAATCCCCATTTTACAGATGAGGTAACTGAGGCACAGAGAAGTTAAGTGACTTGCCCACAGTCACCCAGCTGACAAGTGGATGGGTTTGGGAGTCAGAAGGACCTGGGTTCCAATTCTGGCTCTGCCACTTGTTTGCTGTGAGACTTTGGGCAAATCTCTTCACTTCCCCGTGCCTCAGTTATCTCATCTGTAAAATGGGGATTAAAACTGGGGCGCATCTGGGGGCGTGGACTGCATCCAACCTGGTTAGCTTGGATCTGTCCCAGTGCTTAGTACAGTGCCTAGAACATAAGTGCTTAACAAATACAGTGCCCAGCATTTAGAACAGTGCTTTGCACATAGTAAGCGCTTAACAAATACCAGCATTATTATTATTAAATACCATAAAAAAACCACCCTCCTGGTGCAATGCACCATACTTGATGCTTGAGAAGTAGAGGATGAAGAAGTGACATTTTCCCAACCCACAAAGAGCTGGGCACTATACTATAAAAACCAATAATGCCCAGGGACATGCCACAAGTGACTCCTTTCCTTTCTCCCTAGGGTTGGTGCCATTGCTGACAAACACTAAAGTCCTAGAATTTTGACCCTGTAAACATATACTTCTCCCCCTCTAGACTTTAAGTTCCTTGCAGGTAGGAAACATGTCTACCAGCTCCATAATACTGTTCTCTCCCACGCACTTAGTACAGTGCTCTGCACACAATAAGCACTCAAATACAATCGATTGATTTATATTAGTGAAAACATACCATGATGTAAAATGGTATATAGTAAGATTTTCAATTCAACTTTTGAGACCAAATGGCTTTGCTGCAAACAATCAGAATGATGATGGCACTTAAGTGCTTACTATGCACAGAGCATTATTTTAAGACTGGACACAATTAGAATGATATGGAGAAGAAATGTGCTTAAAAGCTCTACAGTAGCAGCGATACTGTGGTAGTCCATTAATGCAGCCTTCTTGCTATTCAGACATCAAGGCATTTCTCTTTAGTTTCCTTTATACACAGCTTGTCCTTGGTTTCATTTCATGCCCTTTGGCTTTGAGTCAGTTATCTTCTCTAACAGCTTTGTGACATCCACTCGCCATCCCTCTCTGAATTTTATTCACATCATTGTGTCCCTTCTTAATCTTCTCAAATCTGGATGGTAAATATATATTCCTAACCTCTCCACTAAACTCAAGTATCTTTCTCATTTTAGTAGTGATTACAATGGTCAGTTTTAAGTGGGAGCCCACTTCATAAATATTTCATTTGCTCCTTGAAAATGATGAATGTTCAACTTATATTATTTAGCTTTTTTATAGTACCTTGCATTTGTAAAGGAATTTAAAAATCATGTCTATTAACGTCTTTGTGAGGAAGATTTGTTTCATTTGCTGCATGTATCTTGAAATCCAGACACTCATTTCTCACATTTCAAATGTGAAACACCAGCTATGGGGACAGAAAAAAAGCATACTTGAGCAATTCATTGAGTTTTGAATTGAAATGGGGGAAAACCAACCTTCTCCTCAATCCCTCTACCCTCACCAACTCTGAAATCCCTCTATCCAACCACAACTTCCTCATCTGTCTTCCCTCCCAAAAAACCCTTCCCTGAGAATCTGTCCTTTTACACTACAGAGACCACCAGTCTTTTGACCCTCATCAAATTTCTAAAGTTACCATGTCCCACTTAGCCTCCATACCCAAACTATCTTCTTTTGACACACAAATTGACACTGCCAATGCCATGTTCTCTACTGAACTCAACTCACTTGCTCCCCTATCTCTTCGTCAATCTGACACCACTAACCCATAGCCCTGGATCACCTCCACAGTATGCTTCTTTGGCTCCTGTGCATGAGCTGCAGAGCGCTGCTGGTGGAAATCCAGATATGGGGTTGATCTCGTCCATTTAAAATTCATTTTCACCCATTTTTAACTCTGCCCTCTCCTCTGCCCAGCAACATTATTTATTTCTCCATCCATATCGACTTTCATGCTCATTGCCTTCACCAGTTGTTTCCAACGTTTAACTCCCGCCTCAAAATCCCTGTCCAACCACACACCCTCACACACAAAAAAAATCTTGCCCCTAATGACTCGGCCACATACTTTATTGATAAAATTGAAACCATCAAGGCGTGATCTCCCTAAAATCTACCCTGTTCCCCACCAGTCCCTCCCTCCAATCAGTGATATTTATTGAGCACTTACTGTGTGCAGAGCATAGTCCTAAGCACCTGGGAGAGTACAACAGAGTTGGTAGCTTCATTTCCTGTCTACAAAGAGCTCACAGTCTAGATGGGGGGAGAAAGACATTATATAAATAATTTATATATATGTACATATCTATATCATGTACCTGTGGGATACGGACTCTCTCCAACCTGATTATCTTCTATCTACCCAAGAGCATAGTACAGTGCTTGGAACAGAGTAAGGGCTTAAATTAATTCACCAGTTTCCACAGGACTGGTGCCCCCCCCCCCAGCCCATTTTAGTAGTAACACATGGGGGGAGCTGTGGTTAGTTTTGGGTATGATTGTGAGTACACACACAAGTACATGCATGAATGAGTACATGAATGCTTGGGTAAATCCTCTCCATGTGTAGTCTGTGTATAAGTGATTTTGTTAGTCTATGTGTATAAGCTTTAATTTTGCAGGCTCCCCCTCTCATAAGACCACCACAAATTTAATAGAACAATTTTTGTAATTATTACTGGCATCTGCTTTGTAGTCTAATAATGAGAGTCACTTTATAAAATAATATTGTTAACTCTACATTTGCTTCCCTTGTTTTCTCTTCTTACAATCGATGGAATGAATCTAACACTTGGTGTAGATTAATTCATAGATATATACATTGTTCTATTGGTAGGAGTATCTTTGGCTTTTATTCTTTTTTCCTATGAAAAGAGCGCCATATTTATGGAATGGAATCACTGTTCTGAACAAATGTTCTTCTGGTGAAGACCCCAGCCTGTCTAGCCTAGCTCAGGGTCTTATATGCAGGGAGAAGGTGGCACAACTTCATGACTAAAATAATTAGAATGAATTTTAAAAACAGACTAGGACAGAAATAAATTGCAATAAAAAAGGAGTTATAATGAGATTAATGATCATAAGACCTACTGCTACTGAATTGCTTTAGAAAGTGGGGACACTAGTCAGAAAAATTTTGTTGGGAGACAGGTAACAAAGAAAAGGAAAACAAAAAGGGTCTCTGTCAGAAAAATCTTGCTGTATAAAAGATCTATTAAAATGAAAATTAGTTTCTGAAGGGGAGGGGAAGAAGCCCTGTTACTAGAGATATTTAGAACTAGACTACAATGTTCTTACGGCAGAAGTAGCAATACGACCAAATGGGATTATTTTCTTGACTGCCTCAAGGTTAGGGGATACAGTGTGTCTCCTAAGTCACAAAAGCTGGGGTAGCTCACATTCTACAGGATGCCAGTAGTCTATTCTGAGCACAATTGAGCTACACTTAAAAAATGTCAATCATAATTTCACAACTGACTTGTCTGGAAAAAAATATCAATTGCACTTGGAAATGTCAAGCGTAACCCCATAAATGTCAAACACAATTGAATTGTGTATGAAGGCCTGTGGGTATGCAAAAGGGAAGCTCAGGCAAGACCCTTTGAAATTATGACCCTAAATGTTTGACCAAGTTTTTTTCCTCCAGTGAAGCACATCAGAAACACTGCCAACTTTCTTCTAAAATGAAAGATGTATTTTAACTATTTTTTGGAATGAATATATCTAGCAAGAAAAATATTGATATGCCTCAACACAAGAGAGAAGACAGACTGCCCTGGCCCAAATGTAGCCCAGGATATTTTCCTGCATTTTCTCAGACAGACTCTTTATTTAAAAATAAATAAATCGGCCCCACCAAGCATGTTTTTATCAGGGCCAAAACAGCCTGTTTCCCCAAGTCTCAAATATATACCTCATCTTCTCACAGGAAAGCCTACACTTAAGGCCTCTGACACTCCATTCTCTTCTAACCTTACCCTTTCTGATAGATACTTCTGAGCAACCATGACCCACCAGCAGTTGATTCCTTTTCATTTCTTTGCTTTCTTCCTTATTCCCTCCCTACTTTCTCTCAGAACCAAAAATTTCCTGAACTCTCTCACAGGTTAACCTTCAACTAGCACAGTTTAGCTTTGAGCCAACTGTCCAGTCCTGTGGGACTGGCACTCGCTATAGATTTTTTACCTGTCCATCTTGGTAATCCTACTCCCAAAGTATGAAGATTAAAAGAGCTCTCCTCTTTTATCAAGTCAAACAAATTCCAGTTCTTACCTTCATTTACAAATACAGGAATACAATGGCCCTGCTGACTATGCCTGGTTCTCTGGGAAATAATTCCCAGGCCCCACCAACCTTCACAGACTTAAAGAATTATAACCAGATAGTGATAGAATGTGTCATTGTTCAGTTTTCCTATTTACTTCACTCCACTGCCCAGATCATATTCTAGAAAAACAGTTCAGTCCACATATCCCCAATCCTCAAAAGCCTCTAGTGGTTTGTCCATCCACCTCCACATCAAACAGAAACTCCTGATCATCACCTTTAAGGCACTTAATCATCTTTCTCCTTCCTATTTTACCTTGCTGATCTATTACAACCCATACATTCCGCTCCTCTAATGCCAACCTATTTTCTACAACTCTTCCCTTCCCTCTTATCAGTCAAGTCAGTCAGCAATATTTACTGAAACTCATCTGTGTGCAGGTGTTTTTTGTTTGTTTTACCTCGGCCTTTATCACACAATTTGGTATTTCTGGGTAACAGTATTAGACCTTGGAAAAGAAGGCTGATGGATGTGCAGGGAAGAATTAAAAAAATACCCTCCTGTGCCTTTAACCCCAGCCTGTTCAATGATTACACGGATAGGAATCCAAATGTCATGGGTATCTGATTACTGATTATCTGATTACTCTGAATCTGTTGAGCTAATTTATTCAACTCTCTTGGATTACCTAATCCCTAGGAGTTCACAGCATATTACTATGGTTCACACCACACAAACCACACCTGTGATGGAAGAACATTCATTCACACATTCAATTGTATTTATTAGGCACTTAGGGTGTATAGAGAGCAATGTACTATGTGCCTGGGAAAGTACAATACAACAATAAAAAGTGACAATCCCTGCCCTCGGCAAACTCACAGTCTAGAGGTGGGGAAAAGACATGAATACAAATAAATAAAATAACAGATAGATATATAAGTGTGGTGGGGCTAGGAGGAGAGGGAAGAGCAAAGGGAGCAAGTGAGGGTGATGCAGAAGGGAGTGAGAAATGAGGAAAAGTTGGGGTTAGTCTGGGAAGGCCTCTTGGAGGAGATGGATTCTAATCCCAGCTCTACTTGTCTGCTGTGTGGCCTTGGGTCAGTCACTTAACTTTCTTGTGCCTCAGTTACCTCATCTGTAAAATGGGGATTAAGACTGTGAGCCCCATGTGGGACATGGACTCTGTCCAACCTGATTTGCTTGTATCCACTCCAGTGCTTAGTACAGTGCCTGACATAGTAAGCACTTAACAAATGCAATAAGGCTTTGAAGGGGATGAGTAATTGTCTGTAAAATTTGAAGAGGGAGGGCATTGCAGACCAGAGGCAGGATGTAGGCCAGGGGTCAGCAGCAAGACAGGCAAGATCAAGGCACAGTGAGAAGGTTAGCACCAGAGGAGCAAAGTATGCGGGCTGGGGTGTAGAAGCAGAGAGGTGAGGTGAGGTAAGAGTGGGCAAGGTGATGAAGGGCTTTAAAGCCAATGGGGAGGAGTTTGTGTTTAATATGGAGATAGGCAATCACTGGAGATTTTTGGAGGAGGAAGGTGACGTGTCCTGAATATTTTTGTAGAAAGATGATCCAGGCAATGAAGTATGGACTAGAGTGGGGAGAGACAGGAGGTTGGGAGGTCAGCAAGGAGGCTGATGCAGTAATCCAGGTGGGATAGGATGATTCAATAGTATTTATTTATTCAATAGTATTTATTGAGCGCTTACTATGTGCAGAGCACTGCACTAAGCACTTGGAATGAACAAGTTGGCAACAGATAGAGACAGTCCCTGCCGTTTGGACGGGCTTACAGTCTAATCGGGGGAGACAGACAAGAACATGATGAGTGATTGTATTAACGTGGTAGCAGTTTGTATGGAGAAGAAAGGGCAGATTTTAGTGATGTTGTGAAGGTGGGAGAGAGAGGATTTGTTGACAGATTGAATATGTGGGTTGAATGATAGAGAGAAGTCAAGGATAACGCCTAGGTTACGGACCTGTGAAAAGGGAAGGATGGTGGTGCCGTCTACAGTGATGAGAAAAGCAGGGAGAGGACAGGGCTTGAGTGGGAATATAAGGAGCTATGTTCCTCTCTCCTTTACATGCAAAAATACTATTTAATGAAAAATTATTTTTATTGCAAAAAAAATTAGTAGAGGTTGAACATTTGACTTCTAGGGAACAGACAATATGTTGACAAATGGTGCCACATCAATTTTCTCCTGGCTGCTGAATCCTAAAGATGATAATTCGATGAAACACAACATAATTAGCACTACCTTAATTCCTATGAAGCTTTCGGGTGCCTCTTGCCCTTATGCTTATATCCATGTAAATCCTCAGCACTTCTTTGCCTGTCTCCCCAGAGTATAAATGCCTTGTGGGCAGGGGCAGGATATGTGTCATATACTTTTGTTACACTTCCCCTAGCACTTAGTATATAGTACACTACATTCAGTAGGTGCTCAATAGATACCACTATTACAACATCATTGCTATTCTACAAAATACTGACTTGGGCTGCCACTAACAATCCTGACCAATACACAATTTATTCCTATTATTTTGTTAATTGTTTATGAATCTTAATCAATGTATTGACTGTGTAATGTACTAAGCATATGGAAAAGTATAATATAACAGATCTGGTAGAAGTAATCCCTGCCCACAAGGAGTTTACAGTCTACAGGGGGAGAGAGACATTAAAATAAATTACAGATAGGGGAAATCGTAGAGAATTCAAAATATTTACATTGAGCACTTACTACGTAAAGCACTGTACAAACCACCAAAGTTATTAGATATAATCCCTGCCCTCATAGAATTTACCATTGTGGCAGGAGAGGGGGATACTAAACTAACTGCATGTAAGGGAAGCATTGGAGTTTAAAGACACTATGACTAGAACTAGGTGACATTACCAATAACTCAAGTTTTAAAATTAACGATAATCCACCCCATGATAATATTTAACTTAGCTAGGGCTTGCTGCTGAAAATATTGTCATGTAAGTGCAGTGTAAAATTTGATCCTATAAATGAATAGAAAAGCAATTCAGAAGCAAATTTAATGGGTGATGGCATCTGAAAGCGATTCAAACTCTCTTTCCTAGAAGATTCATTATGAGTCACTGAATTCAAGCTTCTTGTGTGTCATGGAAAAATGATGATTTTTGCCAGCAAAACTATCTTCTTTGCTATCTGTTTCCTTTCCTGGGCACAGGCATATTTGGGGAAGAGTACATTAATTGGCTGTTGCTTGACTGAGGGAGGTATATTGGACACCTGCTGATCAGATTGCTTTTCTCAGTTCTCTCAATGAACCCCGTTATTATTATTAACAGCACTCTTAATGCTGAACACTTCATTATCAAGGAGAGGATTAAGGTACAGGCAGACTGTATTATTTCTAGTGCTTTGTCACAAGCTCATTACTCAAAGGCAGTATATAATGGCAATTTGCACGATCCCTATGCTTTGAAGATCCTTTAGCCTTGAACTAAGGGATCACACACACAAAAATGACATGGGGATTCATTATCATCACCTGGAGCATTGAGTGCCTATTTGCAATGCACTGTTAACAGATGCTTAATAAACAAAAGAAGTATAAGTCCCCCTGCCTTTGAGGATCTTATAGTCTAGTGGAAGAAACAAGCACATAGAGTAGGTCAATATGCAATTAAGAGTATATGAGCATAGATAAAATTGGCAGTGCAGCTTGATCAATAAATTCATTCAATTCTGCCCATGTGGATTTTTACACACATTTTGTCTAGAAAGCTTTATTAAAGAATTAGCACACATTCAGGTGACGAAGTGAGCCTATTTGGTGTCAGAAAAAATGGAGCATACTACAGTGTCAGAAGATACCAAGTGCCACATGGCATTGGAATTGGTGAATATTACAGGGTAAATTTCGCTTAACATGAGATTTTTTTCAATTAATTTTTTATGGTATTTAACCACTTACTATGTGTCAAACACTGTTCTAAGCCCTGGGGTAGATACCGGGGAGGCAGCGTGGCTCAGTGGAAAGAGCCTGGGCTTCGGAGTCAGAGGTCATGGGTTCGATTCCCGGCTCTGCCACTTGTCAGCTGTTTGACTGTGGGCAAGTCACTTAACTTCTCTGTGCCTCAGTTACCTCATCTGTAAAATGGGGATTAACTGTGAGCCTCACGTGGGACAACCTGATTACCCTGTATCTACCCCAGAGCTTAGAACAGTGCTCTGCACATAGTAAGCACTTAACAAATACCAACATTATTATTATTACTACATGTTAATTAGGTCAGAGACAGTCCCTGTCCCACATGTGCTCACAGTCTAAGTAGGAAGGATCACAGGTATTTTATCCCCACTTTACAGTTGAGGAATTGGAGGCACAGAGAAGTTAAGTGATTTGCCCAACATCACACAGCAAGCAATTAGCAGAGGTAGGATTAGAACCGAGCTCCTCTGACCCCCAGCTCCGTGCTCTTTCCAATAATCCACTTCATTGAGCACCAGGCAAAGTATTAAGCACTTGAGTGGGTAGACACAATCCCTGTCAAAAAAAGAGCTACAGAATAGAGAATGTTACCTAGGATAATTGGCTGTGCATAATGTGAGAACTGAATGATGAGGGCATATATAGTGAGTGGGTGGTAGGAGGTTAACCAGGAAATATCTCCTGGAGGAGGTGGGTTTTCTTCAGAAAGTCTTTTTGTTTTGCTTTGTTTTTTTTTTTAAAGAAAGGTTTTGAAGATGGAAAGGAATGTGGTTTGGTGAGGGTGTTCCAGCCAGAGGAAATGTCAAAGCAGTGAGGCCCAGTGACGGCCTTCCAGACTGACTGAGCCAGCAATACGCTGCACCTTCATCTTCAATCTAGGGAGGTAAGAAGGGGGATTGCAGTGGGATAAATTAGATATGTGTAGGGTCTATCAAGGAGACTGGATAGGAAGGGAGGGAGCTGGAAAGGAGAGTATTTAAAATGTTCAATTGAAATTGGACAGAAACCGATTTTCTACAGCTTTATGCTATTTACCAGCTAATGAGGTTATGAGGAACTGGTTATTACTAGATGAATAAGATGATGTGTTTGCTTTCGATTCACACTGATTCAGCAGCCCCATAGCACTTATGTAAATATGCCTTTATATTTCTTATTTTGCCTTCCTGGTTTACAGGTGCTCCTTTTCAGTTAACCATACAGCAGGTACTTAGGTATCCCATTCCCCTATCAATAATATATTTTCATGTCTGTCTCCCTCTGTGACTGTGAGCTCCTTGTGGGCAGGGAATACAGCTATCCACTCTACTGTTCTCTCCCAAGGACCTATTACAGTGTTTGGTACACAACAGATGCTCAATAAATACCACTGAATGATATCCTGCTCTCGTGGCTCAGTGGCAAGAGCCCGGGCTTGGGAGTCAGAGGTCATGGGTTTGAATCCCAGCTCTGCCAATTGCCAGCTGTGTGACTTTGGGCAGGTCACTTAACTTCTCTGTGCTTTACTTACCTCATCTGTAAAATGGGGATTAAAAAAGTGAGCCCCATGTGGGACAACCTGTTCACCTTGTATCCCCCCAGCACTTAGGACAGTGCTTTGAACATAGTAAGTGCTTAACAAATACCACCATTAATTAATCTAGGGTTGTGAGCATGGTTTCAAGGCTGATGAGCTGACTGCATTCCAGAATTTCACCGATCCTAAACCTGGACAGGAAAACATGCCTACCAACTCTCGCAAGCGCTTAGTACAGGACTCTGCACATAGTAAGCACCCAATCTTTAAGGTATTTATGAAGCACTATGTGTCAGGCACTGTACTAAGCATTGGAGTAGATAGACGTTAATCAAGTTGGAGGCACAGTCCATGTACCACATGAGGCTCACAGTCTTAATCCCCATTCTACAGATGAGGAAACTGAGGCACTGAAAAGTGAAATGACTTGCCCAAGCAGACAAGTGGCAGAATCAGGATTAGAACCCAGATCCTTCTGTCTCTTAATAAATACCACTGATTGAGTGATTATTCTGTCATTTGATGTTGACTGTGGTTTGTAAGTGCACATCTTCTTTAGTAGGTCCAAGCCTCAGAACCACAGAGGAGATGAGGTATCACGACTGTCTTCTAGAACTTCTTGGTATGGAAATTTTAAATTCTCCATTGTCACCACACTTTGTTTTACAGTCTGCCAAAAGCCATGAATTAAAATTCAGAAGTTTTTGCTTCAGGAGACTGAGGTTGCTTAGCTGTATAACTCCAAACTAGGAGTAAAGTTAATCATCTTACATTCAGACCAGTCAATATGGGATTAGAAACTCAAACCAGGATCCAGTTGATAGCTCTGAAGGACAAAGTGATCATGGCCGATCCAGATTCTCATACAATAGTGGCCAAAGTCAAAATGTAATATTTCAAATTGGATGATAGACTAGCAACAGAAGGTACAAAAACTAGGATGTACAAAATGCAGTTTAGAGCCATGGGATATCAAGAGGCAGACATGAAAACAGAAACATGCCTTGAATGGCATGAGCCCGTTAGCACAAGAATTTATCCATAAATGCAAACACACTCAGTTCTGCAAGAACTCATGCTTTCAAATAGATGTTGTGGCTAGAAAGCTTGATTACCTGCTTTTTTTTTTTGTAATGGTATTTGTTATGCACTTACTAGGTGCCAGGCTCTGTACTAAGTACTGGGGCAGATACAAGCTAATCATGTCGGGCACAGTCCATGTCCCTTGTGGGGCTCACAGATGTAATCCCCATTTCATATATGAGGGAACAGAGGCACTGAGAAGTTAAGTAACTTGCTTACCAGAAGCCACTCACTACATGCTTGGTCAAATAGCCACCCAGGGTTTTGCTTGGGAGAAGTGAGTGGGAAAAGGTTTAGCCTAAAATAATGCTCAGATTAGTTCAACCTGGCATCCCGTTTACATAGTGTGTGTGTGTGTGTGTGTGTGTGTGTGTGTTGTGTCGGGGAGGACAAACAAGACAGATTTACAGATTTTTCCTCTGATGGAGCTTGGAAAAGGAGGCCTCAATTTTTCTGTTGTGCCAGGCTGTTCTTGTCTGTTCCCCAATTCAATCAATGGTATTATTGAGAATTTACTCTGGGCAGAGCACTGTACTAAGCACTTGGGAGAGTACAACAGAGGTGGTAGACCTGTTCCCTACCCACAGGAACTTACAGTTGAGTGTGGCAGACAGTGTGCAAATCTATTTATTTGCTATTGTTTTAATGAGATGTTCATCCCCTTGATCCTATTTATTGCTATTGTTCTTGTCTGTCTGTCTCCCCTGATTAGACTGTAAGCCCTTCAAAGGGCAGGGACTGTCTCTATCTGTTACCGATTTGTACATTCCAAGCTCTTAGTACAGTGCTCTGCACATAGAAAGCGCTCAATAAATACTATTGAATGAATGAATGAATGCAGTTTAGCGGGGACAGACATTAATACAAGTTACAGATATGCACATAAGTTCTGTGGGATGATGATCAAGTGCTTAAAGGGTACATATCCACATATTGTCCTGTTAAACAAGAAGCTCTTCATTATGGCTAGCCAAATATTTCCTGCCTAAATTTAATCTCTTTTGTTGGACCCTCTATGGACAGAGAACAATTTAGTAGTACCCTTATTATTACGGGATGTAATGAGCACATATACCGTATCAAGCACTGTACTAAAAACTGTTTTTTGTGTTTTTTTTTAAAAAAAGGGAGAGAAACAATTAAGACATGGTTCCAGCCCCACAAGGGCAACACAATCTAAGTGGGGGAAGACAGAGACTGAGAACAATTAATTACAAATAAGAGCAAATTAAAAGTTAAAATAACTAGCTAAAATAGGAGGCTGTTCTAAGGCTACTCACCACTCCAAGCAAGTCGTTTTTTTTTTTAAAAGGCATTTGTTAAGCACTTTTTATGTGCCACGCATTGTACTAAGCACCGGGGTAGATACAAGATAATCGGGTTGGACACAACCCATGTCCCACATGGGGCTCACAGTCTTAATTCCCATTTTACAGTTGAGGAAACTGAGGCAAAGAGTAGTGAAGTGATTTACCCAAGCTCACACGGCAGACAAGGGGTGGAGGCAGGGTTAGTACACTGCCTCAGCACTTAGTAAATGCTTAAATACCATTTAAAAAAAACCCAAAAAACAAACAAAAAACCAAATCCTTCCAACTCCCAGGCCTGTGGTCTGTCCACTAGACAATGCTGCTTCTCCTTATAAACTGCCACAACGTATTCAGCATTCTAAAGTTTATCGCACTGCCACAGTACTATGTAGGAGAAAGGAGGCTGCCTGACCATCAAGTGAATCCTCAAACTCCCAATCTTATGGAAGGCACTAGAGCCATTGTTTTCCATCTCTGCAGGCCCTCTACTCTTACAAGGATGCAGTTTCACTTCCATGGTGTCAGTCAGGAAGAAGCACACTGCCCTGACCAGCAAGCAGACCTCCAGAGCTCCAAGTAAAAACTTCATACATCTGAGGGAAGTTATAAAAATACTCCCTCAGCCTATTCTTTCCTGGGATTAAAAAACAAAACAAAAACAAAACTGATTTGTCCAAAAAGAATTAAAAAAACCCCTAACCAAGAACACTTAGAGTTCAAGAAAAACACAAAGACAATTCTGTTACTCATAAAAAGATAAAATAAGAAAACATGAATAAACTTCTACCATACTGGAGTAAATTCCTAGGTGGTGTCTGCAGAAAACAGCACAATAAATACAGTGTTCCTTATAATTATGCAATTCATGTAATGCAGAGATACCTATAAATGACAAATTAATATGAAGAAAATCTGACATCTCTTCCTTAAACAGAGACTGTCATGGAACACCCAAGAAAGTGCAAAGCCAATTGGGCCTAATCAAGATAAAATTTAAATATCAGATTACCATTTAATGCCAGGGGAAAAAAAGATATTTGAAAAAGTCAGATTCACTTAAGTGCCACTAAGAAGAAAATAAATCTTAAATATAGGCTTAATTGACCCTTCCAAATTATCAACTAAACTGAGTTTGCATTCTCCACCCTTTTTTCCCTCATTACCTACGCCCATTTTTAATAGGTGTCTGCAAAACCTATAAATTATCAAACACCCCTAAAGAACTTTTATAAGTTTTTTTTCTGCATTGTGTGCATTTTCCAAATTAAATTGAAAATCACAATAATATTTAAATAATAAATCATTTTCCAAATCTCTTAAAAAGCAGAGGGCCAAAGATTCTATACAAGGTGATAGTTCTCTTCTGCATAGTCATTATGACTGCACCGGATGCGAGGGATGGAGGGAGTTTAATTTTCCCTTCCACGTAAACCTTGTCTAAATATTTCCAATTCTGTGAATAAACAATCCCATGCACTTGCTTCTAAACTAAACATCAAGTTAATCTTGCAGCTGCAGAATCATTTTGAATGATAATAAAAAAAGAATATTGAATCTAACTTTGTGAGAGTTTTGGGTGGTGTTTTGTATCCATGAGCTTTTTACAACTTTGCCTTTGCTGGCACAACATTATAAACTCTACCCTGATCCTTTTAAAATGACAATCATTTAAATTTACACTAATTCAGCAGTTACTGCTTAGTCATTATAAATTTTGGGATACACATCAGATATTTCTGAATCAACAGCTATCTTGACAATACTCTAAAAAGCAGTGGCAGGAGGGTTAAGGAGACTGCAGTTCCTAGGAACCTTCAAAGAGGAGAAGTAGGGGAGCTCAGGTGAGACTCCCATGTCAGGATGCCAGCACCACTAACTCTTCACAACTTCCTATGGCTTCTCTTTGTTCCTCTCCCACACCTCTACTTGGTCTCTGGTCACTTCTACCCCAAGAGCTCTCACGGGCCCGCTTTTGCCAACTCTCTCCTTCTGCAATTGCCACTTGACAGAATCCTGAGACTGGTACATTTTAACGCAACTAAAAAAATTTGAAAGTAATTCCCTACATATGACAAATGAAGTCCAATTCAGAACACTATTCTATTTTTTTTTCTTCTGTTGCTATTTCCAAGGAGGTATTTTGGTAATTTTATCAGAAATCTAACACATAAAACAATAAGTCAACACAACATTAGTGTCAAACATCTGAAATGAGATTTTGATTTGTTAGGCCCCTACACATTACTCACATTACTATAAATCTACTGAATATGAAGACATTTGGCATCTAAGAATAGTTGTAAAATAACCAACATCAAAAATGATTCGGTTGATGCTTACAGCTTCTTTGTTTGTACTTCTCAGCAAAAAACACCAAACATGATCAAAGGCATTGTCATTTTTCCACGTTTTCCAAGAGCACCAATGTTTAGGTTTTCAAATTTCAACTCCTCACTCTAGGCTTCAAGGCTCTCCATCACCTTGCCCCTTCCTACCTCTCCTCCCTTCTCTCTTTCTACCGCCCACCCCGCACGCTCCGCTCCTCTGCCGCCCACCTCCTCGCCGTCCCTCGGTCTCGCCTATCCCGCCGTCGACCCCTGGGTCACGTCCTCCCGCGGGCCTGGAACGCCCTCCCTCCTCACCTCCGCCAAACTGATTCTCTTTCCCTCTTCAAAACCTTACTTAAAAATCACCTCCTCCAAGAGGCCTTCCCAGACTGAGCTCCTCTTCCCCCTCTACTCCCTCTGCCATCCCCCCTTTACCTCTCCGCAGCTAAAGCCTCATTTTCCCCTTTTCCCTCTGCTCCTCCACCTCTCCCTTCCCATCCCCACAGCACTGTACCCGTCCGCTCAACTGTATATATTTTCGTTACCCTATTTATTTTGTTAATGAATTGTACATCGCCTTGATTCTATTTAGTTGCCATTGTTTTTACGAGATGTTCTTCCCCTTGACGCTGTTTAGTGCCATTGTTCTTGTCTGTCCGTCTCCCCCGATTAGACTGTAAGCCCGTCAAACGGCAGGGACTGTCTCTATCTGTTGCCGACTTGTTCATCCCAAGCGCTTAGTACAGTGCTCTGCACATAGTAAGCGCTCAATAAATACTATTGAATGAATGAATGAATGAAATTAATGTTTCCATAAAATGTATCTTTGCACTATTAATGGAGTTGTCATGTGAGTAAGGGCAATGGAGAACCTGGAAGAAACTTTGTCCAAGGTAAGAGTTTTGATGGCATCGATCAACCGATGACACAAAAGTTGGAAGAAAGGGAACATTTTAATCCATCAATGGTGTTTATTGAGCATTTACAGTGTAAAGAGCACTGTACTAAACACACTGACAAGTACAACAGAGTTGGTAGACATGTCCCTTGTCCACAAGGAGCTTTTGATAGTGAAACATCCTGTTGCACTGTACTCTCCCAAGTGCCAATAAGGACAGTGTTCTGCACATAGTAAGTACTCAATACAATTATCTCAGCTTTGCCACCTGCCTGCTATAAGACCCTGGGCAAGTCACTTAACATTTGTGTGTCTCAGTTTCCTTAAATCTACATTTTACATATAATACCTGTTCTCCCTCAGACTGTGACTCCCATGTGGGACAGGGACTACGTCCGATTCAATCATTTTGTATCTACCCCAGTGCCTAGGCACATAGTAAGTATTGAATAAACACTGTAATTATTATGAAGGGTTTTGCATAACAGATCTTATCTTTGTTGTCCTACAACTTTCAGTCTCTAAGTCCTGATGCAAAGCAAAGACTACTGCATTATAAGATTTAATATCCTAGTAATATTCATTCATTCATTCATTCAATAGTATTTATTGAGCGCTTACTATGTGCAGAGCACTGTACTAAGCGCTTGGGATGAACAAGTCGGCAACAGATAGAGACAGTCCCTGCCGTTTGACGGGCTTACAGTCTAATCGGGGGAGACGGACAGACAAGAACAATGGCACTAAACAGCGTCAAGGGGAAGAACATCTCGTAAAAACAATGGCAACTAAATAGAATCAAGGCGATGTACAATTCATTAACAAAATAAATAGGGTAACGAAAATATATACAGTTGAGCGGACGGGTACAGTGCTGTGGGGATGGGAAGGGAGAGGTGGAGGAGCAGAGGGAAAAGGGGAAAATGAGGCTTTAGCTGCGGAGAGGTAAAGGGGGGATGGCAGAGGGAGTAGAGGGGGAAGAGGAGCTCAGTCTGGGAAGGCCTCTTGGAGGAGGTGATTTTTAAGTAAGGTTTTGAAGAGGGAAAGAGAATCAGTTTGGCGGAGGTGAGGAGGGAGGGCGTTCCAGGACCGCGGGAGGACGTGACCCAGGGGTCGACGGCGGGATAGGCGAGACCGAGGGACGGCGAGGAGGTGGGCGGCAGAGGAGCGGAGCGTGCGGGGTGGGCGGTAGAAAGAGAGAAGGGAGGAGAGGTAGGAAGGGGCAAGGTGATGGAGAGCCTTGAAGCCTAGAGTGAGGAGTTTTTGTTTGGAGCGGAGGTCGATAGGCAACCACTGGAGTTGTTTAAGAAGGGGAGTGACATGCCCAGATCGTTTCTGCAGGAAGATGAGCCGGGCAGCGGAGTGAAGAATAGACCGGAGCGGGGCGAGAGAGGAGGAAGGGAGGTCAGAGAGAAGGCTGACACAGTAGTCTAGCCGGGATATAACGAGAGCCCGTAATAGTAAGGTAGCCGTTTGGGTGGAGAGGAAAGGGCGGATCTTGGCGATATTGTAGAGGTGAAACCGGCAGGTCTTGGTAACGGATAGGATGTGTGGGGTGAACGAGAGGGACGAGTCAAGGATGACACCGAGATTGCGGGCCTGCGGGACGGGAAGGATGGTCGTGCCATCCACGGTGATGGAGAAGTCTGGGAGCGGACCGGGCTTGGGAGGGAAGATGAGGAGCTCAGTCTTGCTCATGTTGAGTTTTAGGTGGCGGGCAGACATCCAGGTGGAGACGTCCCGGAGGCAGGAGGAGATGCGAGCCTGAAGGGAGGGGGAGAGGACAGGGGCGGAGATGTAGATCTGCGTGTCATCTGCGTAGAGATGGTAGTCAAAGCCGTGAGAGTGGATGAGTTCACCGAGGGAGTGAGTGTAAATGGAGAACAGAAGAGGGCCAAGAACTGACCCTTGAGGAACTCCAACAGTTAAAGGATGGGAGGGGGAGGAGGCTCCAGCGTAGGAGACCGAGAATGCTCGGCCAGAGAGGTAAGAGGAGAACCAGGAGAGGACAGAGTCCGTGAAGCCAAGGTGAGATAAGGTACGGAGGAGGAGGGGATGGTCGACAGTGTCAAAGGCAGCAGAGAGGTCAAGGAGGATCAGAATGGAGTAGGAGCCATTGGATTTGGCAAGAAGGAGGTCATGGGTGACCTTAGAGAGAGCAGTCTCAGTAGAGTGGAGGGGACGGAAGCCAGATTGGAGGGGGTCTAGGAGAGAATGGGAGTTAAGGAATTCTAGGCATCGATTGTAGACGACTCGTTCTAAGATTTTGGAAAGGAAGGGTAGTAGGGAGATAGGACGATAACTGGAGGGGGAAGTGGGGTCAAGAGCGGGTTTTTTTTAGGATGGGGGAGACGTGGGCGTGTTTGAAGGCAGAGGGGAAGGAGCCCTTGGAGATTGAGTGGTTAAAAATAGAAGTTAAGGAAGGGAGGAGGGCAGGGGCGATGGTTTTAAGAAGGTGAGAGGGAATGGGGTCCGAGGCGCAGGTGGAGGGGGTGGCACTTGCGAGGAGGGAGGAGATCTCCTCTGAGGATACTGCAGGGAAGGATGGGAAAGTAGGGGAGGGGGTTGTTGGGGGGGAGGGGAGAGGCGGAGGGGTGACTTTGGGGAGCTCAGACCTGATCGTGTTGATTTTCGTGAGGAAATAGGTGGCCAGATCATTGGGGGTGAGAGATGGGGGAGGGGGAGGAACAGGGGGCCTAAGGAGAGAGTTAAAGGTCCGGAACAATCGGCGGGGGTGACGGGCATGGGTGTCGATGAGGGAGGAGAAGAAGCTTTGCCTGGCGGAGGAGAGGGCAGAGTTAAGGCAGGAAAGGATAAATTTGAAGTGTGTGAGGTCGGCTTGGTGCTTGGACTTTCGCCAGCGGCGCTCAGCAGCTCGAGCATAGGAGCGTAGGAGGCGGACGGAGGAGGTGATCCAGGGCTGTGGGTTAGTGGCGCGAGAGCGGCGGAGGGAAAGGGGGGCGAGAGAGTCGAGATGAGTAGTGAGGGTGGAGTTGAGAGCGGAGACCTGATCGTCGAGAGTGGGAAGAGAGGACAGGGCGGCAAGGTGAGGCGAGATGCTATTGGAAAGACGGATGGGATCGAGAGAGCGAAGGTCTCTGTGGGGCAGTAGCGAAGATTTGCAGGGGGAGGGAGTGTGAGAGATGAGGCAGGTGAGAAGGTTATGGTCCGAGAGAGGGATTTCAGAGTTGGTGAGTGAGGAGATAGTGCAGCGGTAGGAGATGACGAGATCGAGGGTGTGACCGAGTCGGTGAGTGGGCGCGGTATGGTGGAGGAGGAGGTCGGCAGAGTCGAGGAGGGATAGCAGGCGGGCGGCAGAGGAGTCGTCGGGTACATCCGTATGGATGTTGAAGTCTCCAAGGATCAGAGTGGGCAGAGAGAAGGAGAGAAGGAAGGTGAGAAAGGGGTCAAGGTGGTTGAAGAAGTCGGAGGTGGGACCGGGAGGGCGGTAGATGACGGCGACAAGTAACTGGAGTGGGTGGTAGAGGCGAATGATATGGGCTTCGAAGGAGGGGAAGGAGAGGGAGGGGGGAGGAGGGATAGTGCGGAAGCGGCATCGGGGCGAGAGGGGGAAGCCGACGCCTCCTCCCTTACCGGTGAGTCTGGGGGAGTGGGAGAAGGAGAGGCCTCCGCTGGAGAGAGCGGCGGCGGAGACCGTGTCTTCGGGAGAGAGCCACGTTTCCGAGAGGGCGAGGAGGAGGAGAGAGCGGGAGAGGAAAAGGTCATGGATGAAAGGTAGCTTGCCTGTAACAGAGCGGGGGTTCCAGAGGCCACACTTGAAAGTAGCTGTGGGTGCAAGGGGAGGAGGGGGGGAGGGGCGGGGGGAGGGGAGGGTTTGGATGGGAAGGAGGTGGCGGGGCCCTGGACGAGGAGAGGGGGATGAGGGGTGGCGGTGGGACAAGAGGACTGGGATGGGGCGTGGGTGGGGAAGAGAGAAGGGGGGAGGGGGTGAAGAGGGGGTTAGGTGGGGGAAGAGTAGGGGGAGGGGGAAGAGGGGTAGCGCTGGTAAAGTGGGGTTCTAGGGCGGGAGAGAGGAGGGGGGAGGAGACAGAGGAGAGAGCGGGAAAGAGCTGAGCGAGAGAGGGGAAGGGGAAGGGGAAGGGGAGGATAGGAAGGGGCGGGAGGGGGGAGGGGGGGAGGAGGGACATGGCGAGGCCAGAGAGGTGGGTGGCAGCACTGACAATAAACAGTAATAAACGAAATCGGTAATATAGCAACATGATACAATATGATACAGTACAGTGGTGCTAATATAGCAACATGATACAGTATGATACAATATCGTCGTGTTAATAAAAGGGGTGATGACCAGGGTCGGGGGTAGACTCGATTAAGGGGCGACCTGATCAAATTCAAAATCTGACGACAATAAACAATAAAAAGCGAGATCGCAAATATAGCAACATGCTACAGTAAGGCACCCTACAATAGTGTTAATAAGCAGGCGATGACCAGGGTCGGGGGACGAGCCGACCCTACCCGATCAGACTCAAAGTCAAGCGGCCAGCGGCCGAGAGTGTCCCAGAGCTCATGACCAAATAACCCTGTGGCGGCGGGGGGGCCCTGAGGTTGTCCGGGTGGGTGGCGGCCGTAGGCGGCGGCTAAGGCAAGGTAACATGGTGAGAACAAGGACGTCGTCGCCCGGGGCGGGGGCGGGAGGGATGAATCACCTCAAGAGGGAAGAGGGAGTGAGGCCTTCCCAAAATGGCCGCCTCAGGCAGAGTGGGGGCTTCCTAAAATGGCCGCCTCGGGCGGAGTGGGGGAGCGGTTGGGGAGCACAATGTCCCCGGGCCCGAGCAGGGGGACACAATGTCCCCCGAGGACACAATGTCCTTGGGGCCGAGAAGGGGAGCACAATGTCCCCAGGATCGAGAAGGGGAGCGCAATGTCCCCGGGCCCGAGCGGGGGGGGTGAGGGGGGGTGGACTAGAAGCTGGTGGCTGGGGGTCTGTGGGGGCGAAGATCCGTAGTGTCGGAGTTCCCGAGCGGGGGTGCGGAGATCCAGGTTGTGAAAGGCTGAGGTGGGCGCGGGTCCGGACGGTGCGAGGCTCAGCTCCCCGGTGGAGGCGGAGGAAGCGCAGATGAGTCAGCGAGCGGTAGGCGAAGGGGGACTTACCCCCAGGGGAGCAGAGATCCCGGGCCCACGTGGTAATGGCTCCAAGGGTCCGGGCGATGACAAGGCTCAGCTTCCCGGGAGAGGGGGGGTGGTCTCGGCGTGGATGAGTCGGCGGTCGGCGGCCAAAAAGCCGCTAAAGTCGGCGGTCGGTGGCCAAAAGGCTGCTAAAGAGCTAGGCTGGAAACGGGGGGCAGGCAGCCCAAGGAACCACTGCCTGGGAGGAGAGCTCCAGAGTCCATGTGGTGGTTGATTCGGCTGGGAAGAGGGGGCCCGGCGGTCTGAGACTTACCCCCAGGGGAGCAGAGATCCCGGGCCCACGTGGTAATGGCTCCAAGGGTCCGGGCGATGACAAGGCTCAGCTTCCCGGGAGAGGGGGGGTGGTCTCGGCGTGGATGAGTCGGCGGTCGGCGGCCAAAAAGCCGCTAAAGTCGGCGGTCGGTGGCCAAAAGGCTGCTAAAGAGCTAGGCTGGAAACGGGGGGCAGGCAGCCCAAGGAACCACTGCCTGGGAGGAGAGCTCCAGAGTCCATGTGGTGGTTGATTCGGCTGGGAAGAGGGGGCCCGGCGGTCTGAGACTTACCCCCAGGGGAGCAGAGATCCCGGGCCCACGTGGTAATGGCTCCAAGGGTCCGGGCGATGACAAGGCTCAGCTTCCCGGGAGAGGGGGGGTGGTCTCGGCGTGGATGAGTCGGCGGTCGGCGGCCAAAAAGCCGCTAAAGTCGGCGGTCGGTGGCCAAAAGGCTGCTAAAGAGCTAGGCTGGAAACGGGGGGCAGGCAGCCCAAGGAACCACCGCCTGGGAGGAGAGCTCCAGAGTCCATGTGGTGGTTGATTCGGCTGGGAAGAGGGGGCCCGGCGGTCTGAGACTTACCCCCAGGGGAGCAGAGATCCCGGGCCCACGTGGTAATGGCTCCAAGGGTCCGGGCGATGACAAGGCTCAGCTTCCCGGGAGAGGGGGGTGGTCTCGGCGTGGATGAGTCGGCGGTCGGCGGCCAAAAAGCCGCTAAAGTCGGCGGTCGGTGGCCAAAAGGCTGCTAAAGAGCTAGGCTGGAAACGGGGGGCAGGCAGCCCAAGGAACCACCGCCTGGGAGGAGAGCTCCAGTAGACACTGCGCTAGTCTCCCTCTAAACAATGTTCAGAACTTTCATTTTACCAATTTTTATTTGACAATATTTTCACAATCAGATCTTAAAAAAATAACTATGAATGCATGAAATGGACAATAACCGAAGATGCCCCCCTTCACCTCTCTGCAGCTAAACCCTCTTTTCCCCCCATTTCCCTCTGCTCCTCCCCCTCTCCCTTCCCATCCCCTCAGCACTGTACTCATCTGCTCAACTGTATATATTTTCATTACCCTATTTATTTTGTTAATGAAATGTACATCGCCTTGATTCTATTTAGTTGCCATTGTTTTTACGAGATGTTCTTCCCCTTGACTCTATTTATTGCCATTGTTCTTGTCTGTCCGTCTCCCCCGATTAGACTGTAAGTCCGTCAAACAGCAGGGACTGTCTCTATCTGTTGCCGACTTGTTCATTCCAAGCGCTTAGTACAGTGCTCTGCACATAGTAAGAGCTCAATAAATACTATTGAATGAATGAATGAATCTAATGGAGGAGAAAGAGAGATACATAATAAACAAATAACTGGAGCCGAAGGAAGAATAAGGATACAACTAGTAGTAACAAGGGTAAGGAAAGCTAACGAGATGAGTGAATAATAAGATAGTGTATGGATCAATATACAATCAAGTTCTGATAAGGTGTCTTCATGCATGCTTTGTATATAAACACATCACAAGAATCACAGAATTTTCTGTCCCACAACATGAGTCTATTCCGTTATAAAAGAATGCCCAAGAAGTAGAAGATTAGTTTTAGTAACAGATAGCTTTTCGCCCAGTCTCTGAACTATAATGTACTGTACATTACTTTGTATTTGGCACAAAAACAAATATGTTGAGGGATGAGTGAATAAAGGGTGCAAATCCAAGTGTGAGGTTGACACAGAAAGGAGTGGGAGAAGAAGAAATGAAGGCATAGTCAGGGAAGATCTGTTTGGAGGAGATGTGCTTTTAATAAGGCTTTGAAAGTATGGAGGGTGATTGTTGGATATGAAGAGGGAGAGCATTCCAGGGCAGAGGCAGGACGTGGGTGAGGGACTGGTGGCAAAATAAATGAGATTGAGGTACAGTGACTAGGTTGGCATTAGAGGAATGAAGTACGTGGGCTGCGTTGTTCTAGTAGAGCAACGAAGTAAGGTAGGCAGGGGCAAGGTGATAGAGTGTCTTAAAGCCAATACTAAGGAATTTGATGCAGAGGTGGGACAAGAGAGTTGGCAGAGACATTCTCTGCCCACAATTACCTTACAGTCTAGAGGGGGAGATTATCTGAAGTCACCAGAAACTTTTCAATTTTAACATTTCAAATACATTACTACTATTTCTCCCATTATTCACATTTCATCTAATTTTTTTCCTGCTCTGAACTAATTCAGACACAGATAGAAAAACTTAAAGGAAAAAGATCTGTATTCCAATAATTGGTTGACAATTAAATTTGCACCAAAAAATGAACTCCCAACTTGTTTTATCATGAAAAGAAAACTTACTATTGTGATTGCAATTACAACTGTTTATCCAGTTTCCTTAATGAAGGTGGATCTAAGAATATTTTTGTATTTAATTTTCCTCAGTGTGCCTTTTTCTCTCTTTTGCTAAGTAACCTAGAAAGCTTGACTTGAAATATTGCATTATTTTGAATTAGCTGGCAAACAAAGTCTACTCTGTAATGATTACTTTTGGAAATTGACTAGGACGTTAAAGAGCACAAAGCCATTAATATTTATTACGCTCAAATGGTAGTACATTATAATTTCAAATTTTTTTTTCCACAGCTGAGTTATCTTACCTTTTTTCACAAGTCTCACCTCCAAAATATGATTCCTACCAATAAGCTCCTTATTAATCTTTAAAGTGTTCTTAAAGGGTCCCGTATATGCACAGTGCATACCTACTGAAATGCATTTAAACACTTCATATCAACATTGGTATTACACTTTTTTTTAAAAAAAAAAAAGGCCTAACAACATAGATTCTTTGGTAAAGATTTTTGTTTGTCTCCTATAGTTCATATTCTTGGGTGCAAGAATGGGTTCAGAGGAAGGAAACAACATTTGAGGGAGAGGGGAAAACCACAACTTAAGAACTAGGTTTGGTTTGGACAGCAATGAGTTCCGACTCAGAGAAGCTTTGTTCTTTTACTCATCACCCTTTTTTGACAAAACAAGACATCCTTCAGAGACCCTTGCTTACACTGGGGATGTCCCTCTAGACAGTAAACTCATGGACAGGGAACTTGTCTACCAATTCTGTTATATTGTACTCTCCCAAGTGCTTAGTACAGTGCTCTGCACACAGAAAGTGCTCAGTACCATTGAGTGATCACAGAATAAAATACACAAGTCATTTATTCTGCGCATAAGGAACTAACTCTCAAAAGCCCACAGTGACAACCATGCACAGCTCCTGTCTAGGAGTTGAGCTGGATTGTTATTCATTAATTCATACTTATTGAGCGCTTTCTAATAATAATAATAATGGTGGTATTTGTTAAGCATTTACTATGTGCAAAGCACTGTTCTAAGTGCTAGGTGGGATACAAGGTGATCAGGTTGTCCCATGTGGGGCTCACAGTCTTAATCCCCAATTTACAGATGGGGTAACTGAGGCCCAGAGAAGTGAAGTGACTTGCCCAAAATCACACAGGTGACAAGTGGCTGAGCTGGGATTCAAACCCATGACCTCCGACTCCCAAGCCCGTGCTCTTTCCACTGAGCCATGCTGCTTCTGTATGCAAAGCACTGTATTAACCTCTTTGGTCCCCACATTTCTAGGATTTGACTCAAGAAGAGGGACAGGGCCCTCATTTTGTCCCAAGCAGACTATACCACAGAAAAGGAATATTCAACCAAGTTATACATCTTGAGAACAAACCCAGAAAGAGAGACAGTTATGCCTGGTTCTCATCCCCACATTCAGGTCAGTTTACTCCCCCACAGTCCTTTAAAGGTTTTATCTGGTTACTTCTTATGAGTAAGTTATACAGATCAAAATACCCTGAACCCAGTAGAGTTACAAAAATATGTGGTGATAGCCTGTCATCACTAGTTAGTGTTCTGATCAATTAATTATGAAGATTAACTACAAAGCACTCAATACAACACTCACTTGCCAATGAAACGATGACCGCTATTTCACTACCAGAATTTAAAATCTTAATGTAAAAATGTTCCAACCGCACATTACAGCAAAGCCACAAACAAAATGGTAATAAGGATTCGGTTAATTACCTGATTAATCGAGAATGTCAATCACCTCAAAATAAAAGTTGCCTTTATACTTAAAATACAATTCCTTAATGGTACGGTAATTCATTAGGCTTTAGGATGTGATTATACAAAATGAAGAGTAAATCATCATAGTGCTGGATGGAGACACTGTTGCATTTGCAAGCATCTGTAAGCTAACCAAGTAAAATAAGGGCTGCATAACTCCGTCTTAGAAATGCAATGTCATTAGCAGAGATAATTAATTTATGCTTTCAAAATGCCACATTTCCTTCCGAACAAAAAAATATAAATTGAACCTTCTTCACACTGAGATTTTCATATCACCAGCCTATGACACCATTAATTAATTGTGCAAGTAACAAGCCATAAACTCATTTCTGCTTTTAAGTTATATCTATTTTTAGGGGATTAACTTTTTTGCTGACCCTTCATAATTGTTTTATTTTTTATCTAATTACTTGTGGCATCACAACTCTGTAAGAGGAGAATAAATGTATTCCTAGTACCCCATAATAAATAATAGACAAAATAAGCAGATCTATTAATAAGGGTAAACACAATTCTCAAAGATAGGACAGATGGTTGTAACCCAATTTATAAAGTTTAAACAAAAAGTTTTAGTTTAGTACATCAGATAGTATTTCCGTAAAAGCTACTTCAGAGTAACAAAATGAGTATTTTGCCCAAGAGATTTTCATTTTGAATTTCAAAGAGATTGCTTTCCTTCAGTCACTGAATCAGCTAACTTGCCTGAGCTAGTGCACTGCAAATATTCCTAACCATAAGCATGCAATGAACTAATAAACTATCTTCAGGTTGATAAATTTATGCTATGTGATCAGAACCTGCCAAAATATTTTTAATTGAATTTCCAATTTTATTAACATGCATTTTGCACCCTGAGTGCCAAACAGACATATAACCTCTCAAGAACAAAATCAGCAAATTAAAAATATAGGAAAATGCTAGGTGAGTAAAATTACTTATTATGGAAGCATCTGTTTTCAAAAAAGCTGGTCAAAGTCTACCTTTTCAACTTATTTCAAGAGTAAACATTTACCCACATTATAAGAGCAATGTTTTGCTACAGTATTTTACAAAATCTTGACTTTGGACATCTGGTAATGCTCAATGAAATCATACACAATAATAAAGTAAGGTAATTGCTTGTCAAACATTTCCAGAATATATATTTTCAGAATCTTTTAAAATATGTAATTTTCTATAAAAAGTACCTCAAGCAGATATGAAACTGGTTCAAACCTTTGTAAATGTCCAACAAATTCATTTATATGCTATATACACTCATAGATATTTGTAGAAGTCAAATTTTCAAAACCTATTTAGTGGTTTCTAATGGAAAAAGTGCTATTTATAGAATTAAATTAACATTTTCACTGGATCAATACTACAGCCTTCCTACCAACCATCAGTGAGTGTTGTGATTAGTGTGAATTTAAAGAAAGCACAAAGAACCCAAAAATAACACTGTACAAAATTAGTTAAGGACTGAAAAATCTGTGAAAAAAGCTGAGGCCGATTCATTACTTTGGAGCTCTAAAATTGTTTAAGATTCTTTGTTAAATAATAGTTCCAGGCAAAACTAATGAGATGATCCGAAAATCTCATATTTCCTCCTGCCTCCAGGACATATCTACTTGGATATCGTCCTGACACCACAAATTTATCAAGCCCAAAACAGAACTCCTCATATTCCCACACAAACCTTATCCTCCCCATGATTTTCCCATCACTGTAGACAGAATCACCATCCTCCCTAACTTTGGGGATGTCCTCTACTCATCTCTCTCATCAACCCACATATTCAATCTGTCACCAAATCCTATTAGTTCAACCTTCACTAATCTGCCTTTTCCTCTCCATCCGACCTGCTACCACATTAGTCCAAGCACTTACCCTATCCTGCCTTGATTACTCAATCAGCCTTCTTGCTGACCTGTCTGCTGCGTCTGCCCAATCCAGTTCACACTTCATTCTGCTGCCCAGACCGTTTTTCTACAAAACCATTCAGTCCATGTTTTCCCACTCAAGAACCTCCAGTGGTTGCTCGCAACAAACAGAAACTCCTTATCATAGGCTTTAAAGCAATCCCTTTGCCCCCTCTTACCTTGAGTTAATGCTCAATAAATAACATGAATTGGTGGGGCCTGAAAGGCCACTGGTGAGGCTCATCAAAGTGCTACTGTCAGCCAAGGTGCCTATGGCATGGAGCCCTGTGCAGAAAGAAGCAGGAGGCCATAGCTGCCTAAACAGAATCTAATAAGGGCCAGAGGAGCAGTAAACAGCCAGTGGTGGCAACAACATTCATTAATCCTGTTGGCGCAGGGTGCACTACTATTACTCTTAGCTTCTCCTGGTTTTGCTGCTTCACACTGAAGATTTCTGTCCTAGTGAGCATGGTCTTCTGTTTGCATTATAATATTGTATTTGTTAAGCATTTACTATGTGTCAGGCACTGTTCTAAGCACTGGGGTATGCATTCATTCATTCAATAGTATTTATTGAGCGCTTACTATGTGCAGAGCACTGTACTAAGTGCTTGGAATGTACAAATCGGCAACAGATAGAGACAGTCCCTCCCCTTTGACAGGCTTACAGTCTAATCGGAGGAGACAGGCAGACAAGAACAATGGCAACAGAGTCAAAGGGAAGAACATCTCATAAAAACAATGACAAATAAATAGAATCAGGGTGATGTACATCTCATTAAACAAAATAAATAGGGTGATGAAGATATACGCAGTTGAGCGGACGGGTACAGTACTGAGGGGGTGGGACGGGAGAAGGGGAGGAGGAGAAGGAAAGGGGGGAGAAGAGGGTTTAGCTGCGGAAAGGTGAAGGGGGGGGTAGAGGGAGCAGAGGGAAAAAAGGGGGGAGCTCAGTCTGGGAAGGCCTCTTGGAGGAGGTGAGCTTTAAGTAGGGATGTGAAGAGGGGAAGAGACTTAGATTGTCAGAGGTGAGGAGGGAGGGCATACCAGGACCGCGGGAGGACGTGGCCCAGGGGTCGACGGCGGGATAGGCGAGACCGAGGGACGGTGAGGAGGTGGGCGGAAGAGGAGCGGAGCGTGCGGGGTGGGCAGTAGAAAGAGAGAAGGGAGGAGAGGTAGGAAGGGGCAAGGTAATGGGGAGCCTTGAAGCCTAGAGTGAGGAGCTTTTGTTTTGAGCGGGGGATGATAGGCAACCACTGGAGGTTTTTAAGAAGGGGAGTGACATACCCAGAGCGTTTCTGCAGGAGGTGAGCCGGGCAGCGGAGTGAAGAATAAACTGGAGAAGGGAGAGAGAGGAGGAAGGGAGATCAGAGAGAAGGCTGACACAGTAGTCTAGCCGGGATATAACAAGAGCCTGTAGCAGTAAGGTAGCCGTTTGGATGGAGAGGAAAGGGCGGATCTTGGCGATATTATAAAGGTGAGACCGGCAGGTCTTGGTAATGGATAGGATGTGTGGGCGTGAACGAGAGAGACGAGTCAAAGATGAAACCGAGGTTGCGGGCCTGAGAGACGGGAAGGATGGTGTTACCATCCACGGTGATAGGGAAGTCTGGGAGAAGACCAGGCTTGGGAGGGAAGATGAGGAGCTCAGTTTTGCTCATGTTGAGTTTTAGGTGGCGGGCAGACATCCAGGTGGAGACGTCCTGGAGGCAGGAGGAGATGCGAGCCTGAAGGGAGGGGGAGAGGACAGGGCCGGAGATGTAGATCTGCGTGTCATCTGCATAGAGATGGTAGTTGAAGCCGTGAGAGCGAATGAGTTCACCAACGGAGTGAGTGTAAATGGAGAACAGAAGAGGGTCAAGAACTGACCCTTGAGGAACTCCTACAGTTAAAGGATGGGAGGGGGAGGAGGCGCCTGCGAAGGAGACCGAGAAAGACCGGCCAGAGAAATAAGAGGAGAACCAGGAGAGGACGGAATCCGTGAAGCCAAGGTGAGATAAGGTGTGGAGGAGAAGGGGATGGTCGACAGTGTCAAAGGCAGCTGAGAGGTCAAGGAGGATTAGAATGGAGTAGGAGCCATTGGATTTGGCAAGAAGGAGGTCATGGTTGACCTTAGGTAGATACAAGATAATCAGGTTGGACACAGTCCCTGTCCCACACAGGGCTCACAGTCTTAATCCCCATTAAAGATGAGGTAACTGAGGCACAGAGAAATGACGTGACTTGCCCAAGGTCACACCGCAAACGTGTGGGAGAGCCAAGATTAGAACCCACATCCTCCGACTCCCAAGCCTATGCTCTTTCCACTAGGCCACACTGCTTCCCATTTGATTGCGACTCCCTTGAGTTCCTTGTTCGTTTTCATCATGTGTTCTTCTTTGTCTCCCTTTCATTGGCTTTTTCTTCCCCTCCCCTAAATATAAACTTACACTGTTGATTAATATATGGACCAGGTGGGAGTCAATCAATCAATGAACATTTACTGTATACAAAACACTATACCAAGCACAACAGAGTACAGTAGACATGATCCCTGCCCTTTTGAGGGTGAAACTACAGCAGAATTTTTATCTTCAACCCACTCATTCTTGCTATTTAATAAATAAGCCATGCAAAATAATATGGAGTCAAACTGTTAGTTCAGGTTTTCTCGCTCTGATATTTGCTAGTTTTATCAATTTTCTCTCATTAACGGGCAAAAAGAAAAGCTCCACCTAACTATAAAAAAAATCATGCCATTTACTTTTAACAAGAGAAACAGCATGGCCTAGTAGATAGAACATGAGTACGGGAGTCAGAGGACTTGGGCTTTCATCCCGGCTCCACCACTTGTCTGCTTTGTGACTTCGGGCAAGTCACTTCACTTCTCTGGGCCTCAATAACCTCATCTGTAAAATGGGGATCAAAACTGTGAGCCCCATGTGGGACAGGGACTGTGTCCAACCTGATTACCTGGTATCTCCCCCAGTGCTTAGAACAGTACCTGGCATACAATAAGGGTTTAACAAACACGATCATCATTATTATTATTTTTACTATGGGCCACGCATTGTACTAAGCACTGGGTTAGATAATCAGGTTGGACACAGTCCCTGTCCCACATAGGGCTCACAGCTTTAATCCCCATTTTACAGATGAGGTAACTGAGGCACAGAGAAGCAAAGTGCCTTGCCCAAGGTTACACAGCAGACAAGTGTCTGGATTAGAGCTGGATTAGAACCTAGGTCCTCTGCCCAGGCTGTGCTTTTGACACTAGGCCATGCTTGCTTTGTGTGTTTTATTTTCATTAATTCATCAATTAAGAGTCATGAAGATACTGAGTGCCCACTGGGTATAATGCATTGCACTGACTGGGAGAATACAGCCGAAGAAAAAAAGATACTTCCCTTTTCTACAATGATCTCACCTGGTAGTGGGTTTTTTGGGAGTTTTTTATGGTATTTGTTAAGCACCCTCAGGATTAATAATGTTGGTATTTGTTAAGCGCTTACTATGTGCCGAGCACTGTTCTAAGCGCTGGGCACTGTTCTAAGGATTGCACTTGGAGAGTTTCCAGTACTCTGCCAGTCTCAGCTATGGGAGGGAGAGTCAGGCAGGGGCATATCCATTCCATTCCTAGCTTGAGCAATGGCTAGCAAGTGGAATGCAATCTGCTACAAGTGAAAGCTCCCCTGTGCGGGGCAGCAGCAGCATGGGAATGAGTCGAGGGCAGAGACTCAATTTTACTGTGAGAAAGGAGTCAATGGTAAACCATTTCCATATTTTTTTTTTTAACCAAGAAAACTCTATGGATCCACTTACCAGAACGATTGCAGATGGAGGTGGGGCGTTCTGGGGCAAATGTGTCCATGGAGTCACTATGGGTCGGAGATGACGTGACAGCATGAGACAAGACAATTTAAGCACTATGTGCTACCCCAGCACTTAGTACAGTAAGCACTTAACAACAACAACAAAAAAATTTAAAAAAGCACCCACTACCACACCTCTGTTTTCAATTTTGGCTCCCCCTTGTAGATCGTTTACCAATTTATCATCCCCTTTTACATCTGTTTTCTCAGGAAAATAGATCAAACTTATATGTCATGAAGCTGAAAAAGGTTTTGGAAGAGTGGGGTTTTTTTTGGAGGGGGAGGGGTAAAAGTAGAAGAATGGGGAATGCAGATAGAAGGATATAAAAGGTTTAGGATCTAAACTTTTTCAAGAAATGATAGTCAACTTCTCCATGGATGAATTCCACATCTACTTCTCTTGACCCAACCACCTTTTCTGCAGTTTCATATTTCCTCCTGCCTTCAGGGCATCTTTACTGGGATGTCCCGCCAACACCGCTACATGTCCAAAACAGAACTCATCTTCCCACCCAAGCCTTGTCCTCTTCTACTTTCCCATTTACATGACTATCCTCGACCTCACAAAGTCATAATTCTGGACTCATCTCCTTCATTCAGTCCACCTGTTACCAAATGCAGTTGGTTCTACCTTCACAACATCTCTAGAATCCACCCCCTTTCTCTTCATCCAAACTCTTACATTTAGCCTTGACTACTGAATCAGCCTCCTCATTGGCCTGTCTATCTCTTCCTTCCCCACTCTATACTTCACTGTGCTGCCCAGATCAGTTATCTAAAAAATAAAACAAAACAAAAAATTAAGTCCACACCTTCACACTCCTCAAAAACTTCGCATCCCCACAAACAAATCTCAGAGGCTTTAAGGCAATGAACTCTCCTCCTACCTAACCCCACTGATTTACTGCAACTCAACCTGCACCCTTCATTCCTTTAACACCAACCTACTTACTGTACACTAAATCTTGTCTATTTAGTCATGGATGTCTTGGCCCACATCCTTTCCCTGTCCTGGAACTCCCTCCCCATTAATATCCGGCAGATCACCTCTTCCCCTATCTTCAAAGCCCTACTCAAATCATATCTCCTCCAAGAAGCCTTCCCTGATTGTCCTAACTTCCATGTCACTTCCCGTATTTGTCCTCCCTTCTGCATCACCTAAGCACTTTGATCTTCACCTCATTCACCCAGAACTTATGTACATAGCCATCTGTAATGTATTTTAACACAGCTCCCCTCTATTCTAAGATCCTTTTAGACTGGGATCATGTCTATCTTCTCTATTGTACTCTCCCAAGTGCTGAGTATAGGGCTCAAATACCGCTGATTGATAGGAAATGAGTCATTGTGAGGTCCAAAGAAGGTATTGCAAGTCAGTCAATACATTGTATTTATTGAGTGCTTTCTGCAGAGCATGGTACTAAGTGCTTGGGAGAGTACAATATAATAGACACATTCCCTGCCCACATCAGCCTTACCGTCTAGAGGATGAGCTCTAGGGTCCAAGTGCCCTGTCAGCAAGGTATATGAGGCAAAAAACAGACTTTGAAAAATGCTTAAAATAGCTTATAAAATAAAAATAGTATAAATCAAATCGACTTACTGTGTATTTTTCTTTAGAATTTTAAGATTGAAAATATCTTGAGATAAATTCTATTAGCACCCAATTATTCAGTATCTTATTCCCCAGGTTTAGGAATATCCAACAGCCTTTCAATCGTCCTGTTTATGCCACTCGTCTTGTCTTATGCTGTCGAGTCTTCGCCAACCCATAGTGACTCAGCTCTCCCAGAACACCCCTCCTCTATCAGCAATCATTCTCGTAGGGTATCCATAGAGTTTTCTTAGTAAAAATATAGAAGCGGTTCACCATTGCCTCCTTCCGTGCAGTACACTTGAGTCTCTGCCCTCGACTCTCTCCCATGCCGCTGCTGCCCAGCACAGGTGAGTTTTGACTTCTAGCAGATTGCCTTCCACTCACTAGCCACTGCCCAAGCTAGGAATGGAATGAACAGGCCTCTGCTTGACTCTCCCTCCCATAGTTGAAACTGGTAGAGTACTAGAAACTCTCCAGGTGCCACGCTATCTACTTTTTGGTTGTTAAATTGTTCTTTTGGACTTACCCAAGAGAGTAGACAAGAGAAATAAAGAGTTGAGCATGGCCTAGTGGATAGAGCACAAGAATGGGAATCAGGATGATCTGGATTCTAATCTCAGCTCCAATACTGGTCCGCTGTGTACCCTGGGCAAGTCACTTAAATTCTTGGTGCTTCAGTTACCTCATCTGTAAAATGGGGATTAGAACTGTAAGCCCCATTTGGGACATGAACTGTGTCTGCAAGCTGATTAATCTGTTTCTACCCCAGAGTTTAGTACAGTGCCTGGCACATAGTAAGCAGTTAAATACCACTAAAACAACAAATAAAATTTGGCCTCAATTTGGTAGATGTGGAAACAAATTATAGGCTGATTTACTTTGGAATTTCATATGCAATCAGTTGTGCCAACCAGCATGTTTCCACCACACATTTTAGATAGAACTCAACAGCAGGATTAGGGATCATTTTTCTGGCTACGGCAAAATGCTATTTCAGAACAAACAGTTGGGTGCATGAGAACAGCAACTGTAGTTTTCCTTAACATAGGGATCGCAGGATCGTAACTTCCTACACAATGGAATTGGGTGTAAAGTGTGGTGTGACCAAGGGCAAGGCACTTAACTTCTCTGTGCCTTAGTTACTGCATCTGTAAAATGGAGATTAAAAGTGAGGTCCCCATGTGGTACAGGAACTGTGTCCAATTTAATTTGTATCCACCCCAGCACTTAATACAGTACCTAGCAAAAGTAAGTCATTAACAAATACCATAAAGGGGGTGTGGGGGTGAGTCAGGGGGAGGACTGGGTTTTGGTGGGAAGATATGGAGTTTAATGTGGGACAGGGACTGTGTCCAACCTGATTATCTTTTATCTACCCTAGCGCTTAGTACAAAGTGCTTAACAAATACCACCAAAAAAAAAAAAGTGGTCCAGCTTTAATGGTCAGAGGCATTTTTCTGAGATCTTGTAATTAACGAAATTGAAATTTCTTTCAGTGAAAAGTGAAGGACTGTGATCCATCCTACTACTTACACACAGTTTAACCATTTGCCAATCTTTGCAATACAATTACATTTCTAATAACTTCTTTGGCTTTTCCTTTGAATTTTTGATAACAGGTTAATGCATGCTCTTTTTGAATGCCAAAATATTTTCACAGGCATTATATGCTAAAATACTCCAATGCAAAAAATAATCTTCTAGAAGATTTAGGCTATACCACCATAATTTTTACTTTTCTGAAAAAGGAGCTACTCAAGTCCTGAAGAGACACTAGCCCATGATGCATTTGGTGACTGAGGCATCTAAGTCTAGAAGATGGCCCATCCCTTGTTGTGGGGGAGAAGTATGTGTGTGTGTTGGGGGAGGGGAGGTGGCGCGGGAGGGGAACGGACAAGGAAACCAGAGGATGTCATAGCCTCTGGAGTTTTTGGTATCCAGCCCAGCCTTTCGGTTCAGGACTCATAAGACCCTTGCTCTGGTCCCTGTTCATACAAGGCACTGGTGGCTGCACAATAAACGTTTCTGATTGATTACTGATTATGAAGGAGAGAAACACTAGTGTAGTTAAGTATATTACATCATTTGTAAGTGCCCCACTGATAGGCCAGGAGCCTGAAAGAGAAAATATATCAACTCAGGCACCTAACAAGCACTACTAGGGAATAAGTTGAATTTTGGAGAAACTAGTCCACCAAAATATTTTGTCTTGAAAAGAAATAAGTTTTTGAAAAAAATCCTTTAATTGAAAAGAATGCCAAAAAAAGAAAAAAAAAATCTTGTGTTTCACTTCAGCAAATATTGGCTTCTTTGCTGTGGAGCATTTTTGTTGTACAAAGGAAAAAGCAGGAAGTTTGGCACAGTAGTTGCACAATTATTCCATTATGCCATAAGGACATTTGCCTAAGCAACCACTTAAAATGACACTAAGTTTCTGGATGATTACAGCGGATACAAATGAGTTAGAGTATTCCATGGAAAATGCATTTTTTTTTAAAGCTATATTAAAAGACCAACACTAAAATTCAGAGAAACACTGAGTACCAACTCATTAGCTCTCTTCACATGTGAAGTGAAAGACCAAATGTTTACTAACTTGATGATTCCACAAATCACAGTCCTCTATATGTCAATGTGAACATTATGCACAAATACCATTTAATACAGAGCAATTTACTGCCTGGACTGGTGAATTCACTAATCTCGGAAAGCATATCCTACCCATTACCAGTCAACTTACTTAATCTCTTTGCAGCCTCAAGGGCATCATTTGCAGTGTCAGCCACGAAGAATCTCTGAACTTTAACCCCATGGTCTGCCATCAGTTTTTTGCTTTGGAATTCCTGCAGGTTCAGCCATCGTCGGGGGGTTAATTGAACAGCCTAGAAAAATGAGACACAAAAGTGTAACGCCCATTATCAACAGTTCATGCAACAGTCAACTGAGCTACTAAGGCCTCATGCTTTTCTCAAGCTGGCAACATACAAAATAGTTTCTAAAAAAAAAGGGGAGGAAAATGAATCTATTTACAGGAAGATGTCATGCATGACCATTTTTCTGTCAAAAATATTTTGGAATGCACTTGGTTGCTTCAACCACAAGAAAAAACTCATTGCAGGAATTGACTTATGAAGTTTCTAAATGTTAGGTGTGAGTGCAGTGCTCTGCTTTCTTGCCACCAACCCCTCACCAACATCCCGTCTCTGGACAGGAAACTCCTTTACCCTTCATATCCGACAGTTGATCACTCTTCCTACCTTTAAAGCCTTATTGAAGGCATACCTCCTCCAAAAGGCCTGCCCCATCTAGGCCCTCATTTCCTTGTCTCCCACTCCCTTCTGTGCTGCCCTTGCATTTGCACCCTTTTTTCACTTCACCTTCAGCCCCACAGCACTTTTGTACATATTTGTAATCTACTTATTTATATTAAAGTCTATCTGCTCCTCTAAGCTGTAAACTCCCTGTGGGCAAGAAATGTGTCTACCAACTCTGGTGTATTGAGCCCCACATGGCTTGTACCCACCCCAATTTGCTTGTACCCATCCCAGCATTTAGTACAGTGCCTGGCACACAGTAAGTGCTTAAATGCCATAATCATTATTATTATTATTACTCTAAGCACTTAGTAACAGTGTTCCATGCATGGAAAGTGCTCAAATATGAATGATTGATTCTATGTCAATAAGCAACAGGGATAACATGGATAAACTCAATTTAGAATTCTCATTTTAGCCACTGTTTCTCACCTCCTTCCCCTCAAATCACATTCCCAGAGCTGCTAGTTAGTAAAATTGACCAATTTTATGTTTCACCTCTTTCCTTTCTTGCTCCTCCTCTGGAAGTGTTAATGATCTGTGAATTAAAAACAGTTGGAGCAAGGATGAAGAAGAGTACAGACACACTGGGTTGGATAGTCAGTCCCTGAATAATTGAAGCTTGTCTGTACTGAATTTAGTTTTTAGATTTTCATTTGTATAACCAATAAAAAAATTCAAAAGATACAGTATTGTCTGCCACCCAAGTCTCTATGATTTTTTCACGCTTCAGTAATTTTGGTTTTTCGGGTAGCTTCCGAGAGAAGGGTGAAGGGGACAAAGAAGACAGTTTGTGGGGTTTTGTTACTCCCAGAGTGGCTTTGTTAAAATAAGATGTTCACACTACATACAGCATATTGTACCATCCGATCACCACTCTCAGCCCTGGGAATTTTTTACTAAACAAAGTCAATGAGAAATTAAAAAAAAAAGAGATGGATCAGTTTAACTACTTCATTATTTCTATACTTTTATTTTTATAGAGTGGGAATTTCCCTCAAATTTTCACTTTGATCTTAAATCTTAAAGACATGTACCATCCATACTGGATTGTTCCATTCTGCTGCAAATGGAAAAAAGAAGCACATATTTTTCAGGACTTGATCTACAAAGTGAAAAAGGTTTGCACTCTGGGGAAAGAAAAAAAAAGCCACATAACTGTAAGGAGACTACATCAACTGAATACTGTATTGACTACCTTTTCCAAAGAGATGTGTTCAATATTGCTTGAAATATTTAGCCTGCAAAACAAAAGCACCCTGAAGGAGAAAAAAATACAACATTAAAGAAAACATAAAAGTATGCTATTTTCTAGGACCACCTCCAAAACTAAAATGCAGGGGGTGGGGGTGAAGAAAAGAGTTGAATCAATAAATTAAGACTACGGTGACATGCCAATTTTAAAGCCATTACTAAGAAAAAGGATCTGTGTGAAAAGAACATTTGATTGACACTAAATAACAGACACAATATGGTCGGGATCAATTCCTTTTCATTAGAATGTTCACTGTATTAATTTTGAAAATGTTAATGCAATCTGCTACAAACTAATTGCCATTGATTCACATTCTTGCTTCATGGATATAATACATATTGACCCTAATGAAAAACTACCATGAAAGCTATTGCCCTACATCTTAAAAACCAAATGGACAGAGAATGCAGATATAAACCCATAGGCTGACACAGTAATTGAATCAGCATTCTGCTAATCCAGGGAATAGTGAATTCATTTTTCTCACTCTGGAAAATCCAGATTATATTTAACAATGCTTTTTTATGTGAGATTTTCAGTCACTTTTCAAGTTTTAAATTAGTATTTTATAGTATTCCACATTTTATAAACTCTATAGAAGCAATAGTAATAGTAGTTATTGAGCTCTTACTGCTACAATGCACTGGACTTAACCCCTGAAAAGATCACATCTTCCAGACACTCCTTCCTCTCTCCATCCAAACAGCTACCACCCTAGTACAAATTCTTGGCAAATCACTACTAGATTACTCTGTCAGCCTTCTTGCTGGTCTCCCTGCCTCTGGATTCTCCCACATCCAATCTTTACTATATGCTGCTGAAGGAATCATCTCCTTAAAACTTTGCTTGGCATAAATCTCTCCACTTTTCAAGCCCTCCACTAGCTTCCTGAGTTACTGCATCAAGCAAAAATAACTCCTCACAACTGGCTTTAAGGCTCTCCAATCAAGACAAGACACATCCATGCTTCACAGGGTTCACTCTCTTACAGTTACTAACCTTGTAACTATCTCGATATTGACATTCCCACCTCCATCTCCTCACTCATACTGTTCCCTTGCTTTGGAATTTGTTCCCATCTCAAATCTGAATGACAACAGCCCTTCCCATATTCACACCTTCACAGGTTAATTCCCAGCAGCCCAAATTGTATAAACCCATCTACTATCTCCAGCTACTATCTGTTATAAAACAGATTAAGTGACATGGTGCTCACAGTTTAAATAGGCATAGATTTAATCCCCATTTTACAGATGAGGAAATTGAGACACAGAGAAATTAAGTGACTTGCCAAAGGTCACACAGCTGACAAGTAGCAGAGCCAGGATTAGAAGCCAGGTTCTCTGACTCCCAGGCCCATGCTCTTTCCATTCATTCAATCGTATTTATTGAGCACTACTGTGTGCAGAGCACTGTACTAAGCACTTGGAAAGTACAATTCAGCAACAGAGATAATCCCTGCCCACACCAGCCTTACAGTCTAAAAGGGGGGAGATTGACCTCAAAACAAGTAAATAGGCATCAATATAAACAGAATTACATATATATATACGTATATATATATATAAAATCATGCATTGAGGAGAGCAAAGGGAGCAAATCAGGGTGACACAGAAAGGAGTGGGAGATGAGGAAAAGTGGGGCTTAGTCTGGAAAGGCCTCCTTGGAGGAGAGGTGCCTTCAGTAAGGCTTTGAAGGCGGGGGAGAGTAATTGTCAAATTTGAGGAGGGAGGGTGCTCCAGGCCAGAGGCAAGATGTGGGCTAGGGGTCAGTGGTGAGACAGGCAAGATGGAGGCACAGTTCATTCATTCATTCATTCAATAGTATTTGAGCGCTTACTATGTGCAGAGCAGTGTACTAACTGCTCGGAATGTACAATTTGACAATAGAGACAATCCCTGCCCAATAATGGGCTCACAGTCAAAACGGGGGAGACAACAGCAAAGCAAAACAGAACAAAACAAGACAAAATCATCAAGATAAATAGAATCATGGAGATATACACCTCTAACAAAATAAATAGGGTAATAATATATACAAACAAGTACAGTGATGAGGGGAGGGGAAGGGGGAAGAGCAGAGGGCGGGGGAGGGGAAGAGGAGGGGAGGAGGAGCAGAGGGGAAGGGGAGGCTCAGTCTGGGAAGACCTCCTGGAGGAGGTGAGCTCTCAGTAGGGCTTTGAAGAGGGAAAGAGAGTTAGCTTGGCAGATGTGAGGAGGGAGGGCATTCCAGAACAGCGGTAGGATATAGGCCAGGGGTCGATGGCAGGACAGGCGTGAACGGGGGACAGTAAGGAGGTCAACGGCAAAGGAGCGGAGTGTACGGGGTGGGCAGTAGAAAGAGAGAAGGGAGGAGAGGTAGGAGGGGGCAAGGTGATGGAGAGCTTTGAAGCCAAGAGTGAGGAGTTTTTGTTTCGTGCAAAGGTTAACAGGCAACCACTGGAGGTTTTTGAAGAGGGGAGTGACATGCCCATAGTGTTTCTGTAGGAAGATGATTTGGGCAGCAGAATGAAGAATAGACTGGAGTGGGGAGAGACAGGAGGCTACCACAATAATCCAATCGGATATTAGGAGAGCTTGTACCAGCACGCTAGCAGTTTGGATGGAGAGGAAAGGGCAGATCTTGGCAATATTGTAAAGATGAGACCTGCAGGTGTTGGTGACGGATTGGATGTGTGGGGTGAGCAGAGTCAAGGATGACACCAAGGTTGCGGGCCTGTGAGACGGGAAGGATGGTCGTGCTGTCCATAGTGACCAGAGAAGTCAGGAAGAGGACAGGGGTTGGGAGGAAAGATAAGGAGCTCAGTTTTAGACATGTTGACTTTTAGGTGGCAGGCAGACATCCAGGTGGAGACGTCCTGGAGGCAGGAGGAGATACGAGCCTGGAGGGAGGAGGAGAGAACAGGGGAGGAGATGTAGATTTGGGTGTCATCTGTGTAGAGATGATAGTTGAAGCTATGGGAGTGAATAAGTTCACCAAGGGAGTGAGTATAGATGGAGAACAGAAGAGGGTCAAGAACTGATCCTTGAGGAACCCCTATAGTTAGTGGATGGGAGGGGGAGGGGGAAGAGGAGCCCGCAAAGGAGACCGAGAATGAATGGCCAGAAAAATAAGAGGAGAACCAGGAGAGGATAGAGTCCATGAAGTCAAGGTGAGATAAAGTGTGTAGGAGAAGGGGTTGTGTTTCAGTGTCAAAGGTCGAGAAGGTCGAGGAGGATTAGGATAGAGTAGGGGCCATTGGATTTGGCAAGAAGGAGGTCATGAGTGACCTTTGAGAGGGTAGTTTGGGTGGAGTAGAGGGGACGGAAGCCAGATTGCAGGGAGTCCACGAGGGAGTTGGAGTTGAATTCAATGCCGTGAGTGTAGACTCGTTCTAGGAGTTTGGAAAGGAAGGGCAGGAGGAAGATATGACGATAACTGGAGGGGGCAGTGGGGTTAAGATAGGGGTTTTTTTAGGATGGGGGAGAGGTGGGCATGTTTGAAGGCAGAGGGGAAAAAGCCATTGGAGAGTGAGTGGTTAAAGATAGAAGTTAAGGAGGGGAGGAGGGAAGGGGCGTTAGTTTTTTATAAGGTGAGCGGGAATGGGGCCCGAAGGACAGGTGGAGGGGGTAGCACTTGCGAGGAGGGAGGAGATCTCCTCTGAGGATACTGCAGGGAAGGATGGGAAAGTAGGGGAGAGGGTTGAGAGCAGGGGGGATGGAGAAGGGGGAGGGGTGACTTTGGGAAGCTCAGACCTGATAGTGTTAATTTTCATAATGAAGTAGGTGGCCAGATGGTTGGTGGTGAGGGATGGGGGAGGGGGAGGAACAGGGGGCCTGAGGAAAGAGTTAAAAGTCTGGAACAACTGGCAGGGGTGATGCGCACGGGCATCAATGAGGGAAGGAAAGTAGTTTTGCGTGGCAGAGGAAAGGGCAGAGTAAAGGCAGGAAAGGATAAATTTGAAGTGAATAAGGTTGGCTTGGTGCTTAGACTTTTGCCAGCAGCGCTCAGCAGTTTGAGCATAAGAGCGAAGGAGGCGGGCAGCGGCAGAGATCCAGGGTTGAGGGTTAGTGGAGCGAGAGCAGCGGAGGGAAAGGGGAGCGAGCGAGTTGAGTAGAGAGGGTAGAGTTGAGAGCAGTAATCTGATCAGTGTGAAGGTTAGCACTAGAGGAGTGACGTATGCGGGCTGGGATGTAGGAGAGAAGCGAGGTGAGGTAGGAGGGGGCAAGGTGATGGAGTGCTTTAAAGCCAATGGTGAGGAGTTTTTGTTTGATATGGAGGTGTATAGGCAACTACTGGAAATTTTTGAGAAGGGGCGGTGACATGTCCTGAATGTTTTTGTAGTAAAATGATCTGGGCAGTGGAGTGAAGTATCGATTAGAGTGAGGAAAGACAGGAGGTTGGGAGGTCAGCAAGGAGGCTGATGCAGTATTTTTTTTAGGCAGGATAGGATGAATTATTGTATTAACATGGTAGCAGTTTGGATGGAGAGGAAAGGGCAGATTTTAGCAATGTTGTGAAGTTGGGACTGAAACGACTTGGTGATGGATTGAATATGTGAGTTGAATGACAGAGGAGTCAAAGATAAGCCCGTTGTGGGCAGGTATTGTTTCTGTTGTTGAAAAGTACTTCCCAAGTGCTTAGTACAGTGCTCTGCACACAGTAAGTGCTCAATAAATACGATTGAATGAATGCTACCATCTACAGTGATCGGAAAGTCAGGAAGAGGACAGGGTTTGGGTGGGAAAATATGGAGCTCTGTTTTGGACATGTTAAGTTTGAGGTGACATGAGGACATCCAAGTAGTGCTATTTTAAGGCAGGAGAAGGTGCAAGCCTGGAGGCCGCTTAGTGTGTGCAGAGCATTGTACTAAGTGCTTGATAAATTTAAAAAAAGTTGGTAGACATGTTCCCTGCCCACAACGAATTTACAGTCTAGACGGGGAGACAGATATTAATATACCTTATAACTTTTTACACAGTAAACACTCAATATAAGCAGCGTGGCTTAGTGGAAAGAGCACGGGCTTGGGAGTCAGAGGTCATGGGTTCTAATCCTGTCTCCGCCACTTGTCAGCTGTGACCTTGGGCAAGTCACTTAATTTCACTGTGCCTCAGTTACCTCATTTGTAAAATTGGGATTAAGACTGGGAGCTCCACACAGGAGAACCTGATAACCTTGTATCTACTCCAGGGCTTAGAACAGTGCTTGGCACATAGTACGCACTTAAATACCATCATCATTATTATTACATACCATTGATTGTTGTGGACCAGTGTCTACCAACTCTGATATACTGTACTCTCCCAAATGCTTAGCACAGTGTTCTGCACACAGTAAGCACTCAAATACTATTGATTTTTCTTGTTGACATGTTCCCAGCCACTTCACTTTCACTCCTTCCCCTCCAACACATAGGTAACCATTTGTCTCCCCAGTGCTGCAACAGATTTGTGATTTCCATGATAAACAAGTTGTGGCTGAGGTTGTCCCAAGGGGTCCAATCAATTCCATTAACTTCCAGGCAAAGGGGCTGAATTACTCTCCTACAGGATGCCTCCTCCACTTCTCCGGTCCCTCAGACAGTCATCTGAGGTAATCCCTAGTGCCTACCCTCCACTCCCTGCCCTGTGGAAAATTTTGTCTCGTTCACTCCAGTGGCAGGATGAGTCAGTTAATCAGCTTGAACTGCAATTTTCAAGCATTTACAGAATTGCCTATAAAGTGCCACTGAATGGGATTATCTCAAAGGATTAAACTTCATTAACATTTCGTAGAACAAAGTATGCAAACCACCTTGGAATCAGCTCTCCATTCCCTTTCATGCACTTTTACTGTGTCTTTAAGGGGAGGAAATGCAACACCACAGCAAGGCAAGCACCTTTATATACACACTTTGTGGAAAGGCTTATTCAGTCACCTCTCTTTTCAACTATGATTAAAATCCCATCAATATCCTCATCCTGAAACCTGACTTTCATATTACAATTGTTATTGATGAGCTAATTCTCTCAATGCCTAAAGTAACTCTCTGGTAGGTAACTTAGGAACTTCTGAAGGCACATTAACCTTCTCAGAACACTAGGGCTTATTTATGCTCAATGCATGCACCTGTACATTAACAGCCTCTCAATGCTCTGGAAGATGAAAGTGCCTGATTTACCATGAGACAGTAATTTAAGGTTCTGGGAGAATCAAGAGGTTTTAATTTCAATGGCTCACCACTATAACACTATAAATGGTGCTGACAGAACAGGCAATTTAATTAGAGAAAATGGCAGGAGGAACAAGGAGAACTTCGAAGTTTACTGATCAAGACAAGCATTATTTAAGCTCTTCTTTGCTGGAAAGACTTCATCAGAGTAGGTGGCCTTGGGCCATTGTACTATGTGAACAGCTTTTATATCTATAAAAGTACAGCACTATTCTATCTAAGGCCTGCAGCGACAGCACATCATCTCTAAAAACATTTCCTGTGCACTGGTTCAATGGGGAATTCAAAGTTTAACTTTCAGGCTACACAAAAATTATAGTACAGCAGTTCCTGTTTTACAGTTAATTCCTTTATGTTGCTCTGGGAAATAAGGGCCAACTTTGCTCCTTAACTTCTAAAAAGGGTATTACTCACTGATTTTGTGTGTGTGTTCTCAGACCAAAATATGCTTAGGAATACCATCTATCCTCTAAATTACATTACAGTCAGCAATGAAAAGCACAAGTCATGGGAAAATTGTCATATTCCCAATATTACTTTATCATTCTGCTTCCTTCAAGTGAAAATGTTGTCAAGCAACAGATCCTAAAGTGCCATATTTCAGTTTGAAGACATATCTTCCAAAAATAACCTATATACTTCACTATGACAGAACTTTTAAATTATAAAACTACTGTACAAAACTACAAAAGAGTTTTTCTAAACAGTCAAATATCTCTGCACCATCTGTGCCTTTGAAAGCACAGTACATCACCTCTGGCATGCATTGTTGCAGTAATTTCAATAAAACCCTGAACATAATTATCAACCTTTAATTTTCACTCCAATACAGTTACTACTCAAGTCATTAACTAAAGAAAGAGGGCAATCAAAATGTGTATGTTGAGTCCCCAAAGGAAAAGGGAAAAAGATGTGAAATAATTATGGATTGACAAGGCAATCTGTATATGTTTTAAAGTAATCTGCAAAAATATTCAGCTAAACCTTTGAGAAGATTGTCATACTCTATCCCTTACTGAAGTTTTCCTAATAAAGAAAACTATGTCCTTTAGAACGTACCTATAGGCTATTGCACAGGCTAGGCTTTCTCCCTGAGGACCATAGGTTTTAGTGTAGTTCAGCATGGTTATCATCATCAGTGGTATTTATGAATGCTTACTGTGTGCAGAGCACTGTACTAAGCACTTGTACAATACAACAAAGTTGGTAGACACATGTTCTGCCCAAAACGAGCTTACAGTCTAGAGGAAACAGACATTAATATAAATAATTTATACTTTATAGATATATACAAAAGTGCTGTGAGGTTGAGGTGGGGCAGTGGTGGGGGGGAGAATAAATATCAAATGCTTAAGCTCTTGGTTCAAGGAGAGCTATATAAAAATACAAATAGATAAATGATTAAAATATATACCTAATTCACCCACATGGGGCTGGCATTCTTGCATTGAGGAAAACTGGCAATAGGAAATGGGAAAGAGAAGGAAAAGATGGGAACGAGGGAAGGAGAAGGGGAAAGGGGAAGAAGAGGAGCAAAGGAAAGAGAGGGGAAAGAGAAGCAAAGGGGAGAGAACTGGCAGGCCTAGAACATCAAGAGCTGGTCACCAGCTGTAGCTGCCCTGACCTGACTTTATCCCAACCCCCAGCAACTATTCCTCCCCTACTAGTCCCATGTCCACTTGGGTAACCATCTTCTTCCCTATATGAAGGGCTGCCTCCTACTACTCTTGGGCTCACTGCCTCTCTGCCTTTGCTATAAACACAAATCTAGAGGCCAACTGTTGAGAGGAAATATCAGGAATTTAATGTAAGATCTGAGGGCATTTCTGTTTGAAATCTTTGAGAACCACTGCCTGAGATGACCATTTCTACAATTATTCTCTTTATTCATGTTGCCTCAAGGATAAAGTGACCAGAAATCCATTTGTGTGTGTATGTGTGTGGGTTTGGGGGTTTTTTGGGGGTCAGGGGGGAAATCTCCTGTCTTTTTAGACTTTACCCCGGAAGCACTCTTACTTAGTAGCAATTCTGCATTTGCCCTCATTTGGCAAATATGGTTGCCCAGTAAAAAGTGGATATGACAAAGCCATATGATGCTCTTGTAAGACAAGGTTTGTGATCGTAAATCAAACTGCAGCATTGGTTTCAATCTGCATAAAGCAAGGCTAAACAAATGTCAAAGACCAAAGGCTTACAATAGTTACAGGCAACTACTGAACTTCAATACAGAATTCCAACCAAGACCAACTTTCAGTCAAGATTTTTCCACCAAGACAAACTCTTGGTGATAAATTAACTACAAGCAAAGATGAATGTACAGTCTATTACTATGTACAGCATTTAGTGATTATCTGCACTCTTCTGGTAACTGACTTTGTGTTAAAGAGGTGGCAAGCCCAAGAACAGTCAAAAGTTACATTAAGACTTTAGGAAAAAAGGATCTCCACCACTTGCCTCCACTAGTTAGCTAAAAAGGTACCTCTTACAAGGAAAATGACAAAACATGATATCGTCTCCATTATGAGTGCTGAATTCTTAAAAGAGCACCTTTACTTTTAAAGAAAAAAAGTGAAAAAAGGAATCAAAGATAATGGATGACCACCTAAAGCAACAGAGATTGCAACAAATCAAGAACAACAAATGGCAACAGAGAAAAGATTCTAGTTTCTGGATTTAATTCAGGGAAAGTGCAGAGCCATAATAAATACTTGGTAGAAATGATGAATCTTTCAATTTCCTTTCACCAGAAAGACAACCTTTAGGATAGACTGAGCTAAGTTGAAGGAATCAAGACCCAAGATAACTGGGCCATGCCCTTTTATCCTAGGTTAAGCAGAATCATTAACCTTGAAAGAAAAAGACCAGAAAAATGGCAAATTTATTTCGCAGTAAGGACAAATGTCCAAAGAATTAATTCCATGATATTATAACACACCCTGAAGTTAAAGTACAATCTTGGTAAAGATCAGGCTATTATCACAAGCAGCTAAGTGTCAATCACAAGTAACAATAAAGAATTATGGCCTACGGGAGATTACGACTGCTCATTGAATTATACTTGGAAAATGGTTTCACATTTATTTCTGACCCAAGTTGTACTGGTAAAATAAAACTGTTATAGGTTTACTCTTGATGACTTCTTCAGTGATAAAAGTATATGTGTAACTTCCATAAAGTCTAACTACTCAGTTTTTTGATTTTCCACTCTTCTCTTTCATAACATCAATTCCCACGTTGGGCATGGAAAAAAAAAATATCTACCTTGTTCCCTAACCTCACCACATACATCTGCATATCTAACTATTCAAAAAAAGAACAGACCTTCCTAAAATAAGAAAGAAAATAAATTGTAAGTCTAGAAAGTCAAGCGTTTGAAAGAGTTGTGCTTTATTTCTTCAAGAATGTAGAATCAATATTTTAGAATACAAAACTTTTAAGCAATTCTAAACACTTGCCTGCTGTGTGACCGTGGGCTTCTTCACTTCACTTGTCTGTGCCTCAGTTTCCTCATATGTAAAATTGGGGATGAATTACCTGTTCTTCCTATGTAGCTTGTGAGCCCCAAAAGTATTTAGTACAGTTTTTGGCATATAGGAAGCACCTAACATCATTATTATAGAAATATTGAGTTGAGTTATTCCCAGAAAGTTGGCACTGAAGTCTAACACTAGCTTCCAGATTGCTAGCTCATTCACACTTCACTATGAACAAGAGTGGACTTAATACCAAGCTGTGCTTGAAGTTAAAAGCATCATAGAAAGTTATTTCATCACTATATGGACACTTCAATATACACACTCATTACTGTGCTCTAGAAGCACAAACCTGAGAAGGCACGAAAGTGACTATGAAATCCTATTTAGAATCAGTAAAGCACCATGGATTAACATTTAGCAGGGTGCCAGCTCATACCTAGCACCCTTTACACTACTAAGGACCTCAACTGGCAACAATGAGCTGTCACTGAATTTTGCTACCTAGACAACTCCTGATTCAATTATGTACGCACAAACAAGGATGTAAGAAAACAATCAAGAAAGCTACTACGTCCTCAGAGATTGGTAAACTACATAATGGTCTGTCATGGTATCAGGATTCAGGCTATACTGAAGACCCATAAAATAAATGAAATGTCCAAACTTCTTTATGACTGTAAATCACATTGAACTTTCAGAGAAATTCCTCCAACACCACAAGTGCAGCAATTATCAAGTGGCAAGACAAAAAAAAGAAAAAAAGTCACAAAAAATGAGGTCCGGATCCAGTCAAATCACCAAAGTTTATCAGATTAAACCTTTATTAAGCAGAAAAATGAGGAACAAGACACCAAACAACTGATCTCTAATGAACGGAAACTGAGACCTGTATATAGGGTGGACACAGAGAAGCAGCATGGTCTAGTGGAAAGAGCAAAGATCTGGGAGTCAGGTGACCTGGGTTCCAATCCCAGCTCCACCACTTGCCTGCTCCCGACCTTGGGCAAGTCAGTTAACTTCTCTGTGTCTCAGTTACCTCATCTGCAAAATGGGGATAAAATATCTGTGCTCTCTCCACCAAAGACTCTGAGTCCCATATGGGACAGGGTCTGTGACCAAATCGATTATCCCATGCTTAGAACAGTGCTTGTCACATAACGAGCATTTAATATTGAAAGTATTACTATTATTACTATTAAGGCACAATGAAGCTAAGCATCAAACAATGGGTCATTACAACTGGACAGCTCAAAAACAGCAACAGAAGATATGTGATTCTAATGTGCTGATTAGCTAAGCTTTGGGAAAATTATGACACCAAGAGGGAGAAATTAAAAAGGCACCAACCACTCAATGGCATTTATTGAGTGCCTACTATACACACGGCAATGTGCTAAACAGGGGAGTACAATAGAATGTATACATGATCCCTCAACTCTAAGAATTAATAATCTAACCAGTAGGTTATAATCAAAAGTATTTATTGAGCACTTACTATGTGCAGAGCACTTTACTAAGTGCTTGGGAGAGTAGAATCTGTGTATATAATAATAATAATAATGTTGGTATTTGTTAAGCGCTTACTATGTACAGAGCACTGTTCTAAGCGCTGGGGGAGATAGAGGGTAATCAGGTTGTCCCACGTGAGGCTCACAGTTAATCCCCATTTTACAGATGAGGTAACAGGCACAGAGAAGTGAAGTGACTTGCCCACAGTCACACAGCTAAGTGGCAGAGCCGGGAGTTGAACCCATGACCTCTGACTCTGAAGCCCAGACTCTTTCCACTGAGACATGCTGCTTATTGTATTTATCTTGATGGTATTGATGCCTGTCCCCTTGTTTTGTTGTCTGTCTCCCCCATTTAGACTGTGAGCCCATTGTTGGGCAGAGATCGTCTTTATCTGTTGCCGAATTGTACATTCCAAGCACTTACTACAGTGCTCTGCACACAGTAAGCGCTCAATATGATTGAATGAATATAATCCGATAGAGATGGTAGACACAATCCCTGTATATAAGGAGTTTACAGTCTGGGAATGTGTCTGTTTATTGCTGTATGGTACTCTCCCCATCACACGGTACAATGCTCTGCATACAGTAAGCACTCAAATACGATTGACTAGCAGGGAAAACAGACATTAAAATAAAGTATATATAAGGGAAAATGTCAGAGTTTATGGATATGTACATAAATGCTGTGGGGCCAGGGTGAATATCAAGAGCTTAAAGAATGCAGAGCCAAGTGAATAGGTCCAAGTGATGCAGAAGGGAGGGCAAATAAGGGACATGAAAGCTTAGTGAGGAAAGGCCTCTTGGAGGAGATGTGATTCTAGGAGGGCTTTGAAGGTGGGGAGTGTGGTGATCTGTCAAACATTAAGGGGAAAGGAGTTCCAGGCCAGAGGGAAGGTGTAGGCAAGGGATCAGAGGTAAGATAGATGAGATCGAGGTACAGTGAGCAGGCTGACAGAGGAGCAAGATAGGTGGTTTGGATTTGGGGGATCAGCAGGATGGGGGAAGCTGGTAAGTTATAGATAGGAGGATGTAGGATTTGTACTTAAGTGTTATGGGGGGTTGTGAGCACTTATACATAGGTATTTGTACTTATGGCAGTTAGGGGTCAGAAGGAAGAAGTATTAGCAATTAACTGGGATCAGCCTTCTGGAAGAGATGTCCTTCAGAAGGGTTTTGAAAATGGGGGAGAGTTGTAGTCTGTCATACATGAAGGGCAGGAAATTCCAGGCAGGAGTTGGGGGGGGGGGGGCATATGCAAGCAGTCAGCTGTGGGAATGACAAGAAGGAAGTACAGCGATAGATTAGTGCGACAGAAATGAAGAGTTCATGTGGAGAGTAAGTAGGTAGGAGCGAGAGCATGCCTTAAAGCCAATAATCAGTAATTTTTACTTAATGCAGAGAGGAATGGGTGATCACTTGAGGTTTTTTTTGAGGAGTGGTGAGATATGTTCAGAATGATGTTTTAGAAAAATGGTGAGGGTAGCAAAGTGAAGTATTGACTGGAGAATGGAGAGAATGGAGCCAAGCATGAGCCTGGGAGTCAGAAGGACCTAGGTTCTAATCCTGATTCTGCCACTAGTCTGCTGTGTGACCTTGGGTAAGTTACCTCATCTGTAAAATGGGGATCAAGATTGTGAGCTCCATGAGGTACATGGACTGTGTCCAACCTAATTACCATGTATCTACCTCAGCACTTAGAACAGTGCTTGGCACATGGTAAGCACCAAATACAATTATTATGTGATGTGTCTGGAGCAGTGTCAGAGCCATTTGAATAGAAAAGAAGGAATGGATCCTGGAACTATGTGGAGAAAGAGTCAATGGGATTTGGTGACAGATGAAATATGGGGATTGCAAGAGAGAAGAGTCAAAAAGAAAGGCACAGTTAGGTGTTATTCTCAACTATGAAGGAAAGTTAGGTGCAGGAGAGCACTTGGGAAAGAATTGTAAGAATTTGCTTTTGGACTTGTTGCAGCTGGAGCCAACTCTTGTTCACATAGAGATTTCCTGGAGGCAGGAAGGAATGTTAGATTGCAAAGAAGGAAAGGTCAGAGTTGTTGAGGTAGATTTGGGAATCATCTGCCTTGAGGTGGCTGAAGTTGTGAAAATGAGAGCAGGAGATACTATGGGTAACAATACAAGACGGTAGCAAGTGAAAGCAGCATGGCTTAGAGGAAAGAGGACGTGGGTTCTAATCCCAGCACTGCCATTTGTCTGCTGTGTGACCTAGGGCAAGTCACAACTTCTCTGTGCCTCAATTCCCTCATCTATAAAATGGGGATTAAAGACTGTGAGCCCCACGTGGAACAACTTGACTACCATGTATCTACCCCAGTGCTTAGAAGAGTGCTTGGCACATAATAAGTGCTTAAAAAATATCATTATTAAATATTTACACACACAGTAAGGAAGAAACTGTCAGTCACTTAGCTCGTCCGCTTTTCCAAGAATACGAGCACATTCAATCGTATTTATTGAGCGCTTACTGCGATGTGGAGGGGAGGAGGAGAAGAGGAAAAGGGGTGGAGGGATCAGTCTGGGAAGGCCTCCTGGAAGTCGTGAGCTCTCAGTAGGGCTTTGGGGGGGGGGGGGGCGGAGAGCACTGGTTTGGCGGATGTGAGGAGGGAGGGCATTCCAGGCCAGAGGTAGGACGTGGGCCAGGGGTCGATGGCGGGACAGGAAAGAACAAGGCACAGCCAGGGGGTTCGCGGCAGAGGAGCAGAGTGTGCGGGCTGGACTATAGAAGGAGAGAAGCCAATAGTGAGGAATTTTTGCTTCATGCGAAGGTTGACAGGCAGTCATTGGAGATTTTTGAGGAGGGGGGTGCCATGACCAGAGCATTTCTGTAGAAAGATAATCCGGGGAGCAGAGTGAAGTATAGACTGAAGTGGGGAGAGACAGGAGGATGGGAGATCAGAAAGGAGGCTAATGCAGTAATCCAGTGAAGATAATAATAATAATAGTAATAATGTTGGTATGTGTTAAGCGCTTACTATGTGCAGATACGATGAGAGATTGTACCAATAAGGTAGAGGTTTGGATGGATAGGAAAGGGCAGATCTTGGCGATATTGTAAAGGTGAGATCCGCAGGTGTTGGTGACGGATTGAATGTGTGGGGTGAGCAGAGTCAAGGATGACACCAAGGTTGCGGGCTTGTGAGATGGGAAGGATGGTAACGCCATCCACAGTGATGGGAAAGTCAGAGAGAGGACAGGGTTTGGGAGGGAAGATAATGAGCTCAGTTTTGGACATGTTGAGTTTTAGGTGGAGGGAAGACATCCAGGTTGAGATGTCCTGAGGGTGGGAGGAAATACGAGCCTGGAGGGAGAGGGAGAGAACAGGGGAGGAGATGTAGATTTGGGTGTCATCTGTTGAGATGATAGTTGAAGCCATGGGAGCAAATGAGTTCACCAAGGGAGTGATTATAGATGGAGAACAGAAGGTGGCCGAGAACTGACCCTTGAGGAACCCCTACAATTAAGGGGATGGGAGAGGCAGCAGGAGCCCGCGAAGGAGACTGATAATGAATGGCCAGAGAGATAAGAGTAGAACAAGGAGAGGACGGAATCCGTGAAGCCAAGGCTGGATAATGCGTTGAGGAGAAGGGGATGGTCGACAGTGTCAAAGGCAGCTGAGAGGTCGAGGAGGATTAGGATAGAGTAGGAGCCATTGGACTTGGCAAGAAGGAGGTCATGGGTGACCTATGAGAGGGCAGTTTCAGTGGAGTGGAGGGAACAGAAGCCAGATTGGAAGGGGTCCAGGAGAGAGTTGGAGTTGAGGAATTCGAGGCAGCGAGTGTAGATGACTCGCTCTAGGAGTTTGGAAAGGAAGGGTAGGAGGGAGATGGGCGATAACTGGGGGGGGCTGTGGGGTCAAGAGAGGGGTTGTTTTAGGATGGGGGAGACGTGGGCATGTTTGAAGGCTGAGGGGAAGAAGCCGTTGGAGAATGAGTAGTTGAAGATGGAAATTAAGATGCGGAGGAGAGAAGGGGTGAGAGTTTTTAATAAGGTGAGAAGGAATGGGGTCTGAAGCACAAGTGAGGTGTCATTAGAAACATTAGAAATGGTTGCGCACACATACACACAACGTAGGACACAGCACTACACCACAAGTTTTCCATAACACAAGGTTCTGCGTGAACTCAACCCCCAAGCTACAGGAGAACCAGAAACCTAATATACACTAGATAGAAATCCACTTTTCAGCGCTTTAAGAGGCCTTTTGTGTTTGACTTGAGAAATCCAATTACATGGGCACATGTCATATCAGCATGCCAAAAGCCAATGAAAATGGCTAATAAATGATCCCTGTGTATAAACCTCTCAGATTTTCTCTGAAGCATTCTGAATATACCCCAAGTCAAAGAGTATATGACTAAGAAAGCTATGCTTGTAGCAGAAGGCATCATTTTTGCTGACTGATGGAACATTGTTGCTTTAGAAGATAGCTATTTTCACAAAGCAAAACAGTTTCTTAAAGTGCACTTTTTTCTGGACTCATTTTAAAATCCTCATCATAGGAGAAGCATCATAATCTTGTCTTAACTTTTTCTATTTCTTCCCCCAGCCTGAAGAAGGCTGCACTGGTAAAAAAGTAAATGCTTCTAATCTTCTGTCCCTTTGAAGCATCTAGCCCTCTCCTTTGTGTATTTCAATTCAAGTTTCCTTAGCCAAACTTGGAGTATGCTTTTATCAGTCTGCCTATACCACAAAAAGTAATTCCAGGCACTAGTTCCAGACAGGTGGATAATGTGAAACTCAAGGTTCAAGAATTAATCCCGTTAAAGGAATTGATACCTGAGTACGAGATAGCTGCCATTCACCTCCCTCCAAGAAACTTCTGACAGAAACCCCATTCTTCTCTTCAAAGTTACACATGGACTCTTTCCTGGTTGGAAAAAAGTGAGAGTGGCATTCCCCAAGGATGAGTGCTAAAACACATACTGTAGAAGCAGCGTGGCTTATTGGAAAGAGGCCGGGGTTTAGGAGTCAGAAGTTCTGGCTTCTAATCCCAGCTCCACCACTTGTCTATGTGACCTTGGGCAAATCACAACTTCTCTGTGCCTCAGTTCCCTCATCTGTAAAATGGGGATTAAGACTGTGAGCCCCATGTGGGACAACCTGATTACCTTGTATCTATCCCAGCACCTAGAACAGTGCTTGGCACATAGTAAGCACTTAAATATCATTATTATTAACATTTTAACAAATGATCTGATAGAGAAAATTTTCAGGTTCATAAATGACATTACGTTCTTCTGCATGGTAAAATGGGGTACCAGTGAGGATAAACTTCAGGAACATCAAGGAAAGCTGAACGAGCAGGCAGAAAAGTAGGTACTTCGAATGAGAAAAGTACAAAATTATGGACCTAAAGAAAACTGAACCACAACCTCATAATGGGGTCTAAGCTAACATCACAACTCACAGAAGACATGAGTTGCTGTTGATCTCCAAGTTCACTGGTCCAATATGCAGCCAAAAAGAGCAATAAAATGGCAGGCACCATCAGGAAGGATCAAAAACCATCCAAAGAACTTAGTTCTACCATTATACAAAACAAGGCATATTTGCACCCATACCACCAAATGGAGCTCTGGGCACTGCACCTTAGGAAAGCTACAGAAGGAACATCAACAAATGAAGATAAAACAGCATTCATTCAGTCAATCGTATTTATTGAGTGCTTACTGTCAGAGCACTGTACTAAGCGCTTGGGAGAGTATCTCACCCAAGCTGGTGTCCTCAGCAACCACGTTAGAGAGCATTAACTGATGTAGCGGGGAAGGAGGGGGTCTTCCAAACACTACTTCCCTGGATACTTGCTATCAGGATGGATGAGAGGAAAAGGAACGTAGAGAGGAGATGAGGAAAAAGGGGAAGGCAGAGGGGGAGAACACGAGAGGAGAAGGAAGCAATGATAAAAAAAAGGGAAGCAAGGAATGAAGACAATAAGGATGGTCCAAGGAAAAATTAAGCGAAGGAAGATAAGAGAAACATCAGCATTTCCACTCAGTTTTACAAAGGACTGACAGCCCTCTACTGCTTCAGCTCCCTCACCTTGGTTGGTAAGTGCTTAGAGTTCAGATATTCACTCAATCATATTTATTGAGTGCCATGTGCACAACACTGTATTAAGTGCTTGGGAGAGTACAATGTAACAATAAACAGACACATTCCCTGCCAACAACGAGCTTACCTATCCCTCAGCCTTCCCTAGTGAATAAAGTAATTCCATGAGTGTAATGTAGACATTCAGATTCATCTGCTCTTCACAGACTCCTTGTTGGATGATATTACCATAAAATATTAGTATTTTATTCATTCATTTGTATGTATTGAGCACTTATTGTGTGCAGAACACTGTACTAAGTGCAATTCAGCAATAGAGACAATCCCTGTCCACACCATCCTTACAGTCTGGGGGGGGGGGGGGAGACAGACATCAAAACAAGTAAAGAGGCATCAATATAAACAGAATTATAGATATGTACATATATACACAAGTGCTGTAGGTCGGGGAGGGGGGTAGAGTAAAGGGAGCGAGTTGGGGCGATGCGGAGGGGAGGAGGAGCTGAGGAAAATGGGGGCTTAGTCTGGGAAAGCCTCTTGGAGGAGGTGAGCCTTCAGTAGGGCTTTGGGGTGGGGAGGGGAAGAGTGACTGGCAGATTTGAGGAGGGAGGGTGTTCCAGGCCAGAGGTAAGATGTGAGCCAGGGGTCGACAGCAGGACAGGCGAGAATGAGGCACAGTGAATAGGTTAGCATCAGACAAGCAGAGTGTGTGGGCTGGGATGCAGGAGAGAAGGGAGGTGAGGAAAGAAGGGGCAAGGTGATAGCTTTGAACCCAAAAGTGAGGAGTTTTTGTTTGATATGGATGTTGACAGGCAACAGCTGGAGATTTTTGAGGAGGGGAGTGACATGCCCAGAACATTTCTGTAGAAAGATAATCTATTATTACCTTATATTACCTTTATTACTATTATTCCTGTACAATATTTGCTAACATGGAGTACATTGCAAGCACTATGTAGATAAGTCCTTATTTGGCAAAGTAGTTAAACTTTAAAAATTAGAAAAAGCTACATGATTCAAGCAAATATGTGCTTTTTAAGCCATATTCTAACAAATCTCTAAACATATCCATATTAGTTTACTCAACTATTTTGATTTGCACTTGGGTGCTATGCCACAAAAAGCAACCAATAAAATTCCAAATCTATGTGGAAAAATATTCTGGTATTGCTGTAATGAAAGAATACAGCAAGAAATTAGCCCTCTTCTGAATGAGTGTTCAATACATTTACCTGAAAATGTTTAGGCACACTTTAAAAGGAGAAGCAAAAGGGTAATTTTTTTTTTACCAGATTCCTTTCAAGTTTAAGAACTCAACTCAAATGCCAGACAAATCATTTTACCATTCACACATGTTTGCTGACCACCCTGTGGTCGTTTTGCCCTCATTTATCTGAGAAGATCCAAGAAAAACTGTTGTCTCAGTCTCAAGAATAGTTTTATAATTGGGTTGGTGGGGGGGGGGGGTGCTTTTACCATTCAACAGAACAGAATTCAAGACTTCTATCCTTAACACCTAGACACAAAATTAAAAGTTGTAAAATAAATACTGGTGGAGCTACATCTCCAAACAGAACCCCTCACCTGCTTCTTCCCTGGCTTAGGGATGGGAACAAAATATTTTAATATACCTGTAGTTTAAACTTCTAAAAATAACTAAAATTTGTAAAGGAGTCTGCCAGATCTAACTGAAGTCCACATTACTTGGTGTGCCTCCGACTGGATTCCTGAATATAATTGCTTCTTAAATAAACTGAAAAAAGTTATCCAGCAGAATTCAATTAAAAATTAATAATATTTTGGTTCCACTTTATCATGCACAGACCTGAATGGTGGATTTTAAAATACTAGTGTATAAACTGTCTCAGAGAAATCACTCATGTGAGTCCTTTAAGACCTGGGCCATTTTAATAGATAAATGATAAAAAATAATTTACCAGCTCATTTAACTAAGTTTTTGCTATCGAGAAAAGTGAACTCTGGCACTATGATTTTAAAAATTTATGGAATTTAACTTGAAACCATTCAGAGCAAAACTGTAAAATATGCTACTGCCTACTAAACTCTTTGTTTTCCTCAGATTAAGAGACTTCCCATTTGAAAAACCAATGGCTTTGTCAATAATTGACTCCCTACGGCAAAGAATTCCTTTACATAGGAATCCTCTGAGCTCTGCTTTCAACGCTGCCGTAATTTCCACTGCCTTCCCCATCAGAAGATTTCTCAGTGATGGTAATAGGGCTTATGATCGATCTGTGAGTGATATGCCAGAAGGGCCAAATTCAAAAGTCAGAATAGACTAACAATCTTTTTTTTTTTAATGGTATTTGTTAAGTGCTTACCATATGCCAGGCACTGTACTAAGCACTGGGGTAGATACAAAGAAACTAAGTTGGACACAGTCCAGGTCTCACATGGGGCTCACAGTCAATCCCCATTTTACAAATGAGGTAACTGAGGCAGACAAAGTACCTTGCCCAAGATTACACAACAGACAAGTGGTGGAGCCAGGATTACAACCCAAATTATTCCTACACCCAAGCCCATGCTCTATCCACTAGGCCATACTGCTGCTTGTCACTATGTTCTCACAGATGAGAAAGTAATAATAATAATAATAATAATAATGTTGGTATTTGTTAAGCGCTTACTATGTGCCGAGCACTGTTCTAAGCGCTGGGGTAGACATGGGGGAATCAGGTTGTCCCACGTGGGGCTCACAGTCTTAATCCCCATTTTACAGATGAGGGAACTGAGGCACAGAGAAGTTAAGTGACTTGCCCACAGTCACACAGCCGACAAGTGGCAGAGCTGGGATTCGAACTCATGAGCCCTGACTCATGAGAGTCCAGAAAGTTATCCAGTTATCCAGAAAGTGATAATCAGAGTCCATGAACAAAGCCAGAAATGATCAGGAACAAAGAAATCCACACAGTGGTGCTGCTTTCAATCTTCTATTTTGGGTACTGTAACAATTATACTAATTCCTTCCAAAAAAGCTTGATATCTGTTAACTCCCAACCACCACATCCGGTTAATGAAGTGCAGAAAACTCCCAGGATTCAGTGCATGGGGCTGGTCACTTAATTCCATTTACAGCTCTAGTCTCCCTGTTAGGGAGCAATGGCACACTGTGTTCAGAAAGGAAGACCAGACATCTCCAGTAATCATGATGTCAGGATGCTCTGACATTACATCATGATGTTTACAGTAGATCGAGATGAATCCTTTTAAAAATAATACTGATTGCCCCTCTTTATGGAGGCCTGCTAAAATGTACTCAAATTATGCTCTCAAGATGGATAACAAGATGATGTTGGTGCTTTCCTATTTAGAGTATTCAAGCATATAGCTCACAGTAACATTTTCCAATTACTGATTTACCCATGGGTGTCATCTATGGCTAATTTTTTTTTTGGTTCACAGTCCATAAACTTGGTCCTGGTTTTAACTTTTAAATGGGACATCCAGCACTAATCTCATACTTTAAGGTCCACCTTGAGGCTCCACCTTGAAGCTGGCCCACAATGAGCTAGAGAATGGAGGGGAAGCCCAAAGGGCAGAGTATAACAGCATAAAAGGCACATCACCATGAATCTATAAGCCCAAGAACTATCTGTCCATTTATGGGTTTTCAAGTAGTTTGGAGGTACCAAAAGGCTTAGCAACTTTAAGTTCTTTCCTAATAAGGGTTAGAGCAACACTTAAATGCTCCAGAGAATATGAAGCTAGGAGAATGAAAAAGGAAAGGATCCCAAGAATCAGAGAAGGTGGGAGGAAAGAAGTACATACAGTACTACAAAGGCCTGAGTTTCACAGAAGCTGGAGAGTTCTCTTTGCTGTTGGGTCCTAATTTTCTTCAGCATCTTAAAATCATGAGGAATATGGAACACTTATGAACAACATAATATCTTAACTCATCAGCTAATACATGAAGTGCTCTGGAAAGCAGAATATAACAGGTAAATACAAAAAATTATGGAGCTGCAGGACAAACCATGCTTGGTATTTTCAGCCTGGTACTCTTGTCTGCAAGTGCTAGGTGCACAACTCTAAGCAAACAATTGGTCTTGAGGCTTAACATGAGAGACCCATGCCTAAATCCTAAGTGCCAATCACTCTGCCTGGGAGCCATCTCCCAGCTTCGAGCTTCAAGACAGCACCACAGATGGGAGGGGAGAAGGGGAAAGTTTACAGTTAGAGAACATACAAAGTGAGTGCAAAGTGGTTAACATCTACTTACTGGAAAGAAACACTGCCAATGATAGCTCTCCCTAACACTGGAAGCAACATGGCATAGTGGATAGAGCACAGATCTGGGAAGCACAGAAGGTCATGGGTTCTAATCCCAGCCCTGCCACTTGTCTGCTGTGTGACCTTGGGAAAGTCACTTAACTTCTCTGTGCCTCAGTTATCTCATCTATAAAACGGGGATTGAGACTGTGAGCTCCATATGGGACGGGACCAAACCAATTTGCTTGCATCCACCCTGGTGCTTAGTACACTGCCTGGTACATAGTAAGTGCTTAAAAAATGCCATAATTATTATTATGATTGACAGCTTCCTGCTCATCACTTGAAGATGTTAAAAAAGATTAAAGTTTAAACCAGTATTTCCTGCAATTGATAAACCCGCAAAGAGACTGAAACCAAAAAAAAAAGCAAGTTTCCATTTAATAGCCTATGTCTTCACTTTATTACCAAGGAACAATGAAAGGTAGAGCAATCATTCATTCATTCATTCATTCAATCGTATTTAAGTGCTTACTGTGTGCAGAGCACTGTAATAGGGGCTTGGAAAGTTCAAATCGGGAACAGAGACAATCCCTAGCCAACAATGGGCTCACAGTCTAGAAGGGGGAGGCAGACAACAAAACAGGTAGACAGGCATCAAAGCATTAATAGCATGACAACTAAGACTTTTGGTCATTTGCTCTGGGCATATCTGAAGTCACATTCCACTTTTGGTGGTTCTATCCACAAGGGCCCTTCTCAGGGTCATATCTGGAGAGTTCCCAGTACTCCAGCAGTTTCAACTATGGGAGGGAGAGTCAAGCAGTGGCATATCCATTCCATCCCTTGCTTAGGCAGTAGGTAGTGAGTGGAAGGCAATGTGCTACAAGTCAAAACTCATCTGTGCTGGGCAGCAGCAGTATGGGAGAGAACTGAGGGCAGAGACTCAAGTTGATTGCGTGGAAGGAGGCAGTGGTAAAACCACTTACGTATTTTTACCAAGAAAACTCTATGGATACACTATCAGAATGATTGCAGATGGAGATGAGGCAGAGAGATGTGTCCATGGGGTTGCTATGAGTCGAAGATGACTTTACAGCATAAAACAAGATCCAAAAAGGGGTTCATCAGAAAAGAGATCCATGAAAGAAATGATAAATGGGAAGAGAAGATGGGTGTGTGTGGGAGTTGGGGGGCAGAGACTTAAGGCTACCACAGCCCTCAGATCTCTGTAAAAATCTAATGGGTAATTTGAGTACATTCCTTATTTTAAATAGCTTTAAATACTTTCTATTGTTGGCTTTAATAGTGTTTGTATAAATACTGTCAATTCCTGCTTTCCAGTCATAAAAAAACCCTACTGGAAACAATTCAAATGTTTAGTTAAACATTAAAGCACACTTGCAAACAAAATAGTTCAATACAAGCTTGCCAGCTGAAAACAGTCAAAACATAGCTTTTAAAAGTGTAATTCCACTACTTCATTTGGTTCTGTTTTAAAATTCCCCATAACAAGTTATATTATCCAAGATTTTTTTAGGTCAGTAATTTTATACCAACTTTATGGTCTCATAAATATTACTTAATCTTCTCCAGCAGTTTAGAGACTATCCCTCTCAACTTTCATGTAACTCTTGAGCCTCAATGAAAAACCAATTGGTACCTGTCAAACTCCAAGACATCCTATTTTGAGTTGCTTAATAAAAACCTCTGCAGACTGGAGATTCAAAGGCCAGAAATGTAGGGCATCCTGGCATGAATTATCAAGATGATGATAATGTAAGGCAAATCAAATAATGTGTATATTTGAAAGAGGCTTCAATTGCAAAAAGTGAAATTCTCTAGGAGGACTAGAAAGACTTTCTGCTTTTCTGTCCTCTAAAACACATCTTTACCACACTAATTAAGAGGAACAGTTCTCTAAGACTGCTTTAAAGGTAAACACAGGTATCGGCACATGATAGTGAACAGAGCATACCACACTCTTGAATACTAAAGATTAAACCAGAAAATTAATTTTTTACAAGCCCAAATAATTTATAGATGCACTAGATGACACGTTAGAGTCAACATGCTAATCATGCTTATTTTTCTCTATTGCGGGTGATTTTTAGTTTTTCTGTATGGGATAATTAATCTTAATGTACTTCAGGGAATTATTATTATTATGGTAGTTGTTAAACGCTTACTATGTGTCAAGCACTGTTCTCTGCATTGGGGTAGATAGATACAAGTTAATCAGGTTGGACACAGTCCCTATCCGACATTAAACCCATAGTAAGTAGGAGGGAGAACACATATTGAATCCCCATTTTACAGTTGAAGAAACTTAGGCACAGAAGTTAAATGACCTGCCTAAGATCACACAGCAGACAACTGGCAGAGCCGGGAGTAGAACCCAGGTCCCGTTTCCCAGGCCTGTGCTATTTCCACTAGACCACGCTTCTACTCAAGAAATCCTAGCAAAGAGCAGACTATCTTGAAAACGGGTCAACATCTACAGACTTACTGCAACTTTCCAATCAATCAATGGTATTAATTGAGCATTTACTATGTTCAGAGCACTGTACTAAGCACTATACACAGTTGGTAAATATGGTGGAGGAAGCAGCATGGCATAATGGATAGAGCACGGGCCTGGGAAAGTCATGGGTTCTAATCCTAGCTCTGCCACTTGTTTGCTGTGTGACCTTGGGCAAGTCACTTCACTTCTCTAGGCCTCAGTTACCTCATCTGGAAAATGGGGTTTGATACTGTTACCCCCAAGTGGGACAAGGACTGTGTCCAACCCAATTTACTTGTATCCACCCCAGTGCTTAGTACAGGGCCTGGCACAAAGTAAGCGCTTAACAAATACCATAATTGCTATTATGTTCCTTGCTCACAAGCTTACAGTCTAGAGAGGAAAAAAACAAGATTAAATTAGATATACATCAGTGCTGTGGGGCTGAGGGTGGGGTGAATATCAAGTGCTTAAAAGTTACAGATTGAAGCACAGAGGAGATGCAGAAGGGAGAGGAAGAAAGGGAAAATAATTATGGTACTTGTTAGGCGCTTACTATGCGCAAAGCACTGTGGGCTCAATTGGGGAAGGCCTCTTGGAGATATGATTTTAATGGGGCACTGAATGTGGGGAGAGTTTGGACTGTCGTATATGAAAGGGGAGGGAGTTCCAGGCCAGAGGAAAGATGTGGGCAAGGGGTGGCAGTGAGTAGATGAGATCAAGGTACAGTGAGTAGATTGGCATTGGAGAAGCAAAATGAATGGGGTGGGTTATAGGAGGAGATCAATGAATTACAGTAGGAGGGGGTGAAGTAATTACTTTAAAGCCTATGGTAAGGAGTTCCTCTGATACAGAGGTGGATGGGCAACCACTGGAGGTTCTTGTGTAGTGGGAAAAACATGAACTGAACTTTTCTTAGAAAAATGGTACAGCCAGCAGAGTGAAGTATGGAATAGAGTGGGGAGAGACAGGAGGCAGGGAAGAGGCTATCCAGTAGTCAAGGCAGAAGATGATGATAAGTGCTTGGATCAGTGCAGTAGTAGTTTAGATGAAGAGGAAAGGGCTGATTTTAAAGATGTTGTGAAGGTGGAACTAAAAGGATTTGGTAACACTGAATATGTGGGTTGAATAAGCAGACTTGAGGATAATGCTGAGGTTACAGGCTTGTGAGACAGGGAAGACAGTGAAGTTTTATACAGTGATGGTAAAACCCTGAAAATGAGAGTGGGTATTTACACTTTTAACTCACAGTGTCTCTATGGCTTCTCTATTTTAATCTCAAAATCTTACTGACTTAAAAAGCTCCTAAGGTGAAAGGATAAGGTATTTTCAGATATGGAAGAAAGTGACTAGAAGCAATATCTGTATTATTCTCTCAATTAAATTTTTATCATTTATTCACAGGCAGTTTCATTAAACAATAAAATTATTTCCTCCTCTAAGTTTCATTAATGTAATCAAAGTGCCAACTATTTTGGGTAATTATTAGTAACTCAAAATTATCAAGTGCCATATTAGCAAAAAACTTTCATGGGCAGACTGTGGAACAGAACAATACACAAGAGATAGTCTCCCAGAAATTTCTATTTTAACAAATAGCCAAAATATCATTCTTGAGATACCAAGTTTCTCACCATTATAATAATTTTAACTCCTGATTCCACTATTGTAGTTCCATTGTGAATATATACCCATCATGTTTATGATGCTTCTACTGTTGATGAGATCCTATCTATGCATGTGAATGCGATGGAAAAGTACCAATGGCACAGCTAAGCCATTCTAATCAATGGCATTTATTGAGTGCTTATTGTTTGCAGAGCACTATACTAAGCACTTGGAAGAGCACGATACAAGCAATTGGTAAGCATAATCCCTGCCTACATGTAACTTACTGTTTAAAGAGAGAGACTGACACTGAAATAATTTTGTCCTCTGCCAACAGAAGTGTCTAATTGCCCTGTTCAAATCTATCTCTTGGCCTCCTGATCTTAAAGCTTCTGCTCAAGGAGAGCAGCACCAAGAATAGCAGAATAGTAGCAAGCCAGACAGGCCTATGCCCTGCTGATGCAGAGGGGAAGGAGGATATGGGAAATGAAGGGCTTAGTCTGAGAAAGCCTCTTGGAGGTGTGATTTTAGGAAGGATTTGAGGCAGGGAGAGTGGTGGACTGTCAGATGCAAAGGGGGTGGGAATTCCAGGCCCGAAGGGAAACATGGGCAAGGAGGGGAGATTGATGCTAGAGTAGCGAAGAGTGCAGGCGGTATAGGAGATGAATGGGGTTAGGTAGAAGACAGCAAGAGAGCTGATTGAATTCCTCTAGGACTGGAGCTATGAGGAGTGAATCTGTAGCCACAGACATAAAAATGGAAAGGGAATGTCAGTTAGTGCTAGTTATTGAGTGCTTACTGTGTGCCAAGTGCTGCACTAAGCACTGGGGAGAGTATAGTTCAATTGGCAGAAATCACTACTCTGAAGGAGATTACAGCCTGACAAGGGAGAATGCCCTCGTCCCATATTGGTCCTCCCTTCTGTGTCACCTTTGAACTTGAATCTGTACACCAGAGGCATTTGATATGCACCCCAAAGCACTTACATATTCTTATATTCTCTCATTTTCCCTACCTGTAATTGACAATGACTCTCCCCACATTCAAAGCCTTATGAAGGCACATCTCCCAGCAGCCTTCCCAGACTAAGCCCCACCTTTCTTCATCTCCCACTCCCCTTGTGTGTAGCACTGACTTGCTCCCTTTGCTCTTCCCCTTACTCCCAGCCCCACGACAAATATACATATCTGTAATTTTATTTATTTGTATTGATGTCTCTCTCTCGCCCCCCTTCTAGACCATGAGCTCATTGTGGGCAGGGATTGTCACTCTTTATTGCTGTATTTTACTTTCCCAAGTATTTAGTACAGTGTTCTGCACATAGTAATTGCTCAATAATGAGACGCAGCATGGCTTAGTGAGAAGCAGCGTGGAAAGAGCACAGGCTTGGGAGCCAGAGGTCATGGGTACCAATCCTAGCCCCGCCACTTGTCTGCTGTGTGACCTTGGGCAAGTCACTTGACTTCCCTGTGCCTCAGCTCATCTGCAAAATGGGGATTAAGACTGAGCCCCACATGGGAGAACTTGATGACCTTGTATCTACCCCAGCGCTTAGAACAGTGTTTGGCACATAGTAAGCGCTTAACAAATACCATTAAAAAAAAAAAACTGAATGAATGAATGAATGTCATTGTGTCCCATCAGCTAAATGCTAGTTTGAGGCTCTGTTTCACTAGGTACTATATGAGTGATTTTGATGATGTTCTAATTCTGATGTGTGGAAAGAGATTCTCAGAGGATCTTAATTGTATTCTGACACTAGCTAAAAGACTATCATGTAGCCTAAGCAGCCACGCTTGAGAACACAGGAGACCGGACCTGCACGTAGCCCTATCCAATTCTGTCTGCAACAGGGAAAGCAACTGACAAGGACTCACCCAATGTGACATGGTTAACTCTATCACATGGGAATAATTTTAGGATCCTGATTTTTTTTTAAAAGTTTAGCTGCCCTGAAAAGTGTAAGAAATTAATTTCTATGAAAATTTCTCGGGCCCGAGGATGACTACCATGAAGTATCAACTTTTGCACGGTGAAGCAAGGAATAGCCTGAGAACAAATTGACATTACAGAAGTCAGCAACTGCTACACTGTCAAAAGATCAAGGTAACAGTTCAGACTGGATCTCTAGCTTTCTTGAGATGTTGGTAGCTCCAGAAGGAAGAGGAGTAGCAATCTTCCTTGGCTTTTGCCACTACCCTGTCACCACCCCTTACCCACTCTCAATCCCCATTCAACCTAGGGTGGCCATCATAGGTGCTGGATCCTGAGATACACTAGACAGTACTTATGTTACACCAGAAACACAGCATAAAGTGATTATCTTTTAAATGATGCTTTACTGAAGTCCATACAAACCCAGAGCAACTCCCGACCCCCCCTCCACTCCCACTTGCATTTCCTTCCCAGGTCCCAACACCACTTGCAAGCTGTGGAACTTGGAGCAGGAGCTGAGCCGAAGGGAGGACAGGAACTTTAAATTAAAATGCCATTTTTTTTTTGTAAACAAACCAACAAAAAAAACACACATCCACCTCAGTACTGGAAACAGGGCAGATCAGCTGGAAAGCAGACAGCCCCATATAAAGCCAGACAAATGGGCATTCTACTTCAACCCAAAGGAGCCCCTGGAAGTCACTCTCCTACTTCAACCTGCTACCACGCTTATCTCCTACCCTGCATCTACCACCCATCCTACTCCACAAATTTGTCAATCATATTTATTGAGTACTTACTGTATGCAGAGCGCTGTACTAAGCACTTGGGAGAGTACAATATAACAGAGTTGGTAGCTATGTTCCCTGTCCACAATGAGCTTATGATCTAAAGGGAGCTTACATCCTACAATCTCAAGAAGGCAAGGTACTGACATCTGTCTTTCCTCAAAGAGTCTGGTTTGGATGCAAATAGTACCATCTCCATCTCAACAGCCACTGCCTTTTCTGTCCTCACTTACCATGTTTTTATGTGTTTTAATTTCATGTCAGTAGATTAGTTCCACAAGGGCAGTGATCCCATCTTTTACTTTATTTGCACTTCAACTACTTAATAGGCACTCCAATACTAGTGATAATAATACTGATAGGCGAAGACCCCAGATAAAGAGGCAAGAAAGTTCAGGTAGTTGGGGGTGTGAACAACCTCATCAGATTTCCTAAATGACAAATAACATCTCACAATCTGCATCTTAAATGCTTCTCCCTTCTGGAAGGATGGTGTAATGTTCTCTTACAAGTCATGTAACCATTAAACAGTAAAAGGAAAGTGGGAAGAATAAAAGCATGAGACCAGAGTAACAAAGTCACAATATTGGAGAAGGTCCCTGGATATCAGACAACTCAGGATAAAATGGAAGGGAAAAATACAGCACAGAAACTAAGGAAGCAGTTCTAGGGAGCAGGCATATGCCTTAGCTATTAAAAAAATGCAGTAACTGGTGCTACCAAGAATGGTAAACTATACTACTTCTGCTGCATATCTAATCCAGTGTTTCTAGAAACATGAGATGGCTCAATGTAAAAGTTAAATGTAGCTGTAATAACACGGATTTGCAGAAGGAATGATGGCTGAATATTTTTAAAAGCATACACCAAAACAGCCAGAGTAGTCTAAAATGCATAATTAAAAAGAAAGTGCACTGTTAAATTGCAATACATTCTAATGAAGCAGAAGGAAATGCTCAATTAAAGAATGTAAAAAGACTAGCTGGAAAAAGTACTTTCAAAATATTAAGTACTAAAATGAACTTGAAAGAGTTTAATGTACACAAACCATCATCATTATGAAAAACAGAGACTATCATATTATAAGCAACATAAGTCAGCTTATAAAGTAACTAGACTCAGCTCTGCCATACCACATGTTTTCACTACGTGCGTTGGCTAGAACACTGTTAGAGAAGAAGGAAAAGTTCCCAGTAACATACATGTATTTAGATAAGAGTTCCACTGTCAGCAGAAACACTCTGAGCATATGTGCCAGCAGACACATACAGCAGACACAGCAAGTTGTCCTTAAACATTCAATGGCATAATTGAGCACTCAATTTATGCAGTAAGTGTACTAAGCGCTTGGGAAAATGAGTTTGTAGATGTGTTCCCTGCCCACAAGGAGCTTACAGTCTGTGCAAGAATGCAGTTTTTTTTCTTTAATGGCATGGGTTAAACACTTACTATGAGTCAAACACTGTTCTAAGCTCTGGGGTAGATACACGTCAATTAGGTCGGACACAGTCCCTGTTTTGCATGTGGCTCACAGTCTAAGTGGTAGGAGAACAGGTATTTAAACCCTATTTTACAGTTGAGGAAACTGAGGCACAGAGAATAACAATAATTGTAGTATTTGTTAAGTGCTTACTGTGTCCCAGGCAGTATATTAAGTTCTGGGGTTGATAATAATAGTTATAGTATTTAAGTGCTATGTGCCAAGCACTGTTCTAAGCACTAGGGTAGACACAAGGTAATCATGTTGTCCCACTTGGGGCTCCCAGTCTTAATCCCCATTTTACAGATGAGGTAACTGAGGCACAGAGAAGTTAAGTGGCTTGCCCAAGGTCACACAGCAGACAAGTGACAGAGCCGGGATTAGAACTCACATCTTCTGACTCCCAACCCTGTGCTCTTTCCACTATGCCACGCTGCTTCTTTGATACAAGCACATCAGCTTGGACACAGTCCCTGTCCCACATGGGGATCACAGTCTTAATCACCATTTTACAAATGAGGAAACTGATGTACAGAAAAGTGAAGTGACTTGTCCAAGGTCATGCAACAGACAAGTGGCAGAGTCAGAATTAGAACCCATGACCTAACTCCCAGACCCGTACTCTGACTTGCCCTAAAGTCACACAACAAGGAATTGGCAGAGTCAGCATTAGTACCCAGGTCCTCTGACTTCCAGGCCCATGTTCTTTCCACTAAATCGTGCTGCCATCAACCCCTGTGTTATAGGACTGGATTAAAGATTTGATTGCTGATCTAAAACATATAAAAAGTCCAAATGAACATACTGAGAGACACACCTAGGACACGATCAGTCAGGGCTATTGCCCCAGATCATGGACTTTAGGAGATCCTAATCCTCTTGCGCAAGAGATGAGGCTGCTTATTCTAGGGGCAGTCACCCAGTGTTAAGACTCACAGAAGCAATGCTTCAAGACCCCGCTGTGGGAAAATAAAGAGGATAGTTGTAAGAGGAGTGCAACTTCTACACCATTCTCCAGTAACAGCCTTCCTCTTTCTCTTCCCTCCACGATGTGCAGTGCCACACAAGCGGATGTGTCCTTTGCCTTGTACAGCCTAAGGGCAGCCTTGATGACTGGTCCCCAAAATTCTAGATTTTCCATTTATTATGGCAATGCATAATGATCGATGACAATGGAGTCTCCTGACAAGGATGGATGAGCCTTGGCCCTGGGACTTCAGGATTCAGAACCTGGCAAAGAAATTGCTTATAGTGCCATTGGTAAGCCCAGCACCACTCAAACTCCCTCATCCCTGCCGGTTGCATTTCCACAACACAGTGGGGAACAAACGGGTTCTCCTATGTATAATGGGTTAGGATCAAAGGGCCACTAGTATTAGCTGTTTCTGCTCCCATATTTAGGGGGCTGCTGAACCAATACAAAAACAAGCATCAAGTATAAGCCAAAGAGATAAAGCACAGCCAATGTGCTCAAACTGCACCAACTTAAAGCCAAGCCCAAATCCAGACCAGACTGACATCTTCCACCAACTCCTGTCTAAATTTCTTTTCTACCTGCCTAAAAATACGAAGTCTTTTGAAAGGATCAAAGAAAGTGTGAATTCTACTTCACTGGCTCCACACCTACTTTTGCCTTAAAACAGAGCTCCCACAATTGATAGTGAATCTTTACCTTAGCATTTAATATTTAATACCCATCCTGCCCTAGTCTCCCATATCTCTTATTCTTCCTCAGCCTAATTACACTCTATTTTGCCACTGAAAAGTAATGAGGACTAGAGGAAAGAGCATGGGCCTGGTAGTCAGAGGACCTGGGTTCTAAACCCAGTTCTGCCAAGCTCTGCGTGACCTTGGGGAAAAGTGTGCCACAATTTCCTCACCTGTAAAATGGGGATTAACTGTGAACCCGTTGCTGGGCATGGATTGTCTCTATCTGTTGCCGAATTGTACTTTCCAAGTGCTTAGTATAGTGCTCTGCACACAGTAAGCACTCAATAAATATGATTGAATGAATTAATATTTCCTCCTATTTGGACTGTGAGCCCCATGTGGGACAGAGACTATGTCCAACCTGATTAACTTTTATCTACCCCAGTACTTAATACAGCACTTGGTACATTGTACATGCTTAAAAGTATAATAAATTATTTCAATATGCACTGTCTAAACAGCAAATAGGGAATTGGAGAATATTATTATTTAGACAACACATGGCTCAACATCCCACATTATCAAAGAAACCACTTCCGCACATGCACGTGGCTTGAGGAATGGTATTTTCCTTAATTTTAGGTTTTCCTTAATGTTAGGTTTCAAATGAATGCAACCCTGGTGTTGGTATAACAGGGCATATCAATTATAAATCCTGCTGCAAGGTTTATCAGTGGCTCAAAAGTAACAGTACAAATATCATTTTCAGAGCAACCTGAACCAAAGGTAATCATCTCCCCAAAAAACTGGTTCATCTGTATCACTGTTCTATTTAACATCTATTATACCAACTGACTAGGGACTACAGAGTACGAGAAGTCATGGTCCCTGCCCTTAGACTTACAATCTAATGGAGAAAAAGAATGAAATGACAAATATAGTTAAATGAACATGAGAATAGACAAACAAGAAGAGGTTCATAAATCACTAATACTCAATGCATAAAGAAATCATGATGGCTTGTGGAGAAGGGGGGATTTATCACAGAGTACCATAAAGAAAAAAAGTTTTGTTGAAGGGTTTTAAAAATAGGTAGGTATGTGATTTGGTGAAGTTGGGAGGCAAGGGTTGAGGGGTGATTTGCTCCCTTTAATCACCCCTTCTTCAGTCCCACATCACATATGTACATATCCTCAATTTATTCTATGTCTCCCCCTCTAGGCTGTGAGCTCATTGTGGACAGGGAAAGTGTCTACTGACTCAGTTGTGTTGTACTCTCCCAAGCATTCAATAAATACAAGTGATTGATTGGAACTCCAAAGTGAGGGAGAGCAAGTTGCAGTATTATAGAAGAAAGATGATAGGTAAGATGAAAGACAGCTGATGGAGCGGCTTGAAGACAATGCTAGGGAGTTTTTGCTTGATGTAGAGGCAATGGGGAGCTATCAGAGGTTTTAGAGAATAATAATAAGGATGCTATTTGTTAAGTGCTTACTATGTGCCAAGCACTGTTCAAAGCCGTGCGGTAGATACAAGGTAATCAGGTTGTTTCACATGGGGCTCACAGTCTTAATCCCCATTTTACAGATGAGGTAACTGAGGCACAGAGAAGTTAAGTGACTTCCCCAAAGTCACATAGCAAAGGGAAGTGATGTGCTCTGACTGATGTGCTCTACAAGATAAGCAGCATGGCTTAATTGATAGAGCTTAGGCCTTGGAGTCAGAAGGACCTGGGTTCTAATCCTGGCTCCACCACATCTGCTGTATGACCTTGGGTAAGTCATTTCACTTCTCCGTGCCTCAGTTCCTTCATCTATAAAATGGGAAGAGTGTGAGCCCCATGTGGGACAGGGCCTTTGTCCAACCTGATTAACTTCTATCTACCCCAGTGCTTAGAACAATGCTCAGCACATAGTAAGCACTTATTACCCTAATTATTATAATTCATACACATACAGGATAAACTGAGAGAGAAACCAATAAAGCAGCTATTAAAGTAATTCAGTCAGAAGGCAATTGTTCATATTGGAGTAATAACTGTAAGAGCGCAGAGGAAAGAGTAGTTCTGTGAAACAAGCTTTCTGGATTTAAGACACAGACTGAATGTGGGTGCTAAATAATAGAAAGGCATCAGAAGTTATGAGCTTGTGAAACTGGATAATTAGTGGTAGAGTTAGTAGGGAGAAGAAAGAATTTAGAAGATAAGTTCAGCATTAGCTAAAAGGGTATTGGTGGGTCATCCAGGGGAGACATCCTGAAGGCCAAAGGAAAAATGTGACTGAAGAGCAAGTGAGGTCAGAGTGGAGGGTCATGCAGAAGTTGTAGGTGAAGCCATGTGAGCAGATGAGCCTCAACAAGAAGCAGCGTGGCTCAGTGGAAAGAGCACGGGCTTGGGAGTAAGAGGTCATGGGTTCGAATCCCAGCTCTGCCACTTGTCAGCTGTGTGACTGTGGGCAAGTCACTTAACTTCTCTGTGCCTCAGTTACCTCATCTGTAAAATGGGGATTAAGACTGTGAGCCCCATGTGGGACAACCTGATTACCCTGTATCTATCCCAGCCCTTAGAACAGTGCTCTGCACATAGTAAGCACTTAACAAATACCAACATTATTTACATTATTATTATTAACAAGTTGTTAGCACCTGAAAGGCAGGGATATTGTCTTCTTTTTTAGTATGTGTTCATAGCACATAGTGCAGGACTTTTCACAGTAAATACTCACGATGCATCAATCAACACTGATGGTCCTCTAAGAGAATGAGTACAGAATGGAAAAAAGCAAAGGGCACAGAACACCCACAGTGGAAAGACAGGCAGAGCCAGCAAAAGAAAGTACAGTTGGAAAGGATGAGAACCAGAAGAATACCACCTCATTTAATACAGGACTTCTAAAAGAGTAAATTCATACCTAATTGGGAGTTTCTAAATTTTCCTTTGACTTGTTGAGCCAACATGACTCTGACTATACAGAGACCTTGACTCTCCTGATTTCCTCACTTTCCTTCCCAAGTTGGTCAAAGATTAATCACATGTGTTGGGACTAACTTTTCCATGTATCACCTATCTCAAATACATCTCCTAATGTAACTTGCACCTATCAATGCAGTAGCCACAGAGTAAACTGATATCCTTACATTGATTTCAGCAGTGTTTACCTTAGGATGAGATAACTCCATTCTAATACTGACTCCATCACTTGCCTGCTCTATGACCTTGGGTAAGTCACAACTTCTCTAGCCTCAGTTTCCTCATCTATAAAATGGGAATTAAATACCTGTTCTCCCTCTTACTTACACCATGAGCCCATGTGGAGCAGGGGCTGTAATCGACCTGATTATCTTGTATCTACCCCAGCACTCAGTACTGTGCTTGGCACAAAAACAGTAAAATATATTATTAATACATGCATAAGTAAGCCATATGGGAAATCATGGTTACCATTTAATTTTTTCATCCAACAGAGCATTTTTATTTGGTAGGTAACAACATATGTCTGATGGCAGCCTCATAAGGCTGTTGTGATTGTCAATGAAGTACTTATGATTGCCAACAATCATAAAGTATTCATTCAATAGTATTTATTGAGCGCTTACTATGTGCAGAGCACTGTACTAAGCGCTTGGGATGAACAAGTCGGCAACAGATAGAGACAGTCCCTGCCGTTTGACGGGCTTACAGTCTAATCGGGGGAGACGGACAGACAAGAACAATGGCACTAAACAGCGTCAAGGGGAAGAACATCTCGTAAAAACAACGGCAACTAAATAGAATCAAGGCGATGTACAATTCATTAACAAAATAAATAGGGTAACGAAAATATATACAGTTGAGCGGACGAGTACAGTGCTGTGGGGATGGGAAGGGAGAGGTGGAGGAGCAGAGGGAAAAGGGGAAAATGAGGCTTTAGCTGCGGAGAGGTAAAGGGGGGATGGCAGAGGGAGTAGAGGGGGAAGAGGAGCTCAGTCTGGGAACGCCTCTTGGAGGAGGTGATTTTTAAGTAAGGTTTTGAAGAGGGAAAGAGAATCAGTTTGGCGGAGGTGAGGAGGGAGGGCGTTCCAGGACCGCGGGAGGACGTGACCCAGGGGTCGACGGCGGGATAGGCGAGACCGAGGGACGGTGAGGAGGTGGGCGGCAGAGGAGCGGAGCGTGCGGGGTGGGCGGTAGAAAGAGAGAAGGGAGGAGAGGTAGGAAGGGGCAAGGTGATAGAGAGCCTCGAAGCCTAGAGTGAGGAGTTTTTGTTTGGAGCGGAGGTCGATAGGCAACCACTGGAGTTGTTTAAGAAGGGGAGTGACATGCCCAGATCGTTTCTGCAGGAAGATGAGCCGGGCAGCGGAGTGAAGAATAGACCGGAGCGGGGCGAGAGAGGAGGAAGGGAGGTCAGAGAGAAGGCTGATACAGTAGTCTAGCCGGGATATAACGAGAGCCCGTAATAGTAAGGTAGCCGTTTGGGTGGAGAGGAAAGGGCGGATCTTGGCGATATTATAGAGGTGAGACCGGCAGGTCTTGGTAATGGATAGGATGTGTGGGGTGAACGAGAGAGACGAGTCAAAGATGAAACCGAGGTTGCGGGCCTGAGAGACGGGAAGGATGGTGTTACCATCCACGGTGATAGGGAAGTCTGGGAGAAGACCAGGCTTGGGAGGGAAGATGAGGAGCTCAGTTTTGCTCATGTTGAGTTTTAGGTGGCGGGCAGACATCCAGGTGGAGACGTCCCGGAGGCAGGAGGAGATGCGAGCCTGAAGGGAGGGGGAGAGGACAGGGGCGGAGATGTAGATCTGCGTGTCATCTGCGTAGAGATGGTAGTCAAAGCCGTGAGAGCGGATGAGTTCACCGAGGGAGTGAGTGTAAATGGAGAACAGAAGAGGGCCAAGAACTGACCCTTGAGGAACTCCAACAGTTAAAGGATGGGAGGGGGAGGAGGCTCCAGCGTAGGAGACCGAGAATGATCGGCCAGAGAGGTAAGAGGAGAACCAGGAGAGGACAGAGTCCGTGAAGCCAAGGTGAGATAAGGTATAGAGGAGGAGGGGATGGTCGACAGTGTCAAAGGCAGCAGAGAGGTCAAGGAGGATCAGAATGGAGTAGGAGCCATTGGATTTGGCAAGAAGGAGGTCATGGGTGACCTTAGAGAGAGCAGTCTCGGTAGAGTGGAGGGGACGGAAGCACATTTTATCAGAGAAGCAAAATAAAAAATGCTTTAAAATCTTTATATTGGACTTTATATAGAATAGGTAATTGATTCAGTGAAGACTTTTTAGGGCAGATGTCATGGGAATTCTAATCAACTGTACTGTAGAGGAACTGCTGAACCATAAGCGTGGCAGCCCAAACAGGTAGTACCCCAAAACTCACTTCCAGAGGTGCTACCACTATGTAAAGTTGCTCTGTGGACCCATCCATCCTTGAAATAAAATATGGAGTAACTTGCCATTTAATCTTGATCACTTTCTGTTCAGCAGTAAACCATGCACCTGATTAAATAGGGTGGGGAAGTGGGAGTCAGTGGAGGAGGGATGGCTAAGGCACGTCAAACTTGACCATACTCTCACCTGATCCAACTTTGTGTCATCTTGCCATGGGATACCAGACTGATCCCAGCTCAAGAAGAACATACCAAAATACATTTCAGCAGAATTAAAAACCCTGGATAAGGAAGAATTTCCAACCAAAGCAAACACTTAAACACTGTGATAGGTTACAAAAAGCAGTCCCAGAATCTCTGTCTTGGGAGAGTTTTAAATTAATTTAAAATTTGCCTTTCCAGAAATAATCCCAAGGGCTAGGCTTATTTTGTTAATTCACTCCTGGATAGAGGGTGAACCGGGAAATTTTACATCCTCAATTTATTTACAAGGCTGGTTTAGATTACTTTCTTAGGATCAGAGTAATTCTTTATATACTTTAAGAGTCATCATTTTCACCCTTAACACACACAAAAAGACCCAAAATCATTTGACATGCCACAGAATGCTGATCTTCATTAATGGCTTATGAATAGAAATATTCTAAAATCTCCATTTTTTGATCACTTTCAGTTTTTTCCCCTGCCCATTACCTTCCTAAAAATTTATTTATTTTTTTTTTTACCTTGCTATTCCTAAATGTGAGTTTATAAATCGGTCTTTGATTGTATTTGATTGATTTGATTGTTCTTAAATCTCCACTTTGCTCTACTGGAGAGAAATGAAGCTTGATACTATGCTTCTGATTACAAAAGCAGTTAAACTGAATCTTTCATAAGGTCTATAACTCAGGTATTAAAATGCATCTTTTATTTAACCTTTGGTATGCTTTCAAAATAAGATGAAAAGACTATCAATCTCAGGTGGTAAGCATAAATTCAGATTACAAACTCCCTGGGGATAGGAAGCCTAACCAATAAATCACATTTATTGAGCACTTAACATGTGTAGAGCACTGTACTAAGCACTTGGGAGAGTTCAACACAATAGAGTTCATTCACCCTAGTATTCTATCTCCAACAACAGGACATCTGCAGGAGCTGTGTGATGGTCACTTCCTTGGTTTACAATACTGCTTTGATATGTACCATAGTTTTAATTTTTCTATCTAGCTACACATTTGGGGCTGCTCATCTAAATCTCCTCCTCTTGGACCTGCAAGGCTGTTTTAGTTTGTAAGACATGCTGCGATAAATTCCACATGCTTATCTTCCCACCACTGAAGGATCACCTTTTGCATTGAACCTACCCATAGATCGTTTCCATTCTGGTGTTGTGGGAACTGAAGAGAAACAGCATGGCCTAGTGAATAAAGCACGGGCCTGGGAGTCAGAAAGGCCTGGGTTCTAATCCCAACTCCTCCACTTGTCCGCTATGTGACCTTTGACAAGTCATTTAACTACTCTGTGCTTTAGTTACCTCATCTGCAAAATGTGGATTAAGACTGAGCCCCATCTGAGACATGGACTGTTTCCAACCTGAGTAGCCTGTACCTACCCTAGTGTTTAGTACAGTGCTTGGCACATAGTAAGTGCTTAAATACTATTCAAAAATAATAATAATAACCTCTCCATGTTCCTCCTGCCCAAATCTTTCATGTATGTTTAAATTGAATCCCTTCTCAGCCAGCCATCTTCCCAGACTGCCAAGTCCTAATCTTTTCAGTCTAGCCTCATACAGAAGCTTTATCATCCCTCTGATCACCTTATTTCCCTTCTTTGGACCATCTCAGCTCTATTAAATCCTTCTTAAAATGCAGAGAACACAGCTGCACATAGTATTCCATGTTTAGGGATGTTTCTCTGTAGTTACAAAGCAATGCCTTTTATTTTATTTTCTATCATCTTCCTAATGATGTCCAGTATTCAGGGTTTTTCTTTTTCCCTGCTGCTGCCACACACTAAACCAGTAATTTAAAAGAACAAACAATGAATCTGAGATCTCTTCTGAATCACAACTGACAGTTCAGAGCCCAACAAGCAATTCTAATTTGGGAATTTTCTTTTTAGGTACATTAGCCTGCATTTGCCCACAATGGAGTTCAGTTGCCATTCTTTAGCCTATTCAATTTTATGAGGCCTACATGAAGTTTATCCACACGTGCATGATATTTTACTTCCCAAATGCTGCATGTCAAGAGATTTCATTGCACAGTAATAATAATGGCATTTAAGCACTTACAATGTGTCAAGCACTGTTCTAAGCACTGGGGTAGATACAAGCTAATCAGGTTGGACACAGTCCCTGTCCCACATTTGGGCAGGAGAAACATGGAGCAATTATTATTATTATTTTTGAATAGTATTTAAGCATTTACTATGTGCCAAGCCCTGTACTAAACACTAGGGTAGGTACAAGCTACTCAAGTCCCTGGCTCACGGTCGACAGATTTTACAGATCATCTCCATTTTACAATGTGGTAACTGAGGCCCAGAGAGGTGACTTGCCCAAGGTCATACTACAGACAAGTGACAGAGCCAGAATTAGAACCCAGGTCCTCCTGACTCCCAAGCCCATGCTTTATTCAATAGGCCAAGATGCAGCTAGCATTTATGTTGCCAACCTGCTCAATGTACCTCAATCTCATCTGTTTCACTTCCGACCCCCTGCCCATATCCTCACTGACCTGGAACTTCCTCCCTCTTCATTCTGATCACCACTCTCCCCATCTTCCAAACCTTATTCATTCAATCGTATTTATTGAGAGCTTACTGTGTGCAGAACACTATACTAAGCGCTTAACATCCTCTCATAAAAGGCCTTCCCCAACTAAACCCTCATCTTCGCTACTCCTTCTACCTGTGTCACCAATGCACACTTGGATCTGAACCTTTTAAGCAACTGAGATTCACCCCACCCTCAGCCCCACAGCACTATGCATATATCCAAAATTGTTTGTAATGTCTATCTCCCTCTCTAGACTGTAAGCTCCTTTTGGGCAGGAAACAGATCTCCCAACTCTGTTGAACTAAAGCAGCATGGCCTAGTGGATAGAGCACAGGCCTGGGAGTCGGAAGAACCTGGGTTCTAATCCCGGATCGGTCACTTGTCTGCTATGTGTGCCTCAGTTACCTCATCTGTAAAATAGGGATTAAGAGTGAGCCTAATGTGGGATAGGGACTGTATCCAACCCTATTTGCTTGTATCCACCCCAGCGCTTAGTACAGTACCTGGCACAAAGCAAACACTTAGTAAATATCACACTTATTACTCTTCCAAGCATTTAGCACAGTGCTACGGACACAGTAAGCACTCAAATTCCACTGGTTGAGAGAAGCAGCATGGCTGAGTGGAAGGAGCATGGGCTTGGGAGTCAGAGGTTGTGGGTTCTAATCCCAGATCCACCACTTGTCTACTGTGTGACTTTGAGGCACAGAGAAGTTAAGTGACTGGCCCAGTTACCTCATCTGTAAAATGGGGATTAAGACTGTGAGCCCCCTGTGGGACAACCTGATTACCTTGTATCTCCCCAGCGCTTAGAACAGTGCTTGGCACATAGTAAGTGCTTAACAAATATGTCATTATTATTATTATCAGAGTATCATTTATTGACATTACTTCTTCCAATTTAACAATTACTTTTAAGCCTTTGATGTACAACCCACAAAAACCCAAATATTATATTCATTGGTTTCCTTCTATCCACATTATTGCTGACCCCTTCAAGGAACTCCAAGAGTGAGGCATGATTCCTGCTACAGAATCCAGAGTCTTTTGCCACAACAGCTCGTGTTTTTCTATATGTTCAATGATTAAGATTCACGTTTCCCTAGGTAAAAAAAGAGTTACACTTACCAATTCACAAGTCCAAAGAGCATCTCTGGAATCGTTTTAGATGGCAGTTATGCTGGCAATAGTCCCATCCTCCAGTACAACAGGCTTTTGTAATGATAGGCAACACACTTTTGCCAGGAGTTCCGCAATTTCCTCCAGAAGTCTCAGTGGAAATCTTATGATCCCAGTGATTTACGTATCTCTAGTTTATTAGTTTAGTATAAGACTCCCATTGATGTTTTCACAATCTGTTTCAGTTCTTCTGATATCTCCACAAAAGGCAATGTGGATGTGTGCCTTAACATCATCCTCAGTATAAATGGTGTTTTTGAAGATGACACCATTTGAAGCAGCATGACCTAATGGGAAGAGCATTAGGGGAAGAGTCTCGGAGTCAGACTAATTTAATCCCTATTAGTCTGGGAAAACCTGGGTTCTAATTCCAGGTCTACCAAGTGCTGTGTGACTTTGGGCTAATCACTTAAATTCACTGTGCCTAAGTGTCCTCATCTGCAAAATGGGGATTAAATACCTGTTCCCCCTCCCACTTAAGACAATGAGCCTTATATGGGACAGAGGCTGTGTCCAACCTTATTAATGAGATCAGTGCTTGACAAAGTAATCATTTAAATACCAGATTATTAATAATGATAGTAATAAAAGTTTATGGTGAGCTCTTACCCACATTCAAATGTAGGCCAAGACTGATGTACAACTGACATTCTTTCACACTGCATGCACATAAAGACAGTTCCTCACTGTGCTGATGTATTTGCCCCATGCAAGACCTGTCAGTTTTCTTGAAACTTTCCTGTTAGCCCAGTCTCCATGAAGCCTACATTCAAAGGAGGGCAATCTGTCTCCCAGTTTTTGTGGACCAAGTGATACAGCCTTCTAACAACACACTCCTGCATCACATTGTTTCAGATTGTGTTTCACTATATCCTTAAAAGTGTCTGATCTGCCCTCCTTGCTCCTTTGTGTTCCTTTTATTTCACCCATACAACTGCTTGTGTGTCCTGTTTATGATCCATTCTCCTCTCATGCACAGAACTGTCCAATGAGCAGGCTGGGTTCCAGGGCCCTGGTGGCCGTAGGCCTGCTCTGCCATTATTTACAGAGTATGCTCATTGGTGCTGCTGATGAAACTGCTCAAGGAGCTCAATGTATCTTCTATAGTATAGTATATAATATCTTATATAGTATATATTTATCACAACCATATATGAGATTGGAAATAGTAGTGTTACATACCTTCAATTTATCATGAAGTTGATGACCTGTTGTCAAACTTGTCAATCTTACAAGTGCTATGCTGGTCTGTTTAATGCCATTTTTCTACTTTTACTTATCCATGCATCATCGGATAGTGTTTTGCTGAGGTGGCAGAATTTGGTGAGAGCATGTGTGATACATATGAAAAGTCTTTGGTACTGTGCAATGCTTCCCAGGCACTGGCTAGGAAATGATCTCAGTTTTCTTCAGGCTTATTGACAGCCTATAGCTCTTCACTGACTGTGTAAAGAGATGCAAAATTATTTGCTTGTTTTGAGTATGTGCTCCAGAACACAATCATGACGATGCAGTTGACTCCAGTTTGCGACTGCCTTGGAAACTTTTAATGATGCTCATAGCCTGAGTTGTAGGAGTCTCTCAGTAGGTTTGCAGCCTTAACATTAGATAGCAGACAATATTTCACATTCTCATGCATGGCACAACAGAATAGTTAGACTAGACCTTTCACAAAACCCTAACTTTACTCCAGAGAGGGAGAAAAGAGTCATAGAAGACACTTTCAACTCTGTTTTTACCATTATGGAATAGTCTAAAGATCTCAAGTGCTTTAGTACAGTCTGGGAGTAGTCTGGAGGCCAGCTGTTTGTTTGTTTTATGGCAATTAAGCACTTACTAGGTATCAAATACTGTTTTAAGCACTCAGGTAGGTATAAGTCAATTAGGTCAGACACAGTCCCTATCCCACATGAAGCTCACAGTCTTAAGTGGGAATGAGAACTGGTATTGAATCCCCATATTACAGTTGGGGAAACTGAAGCACAGAGAACTTAAGTACTTGCCCAAGGTCACAGCTAGCAATTGGAAAAGCCAGGATCAGAACCCAGGTCCTCTGACTCCCAGGTTCTTGCTCTTTCCACTAGGCAATGCTGCTTCTCAATCAGTCATAGTAAAGATAATACATGCTCTGCAGCATTTTAGCCTTGAGTCACACTGCGGTTCAGATAGCCTGTTCGAAAGGATCCCAGCTAGAATCTTGCTGTGAGTGTGATGCCTTTGTGGTTACAACAATCAGCTCTCTCACCTTTCTTTCTCTAGGGAGTGATTTGGGCAGTGTCTCTGACATCTTATATATAGAGACCTGCCCAACTTCACATCTACAAAGCACTCACCCAAACCTACCCTAAACCCATCCACTCTCCCGCACAAATAAAACAAATGAAAATAGCACATATTACCCTACTTGCCCAGCCCAACTTTAACTTTTGCAGCCGGTGCTCCGGGGTAGGGTCAGCTACATTTTCAGGTACTGGAGGTTCTACTAGGAGGGCATTCATGTGTACAACCCACTTATTCCTTCAGCCAGGAAACAGGCAGCCATCTTGACTTCCTCCACTCAAGGCAGAGTCATGCTGAGGCCAGGGTCTATTTAGGAAGGGGTGACCAGGAGGGGATAGGGTGAAGTGAGGGAGAAAGAGAGAGGCAGCTTCAGCAGAGCCATGGAGCAAGCCCAGCCATGACTTACCCTGGGCATCTTGCCAGCAGTGGTAGTAACTCCACTTATTCATTCAACACAGCGCCAGTACCCAAGCCAAGACTATAGTCTCCCTGCAAGTACATCAGGTAAACTGTGGGCAACCAGGTTTCCAGTCTTGTGGCATTTCTTGAGTGCTCCAGAGGTTGTGGAAGAGTTCATGCAGACATATAAGGATGAGATATCCTCCTTGTTTGTAGATTTTGGTAAGAAATGGGTGCTTTGCCATTTATCATGGTTTTTGCTGTGAGTGTTAATTCTTCAAAAGTCCAAGAGAAGGTCACACCATCATTTGAGTGTTTTTCTCCATTTGGAAGTGCCTCCTCCTCAGTGGTGAAAGGCAGGTTCAGAATCAATGGCATTTATTGAGCATTTAATATTTGCAGAACACTGTATTAAGCACTTGGGAGAGTTCAACAACAGAATTAGCGGAAGGGTAAAGCATTCTTGCCACCTTTGCAAGATTCCATTTTGTCTGGAATGGTGGGTCCATCTGCATTTTTCTGGGGTCTGTGGTAGTATGTATTGGCCTATACATCTTCTTTAGTGATGAGGACAAATCATTAATTTTGGTGGTGGTTGGCATAATCCTGGATATCTTTTCTTCTGGCATCCCATTTTCCAGCATGCATGTTTCTTGCCGTTCTCTGTACACCTCACCGCAGGTCTCCATTTTGTTACAATCATGAGATGTTACAAGGTACTGATGATTTTGTTTTTGTTTTGCTACAAGTAGTTCACAGTCTGCTGGAGTAAAGGGAATGTGCTTACACTTCTTCTGTATGACCCCTAAGCACCTAGTACGAAAGGGCTCTTCACTCACTAAATACCAGCAGGAATGTTGACATAACCTTGGTTTGGTCCCAAATTACTACTACAGAGTTTAAGTTTAGAGTTCGTTGATGCAACAGATCAAAAGGCGACAAAGAAGCAGCAGCAATTAAGTCCTAGAATGAAGTCTGGCTCCTAGAACTTAAGTTTTGCTCCCACCACATACTTGTTCTGAATGGGGCATGTGAGGAGAAAACACAACAGGAGCTGAGGAATGGTGAGATGAAGCTGGGGAAAGTGAAACTAGGTGAAGAGAGAAAACCTTTTTAAGGATACTGTAAAACAAAGACTCAGATGATGCTGCATCTCACTTAAACTGGGAGCCGGCTGCCATGGTTAGATCAGCATAGCATGCTGCAATCAAGAAAGGAGCAGAAGCTTCATAAGCATCTTGAAACAAGGAGGCAAAATGAAAATGTTACCAGGCACTATAAATGACAACAATGTCAGCACATGGAACAATCTTTGTATGTGATCGATATGGTCAGAATTTTGGGTCTTGCACTGGCCTTCTCAGCCATAAACGCACAGGTAAATTTCACCATCAGCAGTGTCTTCAAGCAAAAGGACAACTGTATATATTCACACATTTACGCATCCTTGAGCTGATCAAATATGTCAATATGGCCTTTGAGTTTACAGGTGAAACTACTGATGGCTAGATCACTGTGAGCAAGCATGGCTCATAGGACTAATGCATGACCAATAATCCCTCCCACATTATGTACAAACAAAGATCACCCTTTGCTGCATTTATTTCCCCAATGCCTGGCTCCATTTCCTTTTCTTCCTATATCACAACATCTTGAAGTCTCTGTGCTAAGAGTTATACCATTTCTAATTGACATACACTAGGCTACTCAAGTTTCACTATCTGGCAACAGTCTACTGGTAGATCCCATCATTTGAGGCTTTGCTTTAGTGCGCCTTAAAGTATTTCTCCATTTGCCTAGTCTGATGGATTGACTGCATTCCCCACCTCAATGTCTGTGATCCCATCTTGCCACTGCATTTTAAGTTTTGCGGGGAGATGGCATTGGTAAGCTTGATCTTGAAGTCAGGTGTGGCATCTCTGGTAGGTCCAGGTCTCAAGCCATCAAAAAAGTCAGACACCATAATGGCTCCCCAAGCCAAGTTGGCACCACACTCTTGTCAATTTCTTAAAGCACACACATGCCTTCTTGTTTGCATTTTCTATTTAGTTATGAAGTTTATTAAGAGTTGCTATGCAGTGCTGGAGTGAATACAAAAACAAACAGCTAAGACATGGTTCCTGTCCCACAAGAACCTTACAATCTGGGTTGGATGGGGAAGAGGAATGCAGAGCAGATACCTAGAAGACAATTATATTATAGACAAATTATAGGTAATGGGAGCAAAGTTACAAAAAAATCAAATGTTGAGAGCATAGTCAGGTAGATAAAACGATAGACTCATTGAAGGGTGTTATCCTGATGGTCGTCTTTCCTGCTCCAGACCACAGTCCTTGGATCCAAACTGCCGCAGTCTCCAACGTTCTAGGGGTTCTATAGGCTGGCCGTTCCTCATACCCAGTTTCTGCCAGGGATCAGGGTGTGCAGGATCACTGTGACAGAGACACTGAAATTTCTTCATCTGACTCTGAATCACTGGACAATGATTCTGCCTTTAAGTAGCAGAACTCAATCTCCACTTTCAACTCGGTTCATTCATTCATTAGTATTTATTGAGCACTTACTATGTGCAGAGCACTGTACTAAGCGCTTGGAATGTACAATTCGGCAACAACTTGGTTGCCAGTGGAGATGAAACCTGTACCAAATGAAGGCCAGTACATAATCAATTTTCTTCGGGCAAAAGTAGTCTCACAAATAGTAACAAATGTAACTACTTAATGAAATATTTAGTAGCAATCAATAATATTTACAGAGCATGGTATTATGCACTTGGTAAAGTACAATATAACAGAGTAGGTAGATGCCAACCCTTCCCACAAGCTTACAGACTACAGAGAGAGACAGACAAAATAAATTAAAGATAGGGGAAATAGTAGAGTATAAGGATATTTATATAAATGGACTTGAGCTGGAGTATCACAGTGTTTAAAGGAGGTACACAGCCAAGTGCATAGTTCACACAGGGGAAGGACAGCTAGGGGAAAATGAGGACTTAATTAGGGAAGGCCTCTCAGAGGAGATGAAATTTTTAGGAGAGTTTTGAAGGAGGGGAAAGTAGTGGACTGTCAGATAAGAAAGGGGTAGGGGATCCAGCTCAGAGTGAGTCAATCATATTTATTGAGCGTTTACTATGTGCAGAGCACTGTACTAAGCCCTTGGTAGACTATAACAATACAAGAGACACATTCCTTGCCCACAATGAGGGAGGACAATGGAAAAGGGGTTGGCAGTGGGAGAGACAAGATTGAGGCACATTGAGTAGGTTGCCCTTTGAGGAGCAAAGTGTGCTGATTGAACAGTGAGATAAAGGAAGGAGAGAGAGGGCTGATTGAGTGCTGACAGTAAGGAGTTTCTGTTTGATGCAGAGGTGGAAGGGCAGCCATTATAGGTATTTGAGGAGTAGGGAGAAGTGGACTGATTTTTTTTTTTTTAGAAAAATGACCTGGGGAAGCAAAGTAAAGTATGGACCGGAAAGGGGAGAGACAGGAAGCAGGAAGGCCAGCGAGGAGGCTGATACAGTAGTCAAAACAGGAAATGATAATTGCTTGGATCAGCATGATAGCAATTGAGGTGGAGAAGAAAGGGCTGAATCTGGAGATTCATTCATTCATTCATTCAATAGTATTTATTGAGCGCTTACTATGTGCAGAGCACTGTACTAAGTGCTTGGAATGTACAAATCAGCAACAGATAGAGACAGTCCCTCCCCTTTGACAGGCTTACAGTCTAATCGGAGGAGACAGGCAGACAAGAACAATGGCAACAGAGTCAAAGGGAAGAACATCTCATAAAAACAATGACAAATAAATAGAATCAGGGTGATGTACATCTCATTAAACAAAATAAATAGGGTGATGAAGATATACGCAGTTGAGCGGACGGGTACAGTACTGAGGGGGTGGGACGGGAGAAGGGGAGGAGGAGAAGGAAAGGGGGGAGAAGAGGGTTTAGCTGCGGAAAGGTGAAGGGGGGGGGTAGAGGGAGCAGAGGGAAAAAAGGGGGGAGCTCAGTCTGGGAAGGCCTCTTGGAGGAGGTGAGCTTTAAGTAGGGATGTGAAGAGGGGAAGAGACTTAGATTGTCAGAGGTGAGGAGGGAGGGCATACCAGGACCGCGGGAGGACGTGGCCCAGGGGTCGACGGCGGGATAGGCGAGACCGAGGGACGGTGAGGAGGTGGGCGGAAGAGGAGCGGAGCGTGCGGGGTGGGCAGTAGAAAGAGAGAAGGGAGGAGAGGTAGGAAGGGGCAAGGTAATGGGGAGCCTTGAAGCCTAGAGTGAGGAGCTTTTGTTTTGAGCGGGGGATGATAGGCAACCACTGGAGGTTTTTAAGAAGGGGAGTGACATACCCAGAGCGTTTCTGCAGGAGGTGAGCCGGGCAGCGGAGTGAAGAATAAACTGGAGAAGGGAGAGAGAGGAGGAAGGGAGATCAGAGAGAAGGCTGACACAGTAGTCTAGCCGGGATATAACAAGAGCCTGTAGCAGTAAGGTAGCCGTTTGGATGGAGAGGAAAGGGCGGATCTTGGCGATATTATAAAGGTGAGACCGGCAGGTCTTGGTAATGGATAGGATGTGTGGGGTGAACGAGAGAGACGAGTCAAAGATGAAACCGAGGTTGCGGGCCTGAGAGACGGGAAGGATGGTGTTACCATCCACGGTGATAGGGAAGTCTGGGAGAAGACCAGGCTTGGGAGGGAAGATGAGGAGCTCAGTTTTGCTCATGTTGAGTTTTAGGTGGCGGGCAGACATCCAGGTGGAGACGTCCTGGAGGCAGGAGGAGATGCGAGCCTGAAGGGAGGGGAGAGGACAGGGCCGGAGATGTAGATCTGCGTGTCATCTGCATAGAGATGGTAGTTGAAGCCGTGAGAGCGAATGAGTTCACCAACGGAGTGAGTGTAAATGGAGAACAGAAGAGGGTCAAGAACTGACCCTTGAGGAACTCCTACAGTTAAAGGATGGGAGGGGGAGGAGGCGCCTGCGAAGGAGACCGAGAAAGACCGGCCAGAGAAATAAGAGGAGAACCAGGAGAGGACGGAATCCGTGAAGCCAAGGTGAGATAAGGTGTGGAGGAGAAGGGGATGGTCGACAGTGTCAAAGGCAGCTGAGAGGTCAAGGAGGATTAGAATGGAGTAGGAGCCATTGGATTTGGCAAGAAGGAGGTCATGGTTGACCTTAGGTAGATACAAGATAATCAGGTTGGACACAGTCCCTGTCCCACACAGGGCTCACAGTCTTAATCCCCATTAAAGATGAGGTAACTGAGGCACAGAGAAATGACGTGACTTGCCCAAGGTCACACCGCAAACGTGTGGGAGAGCCAAGATTAGAACCCACATCCTCCGACTCCCAAGCCTATGCTCTTTCCACTAGGCCACACTGCTTCCCATTTGATTGCGACTCCCTTGAGTTCCTTGTTCGTTTTCATCATGTGTTCTTCTTTGTCTCCCTTTCATTGGCTTTTTCTTCCCCTCCCCTAAATATAAACTTACACTGTTGATTAATATATGGACCAGGTGGGAGTCAATCAATCAATGAACATTTACTGTATACAAAACACTATACCAAGCACAACAGAGTACAGTAGACATGATCCCTGCCCTTTTGAGGGTGAAACTACAGCAGAATTTTTATCTTCAACCCACTCATTCTTGCTATTTAATAAATAAGCCATGCAAAATAATATGGAGTCAAACTGTTAGTTCAGGTTTTCTCGCTCTGATATTTGCTAGTTTTATCAATTTTCTCTCATTAACGGGCAAAAAGAAAAGCTCCACCTAACTATAAAAAAAATCATGCCATTTACTTTTAACAAGAGAAACAGCATGGCCTAGTAGATAGAACATGAGTACGGGAGTCAGAGGACTTGGGCTTTCATCCCGGCTCCACCACTTGTCTGCTTTGTGACTTCGGGCAAGTCACTTCACTTCTCTGGGCCTCAATAACCTCATCTGTAAAATGGGGATCAAAACTGTGAGCCCCATGTGGGACAGGGACTGTGTCCAACCTGATTACCTGGTATCTCCCCCAGTGCTTAGAACAGTACCTGGCATACAATAAGGGTTTAACAAACACGATCATCATTATTATTATTTTTACTATGGGCCACGCATTGTACTAAGCACTGGGTTAGATAATCAGGTTGGACACAGTCCCTGTCCCACATAGGGCTCACAGCTTTAATCCCCATTTTACAGATGAGGTAACTGAGGCACAGAGAAGCAAAGTGCCTTGCCCAAGGTTACACAGCAGACAAGTGTCTGGATTAGAGCTGGATTAGAACCTAGGTCCTCTGCCCAGGCTGTGCTTTTGACACTAGGCCATGCTTGCTTTGTGTGTTTTATTTTCATTAATTCATCAATTAAGAGTCATGAAGATACTGAGTGCCCACTGGGTATAATGCATTGCACTGACTGGGAGAATACAGCCGAAGAAAAAAAGATACTTCCCTTTTCTACAATGATCTCACCTGGTAGTGGGTTTTTTGGGAGTTTTTTTATGGTATTTGTTAAGCACCCTCAGGATTAATAATGTTGGTATTTGTTAAGCGCTTACTATGTGCCGAGCACTGTTCTAAGCGCTGGGCACTGTTCTAAGGATTGCACTTGGAGAGTTTCCAGTACTCTGCCAGTCTCAGCTATGGGAGGGAGAGTCAGGCAGGGGCATATCCATTCCATTCCTAGCTTGAGCAATGGCTAGCAAGTGGAATGCAATCTGCTACAAGTGAAAGCTCCCCTGTGCGGGGCAGCAGCAGCATGGGAATGAGTCGAGGGCAGAGACTCAATTTTACTGTGAGAAAGGAGTCAATGGTAAACCATTTCCATATTTTTTTTTTTAACCAAGAAAACTCTATGGATCCACTTACCAGAACGATTGCAGATGGAGGTGGGGCGTTCTGGGGCAAATGTGTCCATGGAGTCACTATGGGTCGGAGATGACGTGACAGCATGAGACAAGACAATTTAAGCACTATGTGCTACCCCAGCACTTAGTACAGTAAGCACTTAACAACAACAACAAAAAAATTTAAAAAAGCACCCACTACCACACCTCTGTTTTCAATTTTGGCTCCCCCTTGTAGATCGTTTACCAATTTATCATCCCCTTTTACATCTGTTTTCTCAGGAAAATAGATCAAACTTATATGTCATGAAGCTGAAAAAGGTTTTGGAAGAGTGGGGTTTTTTTTGGAGGGGGAGGGGTAAAAGTAGAAGAATGGGGAATGCAGATAGAAGGATATAAAAGGTTTAGGATCTAAACTTTTTCAAGAAATGATAGTCAACTTCTCCATGGATGAATTCCACATCTACTTCTCTTGACCCAACCACCTTTTCTGCAGTTTCATATTTCCTCCTGCCTTCAGGGCATCTTTACTGGGATGTCCCGCCAACACCGCTACATGTCCAAAACAGAACTCATCTTCCCACCCAAGCCTTGTCCTCTTCTACTTTCCCATTTACATGACTATCCTCGACCTCACAAAGTCATAATTCTGGACTCATCTCCTTCATTCAGTCCACCTGTTACCAAATGCAGTTGGTTCTACCTTCACAACATCTCTAGAATCCACCCCCTTTCTCTTCATCCAAACTCTTACATTTAGCCTTGACTACTGAATCAGCCTCCTCATTGGCCTGTCTATCTCTTCCTTCCCCACTCTATACTTCACTGTGCTGCCCAGATCAGTTATCTAAAAAATAAAACAAAACAAAAAATTAAGTCCACACCTTCACACTCCTCAAAAACTTCGCATCCCCACAAACAAATCTCAGAGGCTTTAAGGCAATGAACTCTCCTCCTACCTAACCCCACTGATTTACTGCAACTCAACCTGCACCCTTCATTCCTTTAACACCAACCTACTTACTGTACACTAAATCTTGTCTATTTAGTCATGGATGTCTTGGCCCACATCCTTTCCCTGTCCTGGAACTCCCTCCCCATTAATATCCGGCAGATCACCTCTTCCCCTATCTTCAAAGCCCTACTCAAATCATATCTCCTCCAAGAAGCCTTCCCTGATTGTCCTAACTTCCATGTCACTTCCCGTATTTGTCCTCCCTTCTGCATCACCTAAGCACTTTGATCTTCACCTCATTCACCCAGAACTTATGTACATAGCCATCTGTAATGTATTTTAACACAGCTCCCCTCTATTCTAAGATCCTTTTAGACTGGGATCATGTCTATCTTCTCTATTGTACTCTCCCAAGTGCTGAGTATAGGGCTCAAATACCGCTGATTGATAGGAAATGAGTCATTGTGAGGTCCAAAGAAGGTATTGCAAGTCAGTCAATACATTGTATTTATTGAGTGCTTTCTGCAGAGCATGGTACTAAGTGCTTGGGAGAGTACAATATAATAGACACATTCCCTGCCCACATCAGCCTTACCGTCTAGAGGATGAGCTCTAGGGTCCAAGTGCCCTGTCAGCAAGGTATATGAGGCAAAAAACAGACTTTGAAAAATGCTTAAAATAGCTTATAAAATAAAAATAGTATAAATCAAATCGACTTACTGTGTATTTTTCTTTAGAATTTTAAGATTGAAAATATCTTGAGATAAATTCTATTAGCACCCAATTATTCAGTATCTTATTCCCCAGGTTTAGGAATATCCAACAGCCTTTCAATCGTCCTGTTTATGCCACTCGTCTTGTCTTATGCTGTCGAGTCTTCGCCAACCCATAGTGACTCAGCTCTCCCAGAACACCCCTCCTCTATCAGCAATCATTCTCGTAGGGTATCCATAGAGTTTTCTTAGTAAAAATATAGAAGCGGTTCACCATTGCCTCCTTCCGTGCAGTACACTTGAGTCTCTGCCCTCGACTCTCTCCCATGCCGCTGCTGCCCAGCACAGGTGAGTTTTGACTTCTAGCAGATTGCCTTCCACTCACTAGCCACTGCCCAAGCTAGGAATGGAATGAACAGGCCTCTGCTTGACTCTCCCTCCCATAGTTGAAACTGGTAGAGTACTAGAAACTCTCCAGGTGCCACGCTATCTACTTTTTGGTTGTTAAATTGTTCTTTTGGACTTACCCAAGAGAGTAGACAAGAGAAATAAAGAGTTGAGCATGGCCTAGTGGATAGAGCACAAGAATGGGAATCAGGATGATCTGGATTCTAATCTCAGCTCCAATACTGGTCCGCTGTGTACCCTGGGCAAGTCACTTAAATTCTTGGTGCTTCAGTTACCTCATCTGTAAAATGGGGATTAGAACTGTAAACCCCATTTGGGACATGAACTGTGTCTGCAAGCTGATTAATCTGTTTCTACCCCAGAGTTTAGTACAGTGCCTGGCACATAGTAAGCAGTTAAATACCACTAAAACAACAAATAAAATTTGGCCTCAATTTGGTAGATGTGGAAACAAATTATAGGCTGATTTACTTTGGAATTTCATATGCAATCAGTTGTGCCAACCAGCATGTTTCCACCACACATTTTAGATAGAACTCAACAGCAGGATTAGGGATCATTTTTCTGGCTACGGCAAAATGCTATTTCAGAACAAACAGTTGGGTGCATGAGAACAGCAACTGTAGTTTTCCTTAACATAGGGATCGCAGGATCGCAACTTCCTACACAATGGAATTGGGTGTAAAGTGTGGTGTGACCAAGGGCAAGGCACTTAACTTCTCTGTGCCTTAGTTACTGCATCTGTAAAATGGAGATTAAAAGTGAGGTCCCCATGTGGTACAGGAACTGTGTCCAATTTAATTTGTATCTACCCCAGCACTTAATACAGTACCTAGCAAAAGTAAGTCATTAACAAATACCATAAAGGGGGTGTGGGGGTGAGTCAGGGGGAGGACTGGGTTTTGGTGGGAAGATATGGAGTTTAATGTGGGACAGGGACTGTGTCCAACCTGATTATCTTTTATCTACCCTAGCGCTTAGTACAAAGTGCTTAACAAATACCACCAAAAAAAAAAAAAGTGGTCCAGCTTTAATGGTCAGAGGCATTTTTCTGAGATCTTGTAATTAACGAAATTGAAATTTCTTTCAGTGAAAAGTGAAGGACTGTGATCCATCCTACTACTTACACACAGTTTAACCATTTGCCAATCTTTGCAATACAATTACATTTCTAATAACTTCTTTGGCTTTTCCTTTGAATTTTTGATAACAGGTTAATGCATGCTCTTTTTGAATGCCAAAATATTTTCACAGGCATTATATGCTAAAATACTCCAATGCAAAAAATAATCTTCTAGAAGATTTAGGCTATACCACCATAATTTTTACTTTTCTGAAAAAGGAGCTACTCAAGTCCTGAAGAGACACTAGCCCATGATGCATTTGGTGACTGAGGCATCTAAGTCTAGAAGATGGCCCATCCCTTGTTGTGGGGGAGAAGTATGTGTGTGTGTTGGGGGAGGGGAGGTGGCGCGGGAGGGGAACGGACAAGGAAACCAGAGGATGTCATAGCCTCTGGAGTTTTTGGTATCCAGCCCAGCCTTTCGGTTCAGGACTCATAAGACCCTTGCTCTGGTCCCTGTTCATACAAGGCACTGGTGGCTGCACAATAAACGTTTCTGATTGATTACTGATTATGAAGGAGAGAAACACTAGTGTAGTTAAGTATATTACATCATTTGTAAGTGCCCCACTGATAGGCCAGGAGCCTGAAAGAGAAAATATATCAACTCAGGCACCTAACAAGCACTACTAGGGAATAAGTTGAATTTTGGAGAAACTAGTCCACCAAAATATTTTGTCTTGAAAAGAAATAAGTTTTTGAAAAAAATCCTTTAATTGAAAAGAATGCCAAAAAAAGAAAAAAAAAATCTTGTGTTTCACTTCAGCAAATATTGGCTTCTTTGCTGTGGAGCATTTTTGTTGTACAAAGGAAAAAGCAGGAAGTTTGGCACAGTAGTTGCACAATTATTCCATTATGCCATAAGGACATTTGTCTAAGCAACCACTTAAAATGACACTAAGTTTCTGGATGATTACAGCGGATACAAATGAGTTAGAGTATTCCATGGAAAATGCATTTTTTTAAAGCCATATTAAAAGACCAACACTAAAATTCAGAGAAACACTGAGTACCAACTCATTAGCTCTCTTCACATGTGAAGTGAAAGACCAAATGTTTACTAACTTGATGATTCCACAAATCACTGTCCTCTATATGTCAATGTGAACATTATGCACAAATACCATTTAATACAGAGCAATTTACTGCCTGGACTGGTGAATTCACTAATCTCGGAAAGCATATCCTACCCATTACCAGTCAACTTAATTAATTTGCAGCCTCAAGGGCACCATTTGCAGTGTCAACCATGAAGAATCTCTGAACTTTAACCCCATGGTCTGCCATCAGTTTTTTGCTTTGGAATTCCTGCAGGTTCAGCCATCGTCTGGGGGTTAATTGAACAGCCCGGGACTTGCCCAGGATATGTAACAATACAACTGCCAGGATTTTGTGACAGTGTGAGAGATGAGTTGAAGATAATGCCCAGGATACAGGCATGTGAGATAGGGAGGATGGTGGTGATAGGAAAGTCACAGGGCTAAAGGGTTTGAGTGGGAAGATGAGGAATTGTGTTTTGGACATATTAACATACATGTAATATAGATTTCTGAAATCTGATTTCTTGGTTCTTAGAAATGCAGTAGGCTCCAAAGTGCAGATGGTTGAACTTATAGAGACATGTGAAAACTTCTCATGATGCTAATCTAGAATTGTTAGTATAAGAAAGAGCAACCTTGGATCGCATGTGGTTTCTAGTCTACGTAAAGGGCTGATCAAATATAATGAATATAATTCACGCTGAAAGAAAATACTAGATGAATCAGGAGCCACAAAAAAAGTTATCTAGATAATTGCCTCAACTTTAATTTTCACTGTGCTAGTATGGCCACAATTTTGTTTCCAGATTATGTGATTTGCTTTTAAACTACAGAAAGAGGAGGAGGAAAGGTTATGGTATCCCCTAAAAATTCTGGCTCATTAAAACCAATCATACAACAAGCAGGAGAGGTCCTACACAAGCTAAATGATAATCTACACCAGGAAATAGTAAACGAGCTGATAAAACCAATGAGCTCTGTCCGTAGACTGGACAGCAGTTAGTCAACTATTCAGTGGTCTTTTGAGAATGGTGAAGGTGCAATTTGAGTGAATAAAGAGACTATTACATGTGAAGATGCTGATAAGGGAAAAGATATATATGCTTTAAAGCTTAATTGCACTTAACTCTCTATGGTTCATTTTGGCAAACGCTTTTCATCAAGCACTAGAAAGCGATTTATAAAAGGGTATGGGGCAAGGACAGAAGTGCAAATTATCCAAGGTAGCTAAGGTGATTAGGAACTCGGTTTCCAAAGCATTTTCTGAAGAGATCTATTTATTCCACTGACTCAACGGGGACAGAACTTGAGTAAACACTAGAGAAATAGGTCAGGAACAGCTGGACATTTCAGTTCCCATTATTGCTACTCTACATAAACATTCCCTTTCAGACCAACACAAATTCTCCCTTTACAGTTAACAGATCAAAAGCCAATTCAATTTAAGGAGACGGCACATCATTTCACATTCACCAAATATAGACGGTCCGCATGTTTACTCCATAAACACGAAGATGGATACTCCAGCTTTACCAACTTAAATTGTTGGTGTGCTTCATAAAAAGTAAGGCATTTATTTTGCCAAGCTAGAAGGCCGATAGGTATGGTGCAACATTTACAAAGCAGCTTGTGCAACCTCATTTAGCTGATAAGAACTTGCACATAACCTTTGGTCCTTCACTTATAAAAGGCAAGTATACTTGTTTTTCCTCTAGAAAGAGGAAAAAGCAAGCTGGGATCATTAGTTAAAAAGTATAAGAAAACAGAAAGGGCAAAGGTTGGCCCAGTCTCATTTCATCCGTTTTTCCTCTGTGTATCTGTACTGCCCCAACTACCAGGGTTGTAATGTACAACTCTGTGAACCAAAGAAGAGCTTCTTTAACTGTTTGAACTCAAATATCATGATCTAGCCATACCTATAGAAAAGAGGCCCTGTCACCTTCTGCGTCATGACCCTAGCTCCTGTAATTGGCTGGGAAGGAAAGCCGTTCCCTACAGCAGAAGCTCTGCATAAAGCCTGACCAAAAAGTGAGAACGGAAAGGGATGCACACAGCACGCTTCACACTGTGTGAAGCGAGTGACAACTTTGCCTGGAAATTGTTTTGGCTCATCCCAGCTCCAATACTTGGCTGCTGTGTGACCTTGGGCAAGTCACAACTTTTCTGTGCCATAGTACCTCATCTATAAAATGGGGAGGAAAAAAAAATCAATGGTATTTGAGTGTTTACTATGTGCAGAGCACTATACTAAGCACTTGGGAAAGTCTTATCTTATGCTGTCGAGTCAAGTACACTACAACAAAATTAGGAGACAGGTTCCCTGCCCATAACAAGCTTACAGTCTAACCAATTCTCCTTCCTCCTTAGACTGTGACCACTGTGGGCATGGAATGTGTGTTATATTGTACTCTCCAACACACTTAGTACAGTGCTCTGCATACAGTAAGCGCTCAATACGACTGTGAGCCCCGTGCGGGACAGGGACTGTGTCCGATCTGATTGTTTTAAATATATCTCAGTGCTTAATACAGTGCTTGACACACAGAAAACACAAATACCATTATTATCCAGGCAGGTGCTTGCTACACTACCCACGTCCCAATACCTTCAGAAGCAGAATGGACTAAATCCCAGTAGGAGAGGAAGCTTTCTCCTCCATGCTGCTTAGCAGAGTCAACAAAACCTCCTAATCCCCCGAAGACAGAGACTGAAATGCTCCACCACTGATGCATCCTCAGTCCAGAAATGACCTTAGCTGCCCTATAATTATGGTATTTGTTAAGCCCTTACTATGTGCCAAGCCCTGTTCTAAGCACTGGGGTAGATACAGGGTAATCAGGTTGTCCCACTTGGGGCTCACACTTTCAATCCCCAATTTACAGATGAGGTAACAGGCACAGAGAAGTTAAGTGACTGGCCCAAGTTCACACAGCAGTCAAGTGGCCAAAGCGGAATTAGAAACCACGTCCTTTGACTCCCAAACCCATGCTCCTTCCACTAAGCCATACTGCTTCTATCAGCAGAGAAGCATAGATGTAAACTGATCCTGTTGCCCTGGCCATTACTTCTGGGTGGGCAGAAATACCAGCACAGATCCTGCAAGAGCCAGGGCCCAAACTCAGCCAGCAGCAACGGGCAGGAAAGGGCAGTGGCTTTGGGGAGCACACAGACACAGTAATATAAGCTCCCTCTAATAATAATAATGGTATTTGTTAAGTGCTTACTATGTGCCAGCCACTGTACTGGCACTGGCACTATACTGGCACTGAGGTGGATATAAAGCAAATCGAGTTGGACACAGTCCCTGTCCCACAGGGAGCTCAGAGTCTCAACCTCCACTTTACAGATAAGGTAACTGAGGCCCAGAGAAGTGAAGTGACTTACTCGAGGTCACACAGCAGGCAAGTGGCGGAGCTGGGATTAGAACCTATTACCTTCTGACTCCCAGGCCCCTGATCTACTACACCATACTGCTTCTTTGACTGTAAGCTCGTTATGGGCAGAGAATGTATGTTGCATTGCACTCTCCCAAGCATTTAGTACAGTTCTCTGCACAATAGAGAAGCAGCGTGGCTCAGTGGAAAGAGCACGGGCTTTGGAGTCAGAGGTCATGAGTTCGAATCCCGACTCTGCCACTTGTCAGCTGTGTGACTGTGGGCAAGTCACTTCACTTCTCTGTGCCTCAGTTACCTCATCTGTAAAATGGGGATGAAGACTGTGAGCCCCACGTGGGACATCCTGATTCCCCTGTGTCTCCCCCAGCGCTTAGAACAGTGCTCGGCACATAGTAAGTGCTTAACAAATACCAACATTATTACATTATTATTACGGTAAACACTCAATAAATACAACTGACTGGAAACAGGCACCTGCAACCTCAGCCACCCTCAGGACTTTTTGCTGGATCACTGAATTCCAGCACCAATTCCCACAATCTGCACCAGGATTTGGGCCCAGTCAGAAGTCACTGTGCTTATTTGTATATATTACCCTATTTATTTTATTAATGAGGTGTGTATCTCCATGATTCTATTTAGCTTGATGATGTTGTCTTGTTTTGTTCTGCTTTGCTTTGCTGTCTCCCCCATTTAGACTGTGAGCCCTTTATTGGGCAGGGATTGTCTATCTGTTGTCGAATTGTACATTCCAAGCGCTTAGAACAGTGATCTGCACATAGTAAGCACTCAATACTATTAAATGAATGAAAGTAGTCAGTGTATTTATTGAACGCTTGCTGTGTGCAGAGCACTGCACCAAGTGCTTGGGAGAGTACAACAACACATTCCCTGTCCACAATGTGCTCAAGGTTCTGAGACGAGCTTAGTCTAGAGAGTAGCTGTTAAAGTGACAGCAGCCACTTCTCTCTGCCTCATGACTGATTAAGATAGGTAAACAGCTCATATCTCAGAAACCAGACTCAAGTCTACGGGGTCACCTCATGGCACAACTGCCACAGCATTCCCCTTTGGGGCTGCCTGAGTCTCACAGGCACCACCCTCAGGAACCTTTGGGGGTATAGAGGAGGTAAGGAGGGCAGAGGAGATGGGGGGGGGCAAGGGGGAGGGGGTATTTCTTAAGTGCTTATGTTTCAGGCATTATTGTAAGCACTAGGGTAGATATAAATGAATCAGGTTAGACAGGGCCCATGTCCCACAAGAGGCTCACAATCTTAATTCCAATTTTACAGATGAGGTAACTGAGGCACAGAGAAGTGAAGTGCCTGGCCCAAGATGATAGTAATAATGTGCAGCATGGCTCAGTGGAAAGAGCCCGGATTTGGGAGTCAGAGGTTATGGGTTCGAATCCCGGATCCATCGCTTGCCAGCTGTGTGACCGTGGCAAGTCACTTAACTTCTCGTGCCTCAGTTACCTCATCTGTAAAATGGGGATTAAAAACTGAGCCCCACGTGGTACAACCTGTTCACCTTGAATCCCCCCAGCGCTTAGGACAGTGCTTTGCACATAGTAAGCGCTTACCAAATACCACCATTATTATGTCTTCTTAAAACCAGATTGCTCCAGAAAGGATCCCTTGAAGAATTTTCCAGTGACCCTGGCCAAACCATCCACACCAGTAACATGCGGCAGATCTTCCCCTCTTACAATGGTGCCTGACCCCTACGAGGCAACGAGCACCCTAATTCTGTAACTTAACTACATATGCTCCTGCCCCTTTTGGTTGGACTGCCAATTTAGCCTTAGAAGATCCCTCTCCCATCCCTACCAAGAGCACTTGAAAAACAATTTACTGAAGTACTTCAACTCTAACCGACTCCTGATTTCATCTTTGTTTTCGTCGATTTGGAAAGTGTTTAGGAAACACGTTCAATTGAACAATTAGCAAATTGGACATAGCCTAATTGCGGTTTCCTTTTTTCTTATTTACACACCGGGTTTAGGCCTCCAAACAAATCAAAGGCTCAGCCTTTCAACGTACACAAAACTAGAGAAAGAATGACTTAGGGGGAGAAAGCCCCATACCCCCCCCCCACTTCACCCAAGAAACGCAACTTAAGTGATTTCCATTCTTCTAGGCTTCTTCCCCGAGAAGTTCGGCTTCAAGGCCGGATCGAAAGAGGGGGTGAAGGGGGACTGGGCTGTCGCTCTCCTAGTTCCTGCCTCCCCCTTTGCCCCCCTCTCCCAGGGTTAGAGGGCAAGTGTGGTAGCGGCATGCACAGGAGCTCAGTCCCACCGCTCCTCCAAGGCAGAGTTTTCGAAACGTCCCGCGCTTCCAAGACGCCTACTCCAAAGTTGCCCGGGCACAAACAGGAGGATAAATAGAGGAGCAGCGCCCATGCGGGGCGGAGAAAATGGAGAAGAAATCGTACTGCTCTGCACGCTGCTCCGGATGGCCCATCCGCACGCAAGCGCCCCAGGCCCCCGCCTCACTCACCCGGGACTTGCCCAGGAGGAGGAACGATTTCCAAGTCAGCTCCCGAAGAACTTTCCCAGCCTGAGTTGCCATGGGAGACGCCATCTTAAGCTGGAAACTAGTCACGGGTTTATCAGCATGTGCCCTATCACTGCCGGGTGGGGAGGGGAAAAGAAAGAGGAGGAGGAGGAGGAGGAGACTCTCCTCTAGACCCCGCCCCCAGAGGGAGGGCGGTGAGAAAAGGGGAGAGGAATTTTCATTCATTCATTCATTCATTCATTCATTAGTATTTATTGAGCGTTTACTATGTGCAGAGCACTGTACTAAGCGCTTGGGATGAACAAGTCGGCAACAGATAGAGACAGTCCCTGCCGTTTGATGGGCTTACAGTCTAATCGGGGAGACGGACAGACGAGAACAATGGCAATAAATAGACTCAAGGGGAAGAACTTCTCGTAAAAACAATGGCGACTAAATAGAATCAAGGCAATGTACATTTCATTAACAAAATAAATAGGGTAATGAAAATATAGACAGTTGAGCAGACGAGTACAGTGCTGAGGGGATGGGAAGGGAGAGGGGGAGGAGCAGAGGGAAATGGGGGGAAAAGAGGGTTAAGCTGCGGAGAGGTGAAGGGGGGTGGTAGAGGGAGTAGAGGGAGAAGGGGAGCTCAGTCTGGGAAGGCCTCTTGGAGGAGGTGAGTTTTAAGTAGGGTTTTGAAGAGGGGAAGAGAATCAGTTTGGCGGAAGTGAGGAGGGAGGGCGTTCCAGGACCGCGGGAGGACGCGGCCCAGGGGTCGACGGCAGGATAGGTGAGACCGAGGGACGGTGAGGAGGTGGGCGGCAGAGGAGCGGAGCGTGCGGGGTGGGTGGTAGAAAGAGAGAAGGGAGGAGAGGTAGGAAGGGGCAAGGTGATGGAGAGCCTCGAAGCCTAGAGTGAGGAGTTTTTGTTTGGAGCGGAGGTTGATAGGCAACCACTGGAGTTGTTTAAGAAGGGGAGTGACATGCCCAGATCGTTTCTGCGGGAAGATGAGCCGGGCAGCGGAGTGAAGAATAGACTGGAGCGGGGCGAGAGAGGAGGAAGGGAGGTCAGAGAGAAGGCTGACACGGTAGTCTAGCCGGGATATAATGAGAGCCCGTAATGGTAAGGTAGCCGTCTGGGTGGAGAGGAAAGGGCGGATCTTGGCGATATCGTAGACGTGAAACCGGCAGGTCTCGGTAACGGATAGGATGTGTGGGGTGAACGAGAGAGACGAGTCAAGGATGACACCGAGATTGCGGGCCTGAGAGACGGGAAGGATGGTCGTGCCATCCACGGTGATAGAGAAGTCTGGGAGAGGACCGGGTTCTGCTTGGCCGATCGTTTAGCGGGGGCGGCCGGGGCAGGGCTGGGCTTCGTGCACTTTCAGAGTCGGCGTCCGTGTCTTCTTATGGTGGCGGAAGGATGTGAACGCCCCGTTTTCGTTTCTTCTCCCCGTTCCGTAATGATGTCTAAGTGGACCGACGCTTGTTTTGTTTATTGATTGCCTTTGAAAACCAGCACCGTTGTTTCAGTGGAGATGTGGAAAAGAGCACGGGCTTTGGAGTCAGAGGTCATGGGTTCGAACCCCGGCTCTGCCACTTGTCAGCTGTGTGACTTTGGGCAAGTCACTTCACTTCTCGGTGCCTCAGTTACCTCATCTGTAAAATGAGGATTAAGACTGTGAGCCCCACGTGGGACAACCTGATTCCCCTGTGTCTATTGTTGGTATTTGTTAAGCGCTTACTATGTGCCAAGCACTGTTCTAAGCGCTGGGGTAGATACAGGGTAATCAGGTTGTCCCATGTGAGGCTCACAGTTAATCCCCATTTTACAGATGAGGTAACTGAGGCACAGAGAAGTGAAGTGACTTGCCCACAGTCACACAGCTGACAAGTGGCAGAGCGGGATTCGAACTCATGACCTCTGACTTCCAAGCCCGGGCTCTTTCCACTGAGCCCCTGCTTCTCCCCTAGCGCTTAGAACAGTGCTCGGCACATAGTAAGCGCTTAACAAATACCAACATTATTATTATTATGTGAAGTCCACAAAAGTTACCTCGTGTTTGCTTTGTATCCCGAAGAGCACATCAAGTTCTCCACTCTGCAGACACCCTTGGGTTTCGCATTTAAGAAACACATTTGGCTTCTTTCACCTTCATTTTAAGAACAGTATGGAAAATCAGGGTGTTGGCCCAACCAGAAATTCTCACTTCAGTGTTTCTATTGATAATAATGATGATGATGATGGTATTTTTAAGCGCTTAATATGTGCCAATCACTATTCTAAGCGCAGGGGTAGATGCAAGGTAAACAGGTTGTCCCAAGTGGGGCTCACAGCCTTAATCCAGATTTTTACATATGAGGTAACAAGTGACCTCTAGCAATAGCATCACCTTGGGGCAAGCTCCTGGAAGACTGAGCCTGTTTCTTACATGTTCCAAACTGAGTTTTGCACAGTTATGCAGACCACAATTACTGCATTATCAACTACATCAATAATGAACTCCAATAGTTATAATCAATCAATCAGTGGTTATTTATTGAATGCTTACTGTGTGCAGAGTACCCTACTAAGTACTTGAGAGAGTAATAATAAGTATGGTATTTGTTAAGCACTTACTATGTGCCAGGTACTGTACTAAGTGCTTGGGTGGATACAAGCAAATTGGGTTGGACACAATCCCTATCCTACATGGGCTCACTGTCTCAAATCCCATCTTACAGATGAGAGAACTGAGGCTCATAGAAGTGAAGTGATTTGCCCAAGGTCACACAGGAGTTAAGAGGCAGAGCAGGTACTAGAGCCTATGACCTTCTGACTCCCAGTCCCATGCTCTATCCACTAGGCCATGCTGCTCGTACAATACAACACAGTTGGTAGGCACAGTCCCTGTGCCATGTCAACTCTCTAGAGGGGAGAACATCCTACACAAGTCACTTTCATTAAGGCTTCAAGTATACACTGTTTAGAAAGTTGAAATGGCAATTTTGCTTTTCAAACTTAGTAGTAGTAATAGTATTTATTAAGGACCTACTGTGTACAAAGCATTGTTGTAGGCATTGGAAGATAATACACTGATGAGAAATAGACATGGCTTCTGATCCCAAAGGGGCTTATGATCTAAAAATAAGTGAGGAAATAGGGTATCAGGGACAGACAATATAAGCATTTACTAGGTGCCAAATCCTGTGGTTGATAATGAAATCAGACACTGCCCCTGTTCCACAGCTTAAGAGGGAAGGAGAGCACGCATTTCATCCCCATTTTACAGATGAGGAAAGAGAGGCAAAGAGAAGTCGAGTGACTTTTTTATGTTGTTTGTTAAGCGCTTACTATGCTCCAGGCACTGCACTAAGCACTGAGGTAGATACAAGTTTGGACACAGTCCATGTCCCACATGAGGCTCACATTCTTAATCCCCATTTTCAGATGAGGTAAGAGGCACAGAGAAGTGAAGCGACTTGCCCAAGATCACATAGCAGACAAGTGGCAGAACTGGGATTAGAACCCAGGTCCTCTTGACTCCCCTGCTCGAAAGTTCTTATTCTTCCTATTGCCCTATCATCAATGGTAGAAAGGATATTCCAAAGATTGTTGAAATGATGCTATCTTTTAAAGATTTCTTCCCTGTCTGTGATAAAGGTAGAGGTATCTAAACTGTTCACCAGTGCTATAGAGGAATGTAAGCACATTTTGGGCAGAGAATGTGTATGTTATATTGTTATATTGTACTCTCCCAAGCACTCAATATAGTGCTTATTAATTGGCTCTGAAAACCCGCACCTTTGTTTAAATGGAGATATTAAGTCCACAAAAGCTACTTCATGCCTAGAGCACACAATACTCTGCACACAGTAAGCACTCAATAAATACGATTGATTGACTGACTGACTGACTTGCTCTGGCTCTGTTATATTTACCCTGAGATCTCTTCAGCCTTGGCATCCCACTATTTATTATGTATGTTGCTTAACCTGTTTTGTAACCCCAGCCCAGATTTCTGTACGAGACTATAGAAACCTTTTTTATCAGGGCCATGAAAGTGTTGATGATATACTGCAGAGGTGCCAAATTATGGCTCACAATCCATATGTAGTCTTATTCACTTGCTGTGTGGCTCATGTCTATATGACTCCCGGCCCACAGTGAACTTGCAATCTTGCTGTAGGGCTGAGGGAGGAGTGAATAAAAAATGAAAATCTAAGTGAGGGTGATGCAGAAGGGAGTGGGATAAGAGGAAATGAAGGCTTAGTTAAGGAAGGCCTCTTTGGGGAAAGTACGCTATTAATAAGACTTTGAAGGTGGGGAGAGTGATCGTCTGTCGGATATGAAGAGATAGGACGTTCCAGGCTAGATGCCGGATGTGGCCAAGGGGTTGGCAGCAAAGGACAACTTTTAGTGATGTTGTGAAGGTTAAATCAAAAAGATTTGGTGACAGATAGAATATGTGGGTTGAATTCTTCATTCAGTTGTATTTATTGAGTGCTTACTGTGTGCAGAGCACTGTACTAAGTGCTTGGAAAGTACAATTCAGCAAAAAAGAGAAACAATCCCTGCCCATAACAGGCTTAAAGTCTAGAAGGGGAGGAGACAGACATCAAAACAAGTAAACAAGCATCAACAATATCAATATAAATAGAATTATAGATATATACACATCAAAACAAGTAAGATTGTAGATATGTAGATATGTACACAAGTGATGTGGGACGGGGAGAGGGGATAGAGCAAAGAGAGAGAGTCGGGGCAATGGCAAGCGGAGGAGGAGCTGAGGAAAAGGGGGGCTTAGTCTGGGAAGGTTTCTTGGAGGACATGAGCCTTCAGTAGGGTTTTGAAGGGGAGAAGTGTGATTGGCCGATTTGAGGAGGGAGGGCATTCCAGGTCAGAGGTAGGAATGTGGCCAGGGGTCGACGGCAGGGCAGGTGAGAACAAGGCACAGTGAGGCACAGTGGAGTGTGCAGGCTGGAATGTAGAAGGAGAGAAGGGAGGTGAGGTAGGATGAGGCAAGGTGATGGAAAGCTTTGACCCCAATAGTGAGGAGTTTTTGCTTGATACAGAGGTTGATAGGCAACCACTGAAGATTTTTGAGGAGTGGGGTGATATGCCCAGAACATTTCTGTAGAAAAATAATCCGTGCAGCAGAGTGAAGTATAGACTGAAGTGGGGAGAGACAGGAGTTTGGAAGGACAGAAAGAATGCTGATGCAGTAATCCAGTCAGGATAGAATGAGTTATTGTACTAACGTGAATGAACGAGATGAGGATAATGCCAAGATCATGGGCTTGTAAGACAGGGAGTATGGTAGTGCTGTCTTCAGTGATGGGAAAGTCAAGAGGAGGGCAGGGTTTGGGGTGGGAATATGAGGAGTTCTGTTTTGAATTTGTTAAATTTGAGGTGTCGGCAGGACATACAAGTAGAGATGTCCTTAAGGCAGGAGGAATGAGAAACTGCAGGGAAGGAGAGAGAGCTGGGCTGGAGATATAGATTTGGGATCATCTACAGTGAATGAGTTCTACAGGGAAGTAGATGTAGATGGAGAATATAAGGCGGCCCAGAACTGAGCTGTGAGGGGCCCCACTGATAGCAGGTGGGAGACAGAGGAGGAGCCTTTGAAAAAGACTGAGAAGGAGCAGCCAGAGAGATAGAAGGAGAACCAGGAGAGGACAGTGTCAGTGAAGACAAGATTGGATAATGTGTCCAGGAGAAGGAGTTGGTTGAAGGTGTTGAAGGCAGCTGAGGGGTCAAGGGGGATTAGTATGGAGTTTTGCAAGAAGGAGATCACTGGTAACCTTTGAGAGGACAGTTTCTGTGGAGTGAAGGGAGTGGAAGCCAGATTGGAGAGGCTCAAGGAGAGAATTGGAGGAGAGGAAGTGGAGGCAGTGGATGTAGACAACTCACTCAAGCTTTTTGTAGAGGAATGGTAAGAAGGAGATGGGATCATAACTGAAAGGAGCCTTTGGAGCAAGAGAGGATTTTTTTAGAATAGGGGAAACATGAGCATGTTTGAAGGTAGGGAGGAAGAAGTCACGGGAGAGTGAACAGTTGGTCAGGGAGTGGTCAGGGAGGGAAGAATGGAGGGAGCAAACATTTTGATAATGTGTGAAGGGATTGGGTTGAAGGCTTAGGTTGAGAAGGTGGATTTTGAGACGAGGCAGGAGATTTCCTCTTGAGATACTGTTGGAAAAATTGTGGGTGTTGAAGAAGGGGCAGGAGGAGGGAGGGACTGGAGAGGTTTTGGGAAGATCATGCCTAGTGATTTCAATTTTCTCAATAAAAGTGGGTCGTTAGGGGCTAGAGGAGGGGAAGGCCAGGGGGTTGGGGGTTTGAGGAGGGAATTAAACATCTGAAACAACTGGCAAGGAAAATGGGCATGGGTGTCAATAAAGATGGAGAAATAATGTTGCCGGGAAGAATTGAAGTTGGCAAGGGTGAAGTAGAGATGGACAAGGTTGGCCTGTGGATTTCAGCCAGCAGCATTCTGCGGCTCGTGCACAGGAGTGAAGGAAGTAGACTATGGAGGTAATCCAGGGCTGTGGGTTAGTGGCATGAGATTGGCGAAGGGATGAGGGATGAGTAAAATGAGTTTGGTAGAGAACTCAACTATTTATTATTCAACCTTGGCAGTGGAGAGCTGCAATATACCACTGTTCCAGCCCTCTTAGTATTTTGCATGAAGGTTATACTTCTAGTAATCCACATCTCCTACTATTTTATTTAGGGTGCTTAATTGGTGCCAAGCAAACCTGAAGTGTAATTCCAACTTCATCGTAATTGCAACTTGGATCTTGAGATACATAACTTAAGTCAACCCACACAAGTCACTATCTTTATGACATCTTTTCTGTATAACCTGTCTTTATGCTTCCCTTTACCTCTCTTTAAAATTACAGAAATATTGAGATCCAAAAAAATTTGTGACTCAATTGTCCCTTTTATAAAATCTTTTAAGCCTTGCTGGCTTAAAAGAGTTGAATAATAATTAATGATATGGTATTTATAAACCATTTTAAGTATAATAATAGTAATAATTGTATTTGTTAAGCATTTACTATGTGCCAGGCAGTGTACTAAACACTGGGGTGGATACAAGCAAATTGGGTTAGACACAGTCCCTGTCCCGCATAGGGCTCACAGTCTTAATCCCCATTTTACAAATGAGGTAACTGAGGCCCAGAGAAGTGAAGTGACTTGCCCAAGGCCACACAGCAGACAAGTGGTGGAGTTGGCATCAGAACCCATGGCCTTTTGACTCCCAGCTCTGTGCTCTATCCATTACACCATGCTGCTTCTCAATATAACACATTAGTGGGATTAGTGTGGAATATTTTATTTGATGATCAACCTATTTGTTTTAAAAATAGTATTTATAACTACTGTTTCTTATTTAGTGTTAGAAACATACAGCAAGTTACAATAAATGAAGAGAAAAACAAAAATCTCAGTATTCCCACATTTCTTCTCCTTCATTTTGGCAGTACTTGTTAATAGTGAAATAATATAAGAAGATTACCCTCCAAGCCATTATTTGCCAAAGATGGATGTCATGTAACCTAGCCCATAGATGGTGTGTCTTGCAGTTCCAGTAGGGTTGTTTATCATCAACTTTTCATTTAAGCATAAATCCATTTGACAAATACAAACTCATTATAACCAGGAGAGCTGACTAGAATAAAAAAAGTAATTTTCATGAATAACATATCTGAATTCATGCTGATACATGTCAGGAATAAAATTACTATTATACAATGAAACCAAGAGCATTTATAAGTCTTCTTAGGATAATATAATTCTCTTTAATTTACACTAAAAGACAGGCCATTTTTTTCTTCATGGATAATATAACTTGTGTCCGTTCTTTCAATTGTATGATTAGGAAACTACATGGGCACAAACTTCTCAGTACATATTTATCCTACGATTGCAATGCATTGCATTAGAAATAATTAATTTTGATTTAATTCCTAGGTCATTCTAATTAAAACAAAAGATGCTGAGTCATTCTGAAAAGACTGTAACAAACCTTGCAAAGTGCTCATTATGTCACAGAGAATTAATGTTGGAAAGAAACAGTCATTAGCAAAGGCATTTGAGTAGGCTGAAAGAGGAAAACAAAATTTCAGGAGAATGCTAGATATTAAAGAAGCAAGGACATCACATGGTGTCAGATGATCAATTGATCAATCAATCAATGGTATTTACTGAGCACTTAATGTGTGCAGAGCACTGTATTAGGTGCTTGGGAGAGTACAATAGAGTTGGTATTGGTAGATACAATCCCTGCCCACAAAGAGTTTATAATCTAGAAGGATAACAAGATGTGTATGGAGAAATGAAGACTGATGAAGAAGCCATGAGAAAAAGCATTAAATAATTTACAATAGGACAGAAGAATCAGTCATACAATCACCTATATTTACTGAATGCTTACTATGTATACAGCATCATACTAAAATGGCAGGAGAAATTGAATCAAAAGTAATGGAGATGCCTTGCACAATTCAGGCAATCAATCAATTAATCAATGGTATTTATTGAGTGCTTATTATGTGCAGAACACTGTACTAAGCAGCTGGAAGAGTACAATACAACAGTGTTGGGAGACATGTTCCTTGCCCATAAGGAACTTAGAATCTAGCTGGGGAGACATATATTAACGTAAATTACAGACATGTACGTAAGTGCTGTGGGGCTAAGTGTAGGGTCAGTATCAACTGCTTAAAGGGTAGAGATGGAGAGGAAGTAAGGGAAATGAGGGCTTACTCGGGGAAGGCCTCTTGGAGGATATGTGCTTTTAATAAGGCTTTGAAGGTGGAGAGAGTGGTGGTCTGTTGTATATGAAAGGGGAGGGAGTTCCAGGCCAGAGGGAGGAAGTGGGAAAGGGGTTGGCAGCAAGACAGAGGAAGTTGTACAATGAACACGTTGGTGTTACAGGAATGGAACATTTAAACTTGGTTGTAGTAAATCAGAGAGGTAAGGTAGGAGGGGCCGAGCTGAATGAATGCTTTGAAGCCAATGGTAAGGAGTTTCTATTTGATGCAGAGGTGGATGGGCAGCCACTGGATGTACTTGTGGAGTGGAGAGACAGGGACTGAGCTTTTTTTTAGACCACTTGTCCAGAGAGTAGAGTGCTTTCCAAGCACTTAGTACAGTGTTCTTCACACAGTAAGCGCTCAATAAATGCAATTGAATGAATGAATGAATAAAGTAAGGACTGTACTGGGAAGAGAGATAGTAGGAGAACCAGGAGATTACAGTGTCAGTGAAGCCAAAGTTTGATCATTTTTGCAGGAGAAGAGGGTGGTCCATGGTGTTGAAGGCAGCTGAGAGGTTGAGGAGGATTAAGATGGAGTAGAGGCCATTGGATTTGTCAAGAACAAGGTCATTGGTGACCTTAGAGAAGAAAGGAAGATTTATTTAAAAAAAAATGAAAAATAAAATTTAGAGTCAATCTTAATTTGGGGACTACACTAATTAGGGATGCTGATGAGTAATGCCTGTTTTCTGAAACATGGGCCATCTAGCTCTCTCTTTCCTCCTTATCCTTAAAATAAAAGAAAGTTACATGTTGTTCCTCCTATTTTTTAAAATTATAAACACCTAATGTAAGGGAGAATATTTGCATAATTTTATCTTATGGTTGGTCCTCACAAAATACCCTGCTAGAACCATGTAGGAGAGCTGTAAAATACTACTGAATCTAGGCATTATCACTGAAGATATGATAGCGTTTGAAAACTCAAGAAAGGATTTTTGAAATGAAAATACAGTGAGAGAAGAAGCAGGAAAAAAAAATCAGAGGTAACTGTCCCATTTTTTAAGATTTAGAGCAAAAGTGGTGCAAATAACAATTCCTCAATCCTCTGATATCGGTCTCCATTAAGTGCATGGAAAAGCAAACATGTAATTATGATAGAAGTGAATCGATAGAAGGCAGAGTTAAAGTGGCAGATCAACTTTTGAAGGAGATGTGTTGCCTTTGCAAATAAACTGCAATAAAACAAGCGAAGAGCTTGGTCCCCTTGACAAAAATGGGCTATTGGTCCCAGTAACCTTGAGTTACAAGAATGTTGAGCACTCTCGATGTTGTGGGTAAAAAGAATGTTATTGAACTACTGTCAGAGACAATAGAAGTATGTGAATGCTGGTAAAAGCTCAGCTGTTGACAGGAACAGTGTACTCTCAAGATGAATTTCTTCAAGTGGCAACACCTTCAAACTTTCCTTGATAAAAGAATAGGAAAAAGCTCTAACCAAAGTTACAAAGGAGGTGATTTGGGGGGAAAAGAGAAGGAATCTAGAGTTTCACTGTGATAAAGTACAACCAGGAAGAACAGATAGGTGGTCCCACAATTTGGACATTAGGGTGAGATTCAAAGTAACTGTCTTATCATTTGATACCAACTCACCTAAGACTCAACATTGTGGAAGTCCAACAGAGAGACAGACATCTACTAAAAATTCTTGATGACGATACAGCCCAAGAGTAATCTGTGACTCGTAAGGAAAGATAAATTCCCTTCTGCTGCCTCTGGGAGCACTGCTCTGCCTATTCCTCAAATCTGATGGACAGGCTAAAATGCACAGAGTTCTATTTCAAGGGGCTTGCATTTTTGAAAAACCTCCTGATATGGGAAAACCATGTTATAGTAATAATAACTGTGGTATTTGTTAAGCACTTACAATGTGCCAAGCACTTGATTAAGCACTGGTAAATACAAGATCATCAGATTGGACACAGTCCCTGTCCCACATGGGGCTCACATTCTAAGTACTAGGAAGAACTGGTATTGAATCTCCATTTTGCAGATGGTGGAACTGAGGCACAGAGAAGTTAAGTGCCTTGCCCAAGGTCACATCACACAGCAGGTAAGCAGCAGAGTTGGGATTAAAGCCCAGGTCCTCTGACTCCCAGACCCATGCTCTTTCTATCAGACCACACTACTTCTATGTGTTATCATGAGTGTGCAAGTTTATCTCTGAACTGCTGGGACTTGAACAAATGTTTCATGTCATGCACAGCCATCACACTCAAGGGGCGTCCACCATTCTCTTGGTCCTAAGAAAGTCAATACCAAGGTGCACTGAAGCGGCCTCTGCCTTGCTGAGGCCATTGCAAGAAGTGCCTCTGGAGGAGCACTCCTGGAAGCGGAAAGATTCGAGGAGAGGGGAATTTACCTTACCAGTCTTGACACCAAAAGGAACAGAAGCCTACGTTGGAAATTCCTGGGGATAAGATTTATGCTGTGTCAGCTATGGGCCATGCTGCCAAAGGTTCAAAGATCTTGCCTATTTCACATGGACCGCATCACTCACCTCCCTTTCTTATGTTCTGATATTCTTTCTAGGTTGTGCTGACCTTGTGTTTACCTGTATTCTTCCAGGTACATAAAATGATACCTTTAGCAAACTAAAAGAAATCTGGAGTACTTGAGGGTTCTGGGAAGAAAGAGGCAGTGGAGGATGGAGGATAAAGAGAATAGAAGGAAAGGGTGTTAGTAGCAGTTAGTTTAGAATTGCATATAAGTATTGATCACTCCTTTTTTTCACCAAACACATTTATTGAAATCCACAGCTTAAAACTGCAAAGGTTGTACTTTTCATGTGTCTACATCTTTTTAGTGTGTAACTGTATACAAAAAAGCAAGGAATAAAAATGTGTATGTCAAGATGTAGTCATTAAATGAATTAATATAATACTCATGCTATTGGTCTGATTTTAGCAAAGTTTAGAAAATACCATTCTAACATTCTGAATGAAATAGTGAATCTCAGGTAATTTTTTTCCAGCCAGTTAATGGTTCTGCTATCACTCTGATTTAATAAAGGTTCAGAGCTTTTGTGACTAACTTTCTTAAGAAGTAATTTTCCCACTATCATCTGTAATCTGTGCCATTAAGATCATTTTCCTTCAATAAAATGAGGTTTTATATTATTGTTCTGTGTCACTGGGAAAAGTGTGTAATTTTTTAATGGAAAAGGTAAGATTTAGCTCAAAATTCCCCCAATGGATTTTTAACTTATCTGTCGATGGTGGAGAAAAGGTGGATTTTCAAAGGAAAATCAGTGAAGTCCAAATCATTAACAATAACTGCCATGGGAAAATATGTCTTGTTTTGAAAATCATTTAGCTATTATTTAAAATGCATATTTTACTGAAAATTCAGTAAGAGCAATGAAATCCAGTGTTAAAGGCTGAATTGAGTTAAGCATAATTACGATGGATATATTGCAGGGTGTTAGCCAATGCTATATATGCACTTCTAGAGTTTCCCTTTGACTTTGCCATTATTGCTTAAATCACAGTCTATAAAGGAAACCTTTATTAAAGAGTGTAGCTACTTCTGGAAATGATACTTGAAGAACAGGCTTACTTTCCAGTTATTTTAACTAGATATTTTCTTATAGTAGGTGCATTTATTGAGCACCTCGTGCATGCAGAGCACTGTAAGGGTTTAGGAGAGTGCAATAGAATTAGTATACATGATTCCTGCCCTCAAGGAATTTACAGTTGGGTGGGGAAGGCAAAGACAAATGAATTATAGGTAGGCGGAAACAATGGAGTATATAAGATATGTAAATAAGTGCTTCTGGGGTTGTGAGTGCCTAAAGTGCTTAGGTGATACAGAAGTACTGAAATCACAGCTGAGGATGAAATAAGTTAAAGAGACAAGAAGTTTTGTTTTGTGTTTTTCTAAAATGATATTTGTTAAAGCACTTACTACGTGCCAGGCACTGTACTAAGCAATGGGGCAGATACAAACTAATCAGGTTGGACACAGTCCATGTCCCACATGGGGCTCATAGTCTTAATCCACATTTCACAGTTGAGGAAATTAAGGCACAGAGAAGTGGAGTGACTTGCCTAAGGTCACATAACAGACGAGGCAGAGCCAGGATTAGAACCCAGGTCCTTCTGACTCCCAGGCCCATGGCCCATCCACTAGGCCACATTGCTTCTCAGGGAAGGCCTCCTAGAGGAGATGTGATTTTCGAAAAGGGCTTTGAAGATGGGGATAGCTGTGGTCTGTCAGATATTAAAAGGGGGTTCCATGCAAGGGGAAGGACATGAAGAAGTGATGGGTGGTGAAGCAAGAAAAAGGCACAGTGACCAGATTAGTTTGAAAAGAATGAAGTGTGGGAGTTAGAGTACAGTGAGAGAGAAAAGAGTGGCTAAGTAAGAGGGATAGAACTGATTGAGTGCTTTGAAAGAGTTTCTGCTTGATGTGGAGAGGAATGGTTAACCACTGGAGAGTTTTGAGGAATGGGGAGATGTGCAGAATGATGTTTTAGAAAAATGACCTGAGCAGCACAGTGAAATATGAACTGGAGGAGGAAGAGAACTGAGGCAGGAAGATCAGTGAGCAGGCTGCTGACACAGTAAAGAAGCCGGAATACAAGTGCTGGACCATTTGCTTGGAGAGGAAGGGGCAGATTCTGGGGATATTATGGAAGAAAATCAATAGGATTTGGTAATAGGCTGAACATGGGGCTGGAAAGAGAAAAGAGATGTAAAGAATAATGCCAAGGCTGTGGGCTTCAGAGACAAGATGATGAGAAGCAGCATGGCTTAGTGGAAAGACCATGGGCTTGGGAGTCAGAAGACGTGGGTTATAATCCCAGCTCCACCACTTGTCTGCTGTGTGACCTTGGGCAAGCCACTTAACTTCTCTTTACCTCAGTTTTCTCATCTGTAAAATGGGGATTTAGATTGTGAGCCCCACTTGGGATAACCTGATTTCCTTGAATCTACCCCAGTACTTAGAACAGTGCGTGGCACAAAGTAAGTGCTTAACAAATACCATTATTATTATTATTATTATGATGATGATGGGGTGGTCAACTGTGATGGGAAAGTTAGGTGGAGGAGAAGATTTGGGAGGGAAGGAGAGGAGTAATGTTGTGGACATATTGAGCTTGAGGTGCCAGCAGAACATCTATCTGGAGGTAAGAGGAGATGCGAGATTGAAGCAAAGGAGAGAGGCCAAAGCTAGCAAGATAGATTTGGCAGTCATCACATAGAGAAAACAGGTTAAGTGATTGCTGTTGAAAAGTGGAATTTCAGAGTTGGTGAAGTTATTTATAAGCAAATGATTTCAAAAGAGAATGTTTTAATGATTATCCCATGAGACATCAGCAAGCTTTTAGGGACCCAGAACAATTTTTTGGAATTTCCATAAGTTCATGAATAGTTATGATATTTCTTAAGCACTGATTATGTGTCAAGCACTATGCTAAGTGCTAGGGTGGATACAAGATAGTCAGATTAGACATAGTCCCTATCCTACCAGGGGCTGTCCATCTGAGTGGGGGTAGACAGCTTCAAAGACTATCAAGAGTGAATTATGGACAGTACATTAGTAATTCAACAATCTGAAACAATAAAGTTGAAGGAGGCAGTACTTATGCTCCTCTCCACTCCAGGCAACAACCAATGGTTACCAACTGTCATAACTCTCCTGATGTTCTACAGGTTCTAAAGGCAAGGGAATGGAGCTTCTGTCATATGCTAGTCAGATGGGACCCCGGGGAGATTAGTCTAGGCAAAGCTGCCCTGTGGAACCCAGAGATTCAGGTCTTAGAGACTCTATTTTTTTAATGGTATTTGTTAAGTGCTTAGTATGTGCCAAGCACTGTTCATTCATTCATTCATTCAATAGTATTTATTGAGCGCTTACTATGTGCAGAGCACTGTACTAAGCATTTGGAATGTACAAATCGGTAACAGATAGAGACAGTCTCTGCCCTGTGATGGGCTTACAGTCTAATCGGGGGAGACAGACAAGAATAATAGCAATAAATAGAATCAAGGGGATGAACATCTCATTAAAACAATAGCAAATAAATAGAATCAAAGTGATGTACATCTCATTAGCAAAATAAATAAGGTAATAAAAATATATACAGTTGAGCGGGCAAGTACAGTGCTGAGGGGATGGGAAGGGAGAGGGGGAGGAGCAGAGGGAAAGGGGGGAAAAGAGGGCTTAGCTGAGGAGAGGTGAAGGGGGCGATAGAGAGGGAGCAGAGGGAGCAGAGGGAAAAGGGGAACTCAGTCTGGGAAGGCCTCTTGGAGGAGGTGAGCTTTAAGTAGGGTTTTGAAGAGGGGAAGAGAATAAGTTTGGCGGAGGTGAGGAGGGAGGGCATTCCAGGACCGCGGGAGGACATGGCCCAAGGGTCATCAGTGGGATAGGCGAGAACGGGGGACGGTGAGGAGGTGGGCGGCAGAGGAGTGGAACGTGCGGGGTGGGCAGTAGAAAGAGAGAAGGGAGGAGAGGTAGGAGGGGCCAAGGTGATGGAGAGCCTTGAAGCCTAGAGTGAGAAGTTTTTGTTTCGTGTGGAGGTTGATGGGCAACCACTGGAGGTTTTTAAAAAGGGGAGTGACATGCCCAGAGTGTTTCTGCAGGAAGATGAGCCGGGCAGTGGAGTGAAGAATAGACCGGAGCAGGGAGAGAGAGTAGAAAGGGAGATCAGAGAGAAGGCTGACACAGTAATCTAGCCGGGATATTACGAGAGCCTGTAACAGTAAGATAGCCATTTGGGTGGAGAGGAAAGGGCAGATCTTGGCGATATTATAAAGGTGAGACCGGCAGGTTTTGGTGACGGATTGGATGTGTGGGGTGAACAAGAGAGCCGAGTCAAAGATGACACCGAGGTTGCGGGCCTGAGAGACGGGAAGGATGGTCGTACCATCCACAGTGATAGGGAAGTCAGGAAGAAGACAGGGCTTGGGAGGGAAGATGAGGAGCTCAGTTTTGGTCATGTTGAGTTTTAGGTGGCAGGCAGACATCCAGGTAGAGACGTCTTGGAGGCAGGAGGAGTTACGAGCCTGAAGGGACGGGGAGAGGACAGGGGCAGAGATGTAGATCTGTGTGTCATTTGCATAGAGATGATAGTTGAAGCCATGAGAGCGAATGAGTTCACTGAGGGAGTGAGTGTATATGGAGAACAGAAGAGGGTCAAGAACTGACCCTTGAGGAACCCCAACAGTTAGAGGATGGGAGGAGGAGGAGAAGCCTGCGAAGGAGACCGAGAATGACCGGCCAGAGAGATAAGAGGAGACCCAGGAGAGGACGGAGTCCGTGAAGCCAAGGTGAGATAAGGTATGGAGGAGAAGGGGATGGTCAACAGTGTCAAAGGCAGCTGAGAGGTCAAGGAGGATTAGAATAGAGTAGGAGCCATTTGATTTGGAAAGAAGGAGGTCATTGGTAACCTTTGAGAGAGCAGTCTCGGTAGAGTGGAGGGGATGGAAGCCAGATTGGAGGGGGTCCAGGAGAGAATGGGAGTTAAGGAATTCTAGGCAGCGAGTGTAGATGACTTGTTCTAGGAACTTGGAAAGGAAGGGTAGTAGGGAGATAGGGAGATAACTGGAAGGGGAAGTAGGGTCGAGAGAGGGTTTTTTTAGGATGGGGGAGACATGGGCATGTTTGAAGGCAGAGGAGAAGAAGCCATTGGAGAGTGAGCGGTTAAAGATAGAAGTTCAGGAGGGGAGGAGGGCAGGGGTGATGGTTTTTATGAGGTGAGCGGGAATGGTGTCCGAGGCACAGGTGGAGGGGGTGGCACTTGTGAAGAGGGAGGAGATCTCCTCTGAGGATACTGCAGGGAAAGATGGGAAAGTAGGGGAGAGGTTTGGGGGGTAGGCAGAAGGGAGAGGGGTGACTTTGATTGTGTTAATTTTCGTGATGAAGTAGGTGGCCAGATCATTGGGGGTGAGGGATGGGGGCTGTTCTAAGCACTAAGGTGGATACAAGGTAATTGAGTTGTACACAGACCCTGTCTCACATAGGGCTCACAGTCTTAATCCCCATTTTACAGATGAGGTAACTGAGGCACAGAGAAATTAAGTGAGTTGCCCAAGGTTACACAGCAGACTAGTGGCGGAGCTGGAATTAGAACCCAGGTCCTTCTGACTACCAGGTCCACGCTCTAGTCACTATTTCTGCCCACTCCATACCTGTAGATGGAGGGGCTGCCCGCTGTTAGTCAGGCAGGATACCATGAGTCTTGTCCAGGAGTTGGGCATTCATATAAAAACATATTTTGGTCAGTATGTTAAAAAATGTGCAGATGATTTATTCATTCTCTCCTCTGAAAGAATTGAAGTGGGCACTTATTGCAAAAATTATACTTGATTAAAATTCCTTTTGGGAAACGTAAGAAAGCAAGTAGAAAAGGAATGGAGTTCTGATGGATAAATTGTATGTATTCAAGAGCAAGAAAAGCAGTGCTGTTATTGTATAAAAAATAAATACAATATGTTGGTGAATCCTCAGTTTTCCCACTCTCAGTGGCAAGCTAACTCGGCACATACAAGTAGTCAGTACATACACTAAAAGCAAGTTCACCGTTACTTCAAATGAGTACTAAGGAATTATGAAAATGTTCTGCTATTTTTCTTCAAATGCTGTCAAGCCGTTTCTGACCCATAGCGACTCCATGGATACACTCTCTTCAGAACATCCCATCTTCTGTCATAAGGTCGTTCTGGTATGTGATCTGTAGAGTTTTCTTGGTAAAGATACAGAAGTGGTTTTCCATTGCCTTCTTCTGCACAGTAAAAACTTGAGTCTCTGCCATTGTATTTGATCAACATTTTGATCACTCGATCGTCTGCCTTTGACTCTTTCCCATGCTGCCGCTGCCCAGCACAGATGAATAGACTCTGTCTGATGCTTCGGCTTAGACCTTTCCATTATGGGTAGCCCTATATGGCATAGCTCTAAGCTTCATCAGCGTACTCAACTCTACTGCCATGATAAGGCGTTGATTCACAGGAGAGATTCTTCTATGACCACCAAAAAAAATCTAAATACTTAATGTTCACTTCAAAAAAAGATGTTTAACTTTCATAATGGACATAGTGCAGAAAATGAAGTGGCATCAGGAGCCTTGTGGTACTACACACAGAAAAATGGTTTCCTTCTCCACGTATATCCAATGCTTCTAAAGAAATAGCATTTTGGTATCTGAAATATAAGATAGAGAATGCATTGTAATTCCAGCTCTGCTACTTGTTGGCTGTGTGATCTTGGGCAAGTCACTTACCTTCTCTGTGCCACAGTTTTCTTATTTGTTCAATGAGGATTCAATAGCTGTTCTCCCTCCTACTAGGATTGTGAGCCCCATGTGGGACAAGGGCTGATTACCTTTTATCTACCCCAGTGCTTAGTACAGTGCTTAGCACCTAGTAAGCCCTTAACAAATACAATGCTTGGATACCTCTATTTTCCCCTCAGCTTCCAGAGGTGTTTTGTTTGCAATGTAAGGGATGCAAGCCCTGGCACAATTTAAGAATTGGTCCCTGCCTCCACACTCCACTCTGCTTCCAGACCTGCTTATAAAGTAATATAAGTGCCTTGAGGGCAGGGAACATACTTACCAACTCTGTAATACTGCACTCTCTCAAGCACCTAGTACAATGCTCTGCACACAGTAAGCGTTCAATAAAACGAATGATTGAGTGATTTTCTCTGAATTTCTCTTCCCTCTATTTTTAGTACTAAGGACATATTGTGAAATGGCATGTCTTTTCTTTTTCTTTTTATTAACATTCTTAAAGTCATATTTGAGACACCCACCAATTGCATCAACTTCTCAGAATATATAGTGGTCAGAGAGTTGGAATATCCAATAAATCACAGTTACCTAGGGCAGACAGGACTGATTTAAATTGGCCTTAGTGGTGGTGCCTCAGGACATGTTAGGGTGAAAACATTCTGGGCTGCCAATGGTTCATTTTGAGGGCAGGGGAGAAGTTGGGGTGGAGCTTTGAGAATCCAAAGCTGAGAGAGGAACCCCACCCCAACCTGAACCTCAGTGATCCCAGATGACCCCGGGGCTTAATGCAGGAAAGAAAAGCCCTTATTTAGTCCCAGAGTCCAGAGGAGATCCCCAAATCAATCAATAAATCAATGATATTCATTGTGCCCCTACTGAATGCAGAGCCCTGTATTAAGCAAGATAATATAACAGAAGCAAAACACAGATTTCCTGCCATCAAAGAGTTTACAATTTAATGGATAAGCTAGACAGATATAAATTATTTACAAATAGATAAAGCAGGAAGAACAAGAATAATAGGTAGTAGGAACAAATATATTAGGATGAAATAACTTAATAAATAATTGAAAGTTCTATTAAATATACACATATCCCTAAGTGCTGAGGATGGGCATAAATATACAGGTGCTAAGAGTGGAAGTTAGATTGACAAATTTGGGGTACTACAAATTACTCAGGGTAAGTTCCCTGAAGGTGGTGGAATTTGAGGAGAGCTTTGAAAGTTTGAAAAGCTGTGGTTTCATCTGTGTCAGAACTCAGTGGGACAAGGGGAAGAAAGGTGAAAGGGGAAGAGGACAGAAGGAAAAATATGGGGAAGGGAAGAGGGGGAGGAAAGAGGAAAGAGGAAAGGTAGAGTAATAATAATGTTGGTATTTGTTAAGCGCTTACAATGTGCAGAGCACTGTTCTAAGCGCTGGGGTAGACATAGGGGAATCAGGTTGTCCCACATGGGGCTCACAGTCTTAATCCCCATTTTACAGATGAGGTAACTGAGGCCCAGAGAAGTTAAGTGACTTGCCCACAGTCACACAGCTGACAAGTGGCAGAGCTGGGATTCAAACTCATGACCTCTGACTCCAAAGCCCATGCTCTTTCCACTGAGCCACGGGTTCTCTACATGGAGTCTATGGATTGTGCCAACCTACTCACTGTATCTTGATCTCATTTATCTCATCGCTGACCCCTTGCCCACGTCCTCCCTCTGTCTTGGAATTTCCTCCTCCTTCATATCCAACAGGCACCATCATTCTTCCTACCTTCAAAGCCTTACTGAAATCGCATCTCCTCCAAGAGGCCTTCACTGACTTTTCCCTCATTTCCTCTACTCTATCTCTCTCCCTTCTTTGTTTTCTATGCACTTGGATCTGTGCCCTTTAGGGACTTGATATTTTCCCTACCCTTAGCCCCACAGCACTTATATACCTATCCTTATAGCCTGCCAGTTCCCCTATCTCTAATTTAGTTTAATATTTGTCTTCTTCCCCATTAGACTCTAAGTGCCTTGTGGGCAGGGATTGTGTCTACCAACTCCACTGTACTCTCCCAACCATTTAGTACAGTGCTCCGCACATAGTACACAATAAATACCACTGAAACCATAAATAAATAACACATCACCAGAATAAGGGAACACTTATTCAAGCTTGAAAGTGGTAGGCTTAAAACAAACAAAAGGAAACACTCTTTCATTGAGCTAATCGTGTGCATACAAATTTCATTACCCTGGGAAATTGTGAAGGCAGAACATGTCTGTAGTTTCAAGAAGGTTTGGGTAAATTGATTTATGGGTATATAATGGGTTGCTAGAAGGAAAGTTAGGGGTATATAGGAGATGCTAGGAGGTACAGCCCTAAATATTAGCATCAATGTCAAGGAAGACAACCCTCACCTATTTAATAATAATAATGTTGGTATTTGTTATTTCCTCCAAGGATCTGGTTGCCACTGTCAGAGACCCCAAAACTGGGCTGGAAGTGCCATGGGGCTGACCTAGTAATAGCATTTCTTACATTTTCATGTTTGTATCATCTGAATTTTTGCAAAGATAGGGCTTATTTAATTCTATTCCCTAATTCCCATACAGGAAAAAGCTAATTGTTCCCCTTCCTGGGAAAGGAAGAAAGGAAAAGGAAGATAAACTGTTCTGCACTCCCTTAAATCTTTCATGTTCTCCCATCTTGAGAAGACACCAGGCCTATGTCAGTCAGTCAATAAATATTGATAAATAGTCCACAAACTATAACATTTTACTAGGCCCTAGAGGGTCATATTAAAGAATAGACACAATCTCTGTATTTTGGACATTTGGTTTTCAACCCATCCTCACCACTGAAACACTTATGTATATATCTATACATGATATATTACAAATCATTCATTTATATTAGTGTCTGCCTCCCCCTCTAGACAGACATTAAGCTCACTGTGGGCAGGGAATATGTCTTCCAACTCTACTGTAGTATACTCTCCCAAATACACGGAACAGAGTGAGTGCTCAATAAATACCACTGATTTGTATTGATATTGATTGGTATTGATAGGAAAGACAAAATACACAAGTAAAATCAATGAAAGTACAAATAGATGAAGTAATAACAATATAGCAATCATATCTAAAGGTGAGTTAAGAAAGGTCATGTAGTAATAATAATCATCATCATAAAGGGCTGAATGAACTAGAAAGGGACTAGAATAGAGAGAGGTAAGAGGGTGGAACTTCCTGGTGACAGGAAGTCCATAATTACATTAAAAGGACTGTGCAAAGGGGGCAGAAAGGGAGTAAAGTTCAAGGGGTGGAACTGGAGCGAGAGCAGTGCTGAGAGGAAGAGTCAAATATATATAAATGTATATGTAGCTGAACATTTTTGAAGGTGTTGCAACTGGTGATGAGATCAATCAATCGATCGTGTTTGAGTACTTACTCCTATCCATTTTTGTGAGTAGTCGAATAAACTGCTATGAAGAGAGACACTCCATTCCCTATTTTCAACATGTAAAGATTGTTTTTTGGTACATTAATGCATTTGTCCCACATAGGGCCTGCTTCTATTTTTAAGCTTGCTTTTGACACCTGGATCTTTTTTTGAAGATAACCACCCTTCTCTTCATTGCTGTCTGCCAGACAAGTCTGCCTACTGTAGGGGTTTGAATTGTTTGAAACTGTGTTTCACTATGCCATTAAATTATTTCTTCTGTCCTCCTGGCTTGCATTAGTCCCATTTCAGTTCATCATCCAATAACTGCCTAGGCATCCTGTGTCATCCGTTTTCCGCTCATGTTCTGGCCAGCAGATATTGCTGTGAGCATTGCCTCCTAGCTGGTGAGATGACTGCATTCCAAGATTCCTGTTGTAGGTCTCTGGGGTTGTTGTTGCAGTATAATGCAAGAGGAGTATAGGTAAATTCAGTGAGGCCAGATGAATAAGAGTTTGGAAGCCAACATTTGATCTGGAGGATAGAGGCAGCAGCCCGTGTATTTATGACTCAGGGACCTCCATCCAAGAAAAGTCTCAAATAAGAATATAAACTCCTCTTCAGCAGTTACCCAGTTGTATAGATGTTGGACAGCAAATCATTTCATCTATGTTGTAGTGGTGCTGGCTTCTCAAATCCTTGACCACATTCCTTTTCAGAACTGGGCAGCAAGCAATATTCATTCATTCAATCTTATTTAAGTGCTTACTGTATGCAGAGCACTATACAGTTGGAAAGTACAGTTCAGCAACAAAGAAAGACAATCCCTGCCCACAACGGGCTCACAGTCTAGAAGTGGGGAGATAGACATCAAATACAAGTAAACAGGCATCAGTAGCATCAATATAAGTAAATAGAATTATATATACATCAGAGTAAGTAAAGAGGCATTAATATAAATAAATAGAATTATAGATATGTACATATATACACAAGTGCTGTGGGGTGGAGAGGGGGGTAGAGGAAAGGGGCGAGTTGGGGTGATGGGGAGGGGAGGGGAAGTTGAGGAAAAGGGGGGCTTAGTCTGGGAAGGCCTCCTGGAGGAGAAGAGCTTTCAGTAGGGCTTTGAAGGTGGGATGTGTGTTTGAGAAGCAATACCTGGGGGGACAGGTAGGGGAAGGCTGTCAGGTTCTGTCAGGTAGTGATCCTGCATCTGTGTTTGGGATAATCTGGTCCTCTCACCCAAGAGGAGTGTAAGGACATTTTATGCACAGGACTGTAAGCTCGTTGTGGGCAGGGAACATGTCTGCCAACTCTGTTATATTGTATTCTACCAAGCATTTAGTACAGTGCTCTGCACACAGTAAGTGCCCAAAAAATAACATTGATTGATTAACTTTCATCCATTACTGGCTGTGGACCTAAGAAGAAAATTTGATTTATTACTGTTAAATCAATTGTGTGATCACAATTTTGCCCACCTAAATACAGTGGAAGTGTATGGTGACTTTAATAAAATGGCTTAATGGAAAAGCTCCGACTTTTGGACAATGATTTAGACATATTAAATCTATGGACTTCTCAATATTTCTATTATTTTTGTTTACTGTGATGAAAAAAACTTGGCAGAACATTCATTTTGGCAGTGGAATAACTCTCTGTGTGAATTTGGCATTTATTACTTTTCAGAGCGTTAATCTTAAAAAATTTAGAATAGAAAGGTTTACAGTGTTTAAATGCATTTAAAAGGCAAAATGAAAAGATAGTTTCCTCTGGGGGAAAAGAATACATTAGTACCTCTCAAAGAAGTGCTAAATATTTGGGAAAATTTAGGTTGCTGTTAAAATGCTTAATTAATATCCAAGTATGGTTTGACTGCAACTCTTAATCAACGGTATTTAATAATAATAGTGGTATTTGTTAAGCGATTACTCTGTGCCAAGCACTGTTCTAAGCCCTGGGGGAGATGCAAGGTTATCAGATTGTCCCACATGGGGCTCACAGTCTTAATCAGCATTTTACAGATGAGGTAACTGAGGCACAGAGAAATTAAGTGACTTACCCAAAGTCACACAGCTGACAAGTGGCTGAGGCAGAATTAGAACCCACAACCTCTGACTCCCAAGTCCATACTCTTGAGCCCTTACTGTGTGCAGAACACTGTACTATACTATACACATGCTGAAATAAAGCAAAGAATAGCTTGAACCAAAGCTATTTCGCTGTCCTTTTGCAAAGTAGATTCCCCATCCTGTTATATAAAACATAATAATCTTTGTACAATTTACCCCACCCCTTTTGCTTTCTAAACAGTAGAAATCATTTCTAAACTTTTTTTTTCTTTGACCATTACATCTGTTTCTTAGGAAACGGAAACTGTCAGTTGTTATTTCCCTTAACTGAGTTTAAATGGTGAAATACTTCAGCTCATTACTGCCAAACTGCTTTTTAACTGAAACCCTCAAATGCTCCTCTCTAAATTAAAATAAAATATGCAAAGCTCTGCCAACAATTTCAGCAGTTCCCTACATTCTTCCAGAATGGCTTCTATCCAAATGCTCTAGAGCATTCTGTTAGATAAAACTTTAGTGAGACACTTAAACTTGTTACATTTACTTGTTACGTTACTGTAGGGTGTTCTGTTCATTACCAATTGCTATTGTGACTGTAGAGGTCCTGGCATTACTTTCCCAATAGCAACATAGTTAATCCGTAAGAAACAAGGTAAATCAGACAAATACATAGATACAAGAAGCCCAGAAGGTAAACCCATTAGTGAATTTTGAATAAATTCCATCCAGCGCTGCAGTGGGGGAACCTCACTAAGCTAAGATACATCTGAAGTGCAAGAATGTGGAGACCAGATGCAAGAGGAGGGGCACACTCCAGCAATAGAGGAGAGGAGAATCTGTAAAATGGGGATTCAATGTCTTTTCTCCCTCCTACTTAGACTGTGAGCCCCATATGGGAGAGGGACTGTGTCCAACCTGATGAACTTGCATCTACCCCAGCACTTAGTACAGTGCTTGGGCATAGAGTAAGCAAAAAATAATGATAATAATAATTGTGGTACTTAAGTGCGCATTATGTGCCAGGCACTGTACTAAGCCCTGGGAGGGATACAAGCAAATCAAGTTGGACACAGTCTCTGTCCCACATCGGGCTCATGGTTCGTAATCCCCATTTTACAGATTAGGTAAATGAGAACCAGAGAAGTTAACTGAATTCCTCGAAGTCACACAGCAGACAAGTGGTGGAGCCGGGATTAGAACCCAGGTCCTCTGACTCCCAGGCCCATGCTCTTTCCACTGTCACACTACTTCTCTCAACTGCTGCTGCGCTTAACAAATACCATAATAATAAAAAAAAGAGAGAGAGAGGGTTTGCGTAAGGTAATTGAGCACGACCTTTAGTTGTACTCTTAGGACTAGGGATTGGAGACTGTGGCTACTCAAGTTGAAGAATTGGAATTTGGGGTTTTTTGTGGACCCAGGACTTCATCATGACCTCTCCCCCAAACCCAGCACCATCCCTGTTCTCCTCCTTCACCACCATCCCAAACCACCCCTCCTGAGCATCACATCCTGTCAACTCATTCCCACCCAACCTGCATCAACACCCCATGGCATTCCCTCTTCCAGAACCTCGAACTCAGCATTCTACCTGAATTTCCCATTACAACTGACAATACCATTATCCTCCCTATCTCTCAAGCCCATAAGATCAGCATAATCTAAGGCTCCTCTCTTCCTTTTCACCCTCATATGTAGTCTCTTGCCAAATCATGTTTGCTTTTTCTCCACATTTCTAGGATCTGTCCCATCCTCTCCATCCAAACAGCCATCACACTTTTCTCAGTTTTACTCCTACACCAGCCATTTTACTGATCTACCTGCTTTAAGTCTCTCGCCTCTCCAGTCCTTACCTCAGTTTCCAGGATCACTTTTCTAAAAAGCATTCTGAACACATCTCCTCACTCCACAAAATTCTCCAATGGCTGCCCATGCCTCTCCACATTAAGCAGAAACTCCTGACAATTTTGGTTTTAAGGCACTCAGTTAGCTCTTTCCCCCCTACTTAGGTAATCTCTTCTCCCATTGCACCACAGCAGCTCACACTTTCCATTCCTCTCTAGGTCACCTGCTCACCACACCTCATTCTCAGCTCCTGCTGCCTCTACTTCTTACTCCCACTCTCCTCCTACTTTGAATTCCCTCCAATTTCATATCCACAAGACCAGAGTTCTCTCCATTTTCAACACCCTTCTGAAATCACATTCCTCCAGGAGGTCTTCCCCGATTAATTTCTAATAATATACCCATAGTATCTAACAGTAACCCCATCTAATATCCCCAACTACCACAACAGCACTTTCATACCGCCTAAGCACTAATGAACTTCAAGAAAAGCTGGGACTGGGGTGTTGGGAAAAGGCTGTAATCAACTGGGAAATCATTTGTTAGGATGGGAACCAATATGAAAAACTAAGAATGTGTCTGTAGGTATCTGCTAAAGCAGTAAAGATTTGTGTATGAGTTGTTGGACTATCTCAGAATTCTGGGTTGGGGTTAAACTGATGTAGTGAAAGCTTGGTATCACTTTTGAATATACACTTTTCAGTATACAGTCCTTGAGATGTATGTCGATTTATGACGTACAGCCCTGGATTGGATCTTCCTAATAACAGCCATCACGGAGAACACTATTTCCTCCTTAGAGTTTGGATCCATTTGCTTTCTGAAGGACTCAAGTGTCAGAGGCATATTTTTGTAATATTTTGTAATAAAGACAAGTAGGCTGTATGTAGTCTTTTAGATACTGAGCAGTAAGATCTATTTTCCCAAATGTGTTCCTGCTACCATCTTGGTGCAATTCCTGATTTATTTTTATCTGTTTACCATCTGACCTGAAAATGTACACACTGTCCCTTGTTCTATAATGGCCCATTTGTACAGGCATGCCTGTCTTCTCCTGCTGAGATTAATCTTGATTTTATTCACTTTTATCTTCACTTCCATTTTCCAGATTTCATGGGTGAACATTTTCTTTTGCTTGGTTTGATATTTTGTTAGAAATATTCAATACTGTAGGTAATTATATATTCTTTCTCAAGGTATAATGATAGGTTTTACTCACATAAACATTTTGGGAAGCAAATCATAGTATATTTACTAATCTCATTAACATTAAGATCACTTCAAGATGTAGTATCAAGGAAGAACATAAAGTTGTCTCAATGAAAATGGAAATCTAAAGAAAAAATAAATGAATGGTAGAGGGTAATGAACGAAGCGCTGTTTTATGTTTCCAGCTAAAGCGTACAGTGAGGTACTGAAAATTTGAAGACGACAAACCCTAAAGAAACAGTGAAAAAGAACCTCAAATAATGCTAGGAGGAACTTAACATGCTACAGTGAGAGAAATGGGGTACAACTATTTGAGCAGAAGTTTTAAATAGATCATCCAAGAGTCCAAAAAAAGTGAGAAAGTTATTACCGTCAGAGATAATACTAGTTTACCTTCTTGAAGTAGACTGAGCAAATTTTCCATAAGCCATGCCACTGGGCAGATTTGCTGGGGCCAGTGATTCTGAGATACATAGGGGTAGTTAATTAAGATATGCCCTGATACTGGCCAGGAAGCACACTTGAAATAACCTCACTTTCAGCTCAGTTATGGAGCTTCAGGGAATGGACAGGATGACTGGTTCTAGCACATACCTGTACAGATTCTACTCTTTTGTAATAATAATAATAATGGCATTTTGTTAAGTGCTTACTATGTGCCAGGCACTGTTCTAAGTTCTGGGGTAGATACAAGATAATTGGGTTGGACACAGTCCCTGTCCCATAGAGGACTCACAGTCTTAATCTCCATTGTACAGATGTGGGATCTGAGGCATAGAGAAGGGAAGTTACTTGCCCAAGACCACACAGCAGAGAAGTGGCAGAACTGGGGTTATAACTCAGGTCCTTCTGACTCCCAGGCCTGTGCTCTATCCACTAGGATACTGTATGACTGGCCTGACCTGTAGTAAGAGATTGTAGTCTTCAGACTCTGTCATTGCTCAGAATACTATCTGTTAGCTTCCCCTGCTCTACAATATTTTTACTTAAATTGAGCTACTCTATCTCTGAAGGCCTCATGCTGTCATAGTATGAATCAATCAATCATAGTTATTGAGTACTTACTGTCTACAGAACACTGTACTAAGTACCTGGGAGAGCACAGTATAGCAGAGTTGGTAGTCATGCTCCCTGCCCACAATGTGCTTATAGTCTAAAGTATGTGCCTTACTGTTCCTTCTGAGAAGTAACCTATTACCCGCACATGGCTTCAAGCTGTGCTTCAAAGGCCTTTGAGTCAATTTTTCTGTTGCTGTAGATTTTTTTATGGTATTTTTGTTAAGCACTTAATGTGCTAAGCACTGTGCTAAGCACTACAAGCTAATCAAGTTGGACACAGTCCATGTCCAAAATGGGGCTCATAGTCTTAATCCCCATTTTCCAGATGAGGTAACTTTGGCACAGAGAAGTAAAGTGACTTGCCCAAGGTCACATAGCAGACAAGCGGCAGAGCAAGGATTAGAACCCAGGTCCTCTGACTTCCTTGCCCGTGATCTTTCCACTGAGCAACACTGCTTCCTGTAGGTCCCAAACAACAGTTGCTTAGGTATCATGTCATCATCTATCTCTTTGCAAGTTTGTCCCAGTGAAACTGAACTATTCTAAGTGTGTTTTCTGTACTGGTAAATTAACTTTACTTGAGGACTTCATTTTGAGTGATTGCCAGTTGATACTTGGTATGACTCAGAGGTGTTGCTGGTGAAAATGCTCCAGAACAGAGTGTGACATCTGTAATAGTTCCCAGTCTTGCATCTGAGTGACACTCATCATTAAATTAATATCTCACACGATATTCTTTCCCCAGCTCTATTTTAATTTTCAAGTTAAATAGAAAAAATAAACATCCTTTAATAAGTAAGAAAATGTAGCAACAAATCCACCAAACTAATATACACTATGCATATAGCAACCTTCCTGTCACTAAGATATACATTAAAATGTCCTTTTACCCCCTTGGAGAAAAAAAAGCTTAAATCAAAAGTTAATATTTTTAATGGGATACATTTCCATCATTGAGGCCATGTAGTTCCTTTGCTCATTAGATAAAGGACTGTAGCTAATAGCAGGTCAATCTAGATCATGGATGTAGGAATGGAGAAGTGAATGTCTCAGAAGTATGGGCAGATTTGGGAAAAACTTCCCTTCCTTTGTCTTACCTGTTCCATATCTGCATCAGGAATCTAGATCAGTTGGCCCTAAATGGATATTTGCTGCTATTGTGTAACAACTGATAATAATTCAATTCAAGTATACCTCTACTATAGGAACCATTCTACATGCTGTTTTAATAATTACAGTACTTGTAAAGCACTTCCTATGTGTCAGACACTGTAATAATTGCTGGGGTAGATACAAATACTCAGGTTGGACACAGTCCCTGTCCCACGCAGAGCTCACAGTCTAAGCACATGGGCTTCTCTTTTAACTTTGGTTCTAGATTCTTGTCTGCTGGAGATAAATATAAAGATGTCTACTCTGATTGCTAATAGAAATCACAGCTGACAAAATGCATGAGTAGTAAATAACAGGATGGAGCAGTAGATTTTCACATTTTTATCTTCCTAATAACAGTAATAAGCAGTGTGGTCTAGTGTATATCTTATGGGCCTGAGAGTCAGAATAACCTGGGTTCTAATCCAATCTCTGCCACTTGTCTGCTGTGTGACCTTAGGCAAGTCACAACTTCTCTTTGCCTCAGTTCTCTCATCTGTGAAATGGGAATTAGGACTGTGAGCCTTCTGTGGAACAGGGACTGTGTTCAACCTGATTTTCTTGCACCTACCCCAGCAGTTAGAACAGTGCCTGGCACATAGTAAGTGCTTAACATATAATACAATTATTATTATTATTAGAGTATTTACTGAGGACTCACTGGATGCAGTACACTCTACTGAGTATTTGGGAAGTACAAAATAGAGAAGTGACCCCCTCCCTGCACACCAGGACCCTCTGATGGGGAAGACGGACATATACATTTTTATAAATGGAGTAATTATTAACTCTACACTTGAACTAAAATATATGCAAAACTATTGAGGATTGGACATAAATAAGTACAGAAGTGGTAGAGATAATGGGTGGACTTACAAGGCTTAGGGTGCTCAGATTTTGATCGGTCATTAATACACATGTATGTGTATATCTGACCCAATCACACACCAGGAATGAGTGCCAAATTGTTCCTGCTGATTTGGGCAATCGCTGTTTAGGCAATTAGCTGCCTGGATGCTCTCACTTCCAGCCTCTTTTTTCTTCTAAATCTTAGAGCAGTAGAAGATCTTCACTAGTCTGTAAGTCCCTTGAGGGCAGGGATTGTGTCTACTAACTGCTGTATTGTGCTCTCCCAAATGCTCAGTACAGTGCCCTGCACACAGCAAGTGCTCAATAAATACCATTGATTTCCAGAATTGGGTGGGGAAGGATGTTTTCCATGGTCTACTTGGATTGACTGGGCCCCTTAACGGGGGCTTGAGAGCATATAGTCAAAAAAGAAAAGATCCCTGCATTTGAGGAGTTAATAATCTATTGGAGCAAGGGGGTGGTGGTGGTTAGGCAGACACAGCAAGAATTCATAAGACTTGAAGAAAAGTAAAAGCTTAGATTCAGCTGATAACAACAAAAGTGCAACCAGGTGGAATGCTTGAGTGAAGAATGAGAGGATTGGAAAGGAGAGGCAGCATGGCCTAGTGGATAGAGCACAGGCTTGGGACTCAGAAGGACTTGGGTTCTAATCCCAGCTCCACCACTTGTCTGCTGGGTGACCTTGGGCAAGTCATTTCACTTCTCTGGGCCTCAGTTACCTCATTTGTAAAAATGGGGAATAAGACTGTGAGACCCATGTGGGACATGGACTGTGTCCAACCTGATGATCTTGTATCTACTCCAGTGCTTAGAACAGTGCCTGTCACATAGTAAGTGCTTAACAGATACCATTAAAAAGAAGAAGAGGAATGCAAGAAACTCTACTTCTGAGATGAGGGTTTACCACATCTAAATGGTTCCTTACCTTCAGTATCTGCCTAGAGCAAATACTAGTGGCTCTGTCTAGCCCAGTGGTTCAGGTCTGCATCTTCACATCACTCTTCATGATCCCTGAAGCCCCTGAAAGTGGTAAGGAACCACATCTCAGAAGGGGTTTGAGCTCTCTCAAAAGTGCCAGAGATCCCAGGGTTGAGTTCTGGCAATCATCCCGCATACAAATTAAGCCTTGATCACTCACAGTTGATCTTTTTTCTAAAGACAGGTATTGAAAAAAAATGAAAGCTTCTGCCCTTTTCAATTCATAAATTATCAACTCTCCCTTCCTGTCTCTCCAGGGGATGACATTATCTTTGGTTCTCTTCTTTTGTGTAGTGTAATTGAAGAGGTTTTTTTTTTACCTTTTATTTCTCACATTAATTGCATTTCCTTTTCTGCTTTTACTTTTCTAATCTTGTCCCTCACAACTGTGCTATCTTTACATATTCCTCTTTAGAAATCCTGCCTTATTTCCACCTTTTTTTTTTGCAGCTTTCCCATTAGCCTTTCATATCTCTGAATAGTTCTGTGGTTTAGCCAACTTTTCATCTTGTTATTCTTGTTCTTCCTAAATTGTATATTTGGTTTCTGAGTCTGCAGAACTTTTCATCCTCCCTCCTAAAATTGCACCTCTTCCAGGAAGGTCTTCTGATTAACTTGCAGTGCACCAGCTCACATTAACTCAGTGAAAAACACTGGACTAAGTTCTTGGGAGAGTACCAGGAACAAAACACACATTCCCTTTTTTGTGTACTTATATCCATCTTCAACAATCAATTAATGGTATTTATTGAGTGCTTACTGTGCAAAGAGCACTGTACTAGGTGCTTGGGAGAGAACAATACAGTTAAGTCAATTGACACATTCCTGACCCACAAGGATATTCAATTACTTATTCATTCTATTAATCTGATTAAATTGTAAATGATTTATGTCAGCCTGTCTCTTCCATTAGATTGTAAGTTCTTTGAGGGCAAGGATCATGTTTACTCTTCCAAATACTTAATACATTTCTCCTCACAGAGTGGGCATTCAATGAACATTATTGATAAATTAGTTGATTAAAGAACAACCAACTTATTGGCCTTCCCATTAGGTTTTCTTTTCTTTGGATGTTGACTTCTAGCAGGACTAAAAATAAGTTGGAATTGGCCTGAACTCAGTTCTGGTATAAGAACAGGTGTTCAGAAGCAGCATGGCTGATGGGGTGTTGTTTTTTTTTGGGGGGGGTGGAGAGGTGATTGGAGTGTTGACTGGGTTGAACAGAGAAGATGCAGCACCTCCTGGCCACATCTCCAGTATGTGGACTCTGCTGTCTCTTTGGTTTCCAGAAGTCACAGCCCACCTCTCCATTTCACTCCACCTCCAGGCCCTGGACTTTATGTCCCTTGTCTTTAATAATAATGTTGGTATTTATTAAACACTTACTATGTGGCAGGCATTGTACTAAGTGCTGGGGTGGATATGAGCAAATCGAGTTGGACGCAGTCCTTGTTCCACGTGGGACTTACACTTTCAACTCCCATTTTACAGATGAGGTAACTGAGGCACAGAGAAGTGAAGTGACTTGCCCAAGATCACACAGCAGACAAGTAGCAGAGCAGGGATTTGAAACGATGAACTTTTGACTCCCAGGCATATGCTCTATCCATTACAACATGCTTCTCCCCAACCCCTTCTCTTTGCCAACCCCTTCTCAGTCCCCTGTAAACCTGCTTATTCATCACCATGGCTGTCATTACTGTCACTCCTGCCCTCCTCTCCTCCCCACTGGCCCCCTGCACCCCCCCCCCCAAAAAAGCTTGCTCCTCTCCCTGGTAGTGGAGAGGCTATGGAGGCTACTGATGTTCCAGTCATAATTTTTTTTTTCCTTTCAGCACTGCCTTTTAATGACTTAAGCCTCTTAAAGATAGCTTTGCTGAAATTCATTTTGTCTATGGGCTTCTCTCTTCCCTTTTCTTAAGAGCACGAATACGGTCTTCTTGTAATTGTTCCCATCATTCATTCATTCATTCATTCAATCCATTTTTATTGAGCACTTACTGTGTGCAGAGCAGAGTACTAAGCACTTGGGAAAGTACAATACAACAATAAACAGTGACATTCTTTGCCCACAATGAGCTCACAGTCTAGAGTGGGGAAGACAGACATCAATACAAATAAATAAAATTACAGATCTGTACATAGTGCTGTGGGACAGGGAGTGGGGAAGAGCAAAGGGAGCAAGTCAGGATGATGCAGAAGGGAGTGGGAGATGAGGAAAAGTGGGACTTAGTCTGGGAAGGCCTCTGGGAGATGTGCCTTGTATAAGGCTTTGAATCAGGGGAAAGTGATTGTCTGTCAGACTAAGGAGGGAGGGTGATCCAGGCCAGAGGCAGGACATGGACTATGGGTTGGTGGCAAAACAGGTGAGATTGAGACACATGAGAAGGTTAGCACTAGAGGAGCAAGGTATGTGGGCTGGGTTGTAGAAAAAGAGAAGCTAGGTGAGGTAAGAGGAGGCAAGGTGATGGAGTGCTTTAAAACCAATGGAGAGGAGGTTTTGTTTGGATGGACAACCACTGGAGTTTTTTTTGGGGGGGTGGTGACATGTGCAGAATGTTCTTCTAGAAAAATGATAACAATAATAAATAATGATGGTATTTGTTGAGTGTTTACTATGTTCCAAGCACTGTTCTAAGTGCTAGGGTGGATAAATGGTAATGAGGTTGCCCCACGTGGGGTTCACACTTTTAATCCCCATTTTACAGATGAGGTAACTGAGGCACAGAGAAGTGAAGTGACTTACCCAAGGTCACACAGCAGATAAGTGGAAGAGTTGGGATTAGAACCCAGATCCTTCTGACTCCCAAGCCCATGCTCTTTCCACTAAGCCACGCTGCTTTCAAATGATCCAGGCAGCATAGTGAAGTACGGACTGGAGTGGGGAGAGACAGGAGGCTGGGAGGTCAGCAAGGAGGCTGATGCCATCATGGTTTCCACCCACCTCTAGATTCTCAACTAGTCCTTCTCTCTTGATAAGAAAAAAAACCCCAAATTTGTTTTCTGTCCTTCACCAAAAAAGAGATCAGAGTACATAAATGGCATTGGGTGGAAACAGTTTTCTTTCCCATTCTCATTCTCTGAGGTTGTAGAGCATTGGGAAGGAAAAATAATACCATGGGGCTTTGGTTTTGTTTATAATTTATTCCCTTTGATAGTTCAATTGTAAGTTCAAGGCTGTAGTTGTGGTTACCCCATGGAAGACATTTGTAGGTTGATAGTTAAATTCTGGCTTTTGAAAAAAATTCATTTTGGGATGTCAAGAAGGGCAACCATTTCAATGGTCTTCCAAGCATCCTGTTGCTACTGCCTGAGGCAGTCTGTCCTAGTGAAGGCATTTCTTATATTTTCTTGTTTTTAAGGAGCCAAAAGCAACTGACAAAATCTGACAGTTCTCCTAACCACCCAGGAAATTAAATGATGTCCCACTTCGTCAATTGAATGCCTGCCTTCAATACACCCTCTCTCTGCAGGCTCATCTAGAAAAGAAACTAAATCCCAGTCATAAACTTGCAAACGTCTCAAGAGGACATCTTTTACTTCTATTGGATGTTTCTCAAGTGCCTAGTACAGTGCTCTGTGCACAGTAGGTGCTCAATAAATCTTAAAGATGGTATTGATATTAGAGTTTCAAGGGGTCCCACTTCTTGTTGATATTACTGCTTCAGAACATCCATTTTCCCATATGCTACATATCCCCTGTTGGGGATAAATCACTTGGGAAAGCATCTCCATTCGCAAAGAACACATTCTCTAAGTGACTATTTGTAACATCTATCTTCAATTTACCTTGTAAAAGGTAGAGTAAATGAAAGCATAATTTTGGTATGGCTAAAGTGACATATAACTCTTGGAAAAGTTGATTTAATAAACGTTGTCCATGCTGATTTGTATCAACAACGTGCTTAGATCAATTTTATGCCAAAAGATCAGTGTAAGTCTCTCCCTGATGCTATTTTGTCCTGTGAATAAGGTGCTGGGCAAGACATTTTTTCTATAGAGATCACTTCCATGCTTTAGATCATATGAGCAAAAAAGTCATTTCATATTCATGTACATAGGGGTAGCATGAGAATGCATTTTACTCATGTCAGTAAATATCCAAGTGAGTCATTCTCCCTCTTTTTTATAGTTCCCAATATTTTATTCTTAACACCGTATGCATAGATTAACTTACATCAGACTCTTAAAGTTTGTTTATGGTTCTCTCAAGTAAATCATCAGTGAATTATCATATCTGCATCAAGCAAACATTTTTCAGTTTGAAAAGAAATTAAAAGAATTGGAACAGTTATCTCCTGTTGCTAAAAAGCCATAGCTTTCCTAGCCTCATAATTGCCAACTGCAAGAGGGTTTGGGGGTGATTTCCTTTCTGGAATTGGCATTGCCATTAGTTTCCCATTCACGGCATTTTGGTCAGAGCAGGCAGCCAAAGGTAGATCGCTTCACATGTAGTACTTGTAATAATGATATTTACTGAGCACCTAGTGAGTGCAATATACTGTAATAAGTGCTTGATAAAGTACAACAGAAGCATAACTCATGTTGCCTGTCCATGGGTAGATTACACTCTAACAGGGGAGGCAGATAGGAAAATGTGTACAAATTGTGCAATCAGAATAAATAATAGAATATACTGAAACACACAACTGCTGAGGAGGGGTAGAAATGAATACATAAGTGTTAAAGTTAGGTTTTTGTGACTTGGGGTATTAGGAAGGCTTCCTGAAGGAGGTGGGATCTTAAGAGGACTTTGAAGGCATGGGGAACTGAGATTCAGTGGATATGGGGGGGTGAAGGGAGTGCCAGGTCAGGGGAACAGTATGACCAAGGGGTCAGAGTTGGGCAATATGACTACCACATACAGTTAGAGGATGAGCTGGGGAGGAATGCAGAGTGCAAGCTTGGAGTAGCACGATAAAAGAGTTGATATGGGAAATGGAGAAAACTGGTTGAGTTCTTGAGGCCAATGGGATTTTTACTTCATTCAAAAGTAGATAGGCAGTCCATCATTTCAGGAGTGGAGAAGGTTGCACAGCAGACTGGGACATTCTGTGCTATGGCATGTTAGGCCAAATATTTCAAGATGCTCCGATAAACAAACGGTTTATATCGGCTCTCGGTCAATTGTCTTCATAGCTTAAATTACCTAGTTGCCCGCTCTTGGAACTTGTGGGGGGGGGGGGGGCGGTGCTAGAGGAAGGAAGGTGGGACTTTCCATGACTCTGCTCCTCCTCCACTTTACCCCCTCCCGCAGAGGGGAAGAAGACCCTGGGCTGCCTCTACCCACTGCCCCCCCCCCACCGTGGGGGTCATCTATGGAAGGAAGGACTTGGGTCCTTCTCCAGGAGGAGTGAGAGCCCAGCTCAGAAATGCCTGACTACAAGACCTCTCCTGGGTCCCTTCCTCCAGACCTGACCCCTACGTTGGGGCAGGGGGCAGAAGCTGCACAGGCCCTTCCTTCGTAGCTGACCCTCTTGGCAGAGACTGGGAAGTGAGGCCCTATGGTACAGGCTTGGGGGACGGAGTCTCTGGTGAACAGTTTCCTCTGCTGGAGACGCATGTGGATTGCACAGTGGGCACCAGATTGCATCATGGCTGCTGTCAATCATAGGGGACATGGTTCCTTGTTGGGTCATATTTCAACCCCTTCTCCTAGGAGTTGGTAGATCTGACAGTGAGACCTCTGAATACTCTCACCCCTCTCCTCACTTACAGGGAACCTGGGATCGCTCTGGAAGGAAGGGACGCTGAATCCTCCGGGCTCTCCCCCTCACACCGGAAGCTAGGATCATGCCTGAGGCGAGGGTCGACCTCTGCATGGGGGTGCTTGAGAACTGAGCAAAGGAAAAGATTGTTTGTTCTGGAGCTTGATACCATGCTGTTGCCACACTCTGTTAGATAGTCTTCCAAATGATATGGAGGCTTTCTTGAGTAAGTTTTCTATTTCCTTGTCTATTGTTGCAAAACAACAATTCTTGAATAATTGTTTCAAGGATTTGGGGAGAATTCTTGAAGGTTTTTGAGTTAGATGAGTTTCCTTACAGGTGTGGAAACACATTTCTAACTCAAGGATCCATGTCGATTGTTGAATTTTTCAACAAGGCTGAGTAGAATAAATTCAACAGGATTGAGCCAATTATGCATGATTGCTTGACTCCATTGGCACAGGGGAATGGATCAGACCGAACACTTTAGGTCTCCACCTTCCTCTGCCAGGAACACTTCTGCTTCTTGCCATGACTATGGTCAGACTTTCTATGGACCTTGTCTGCAGGGGGAAGGGGATGAAATAATAATAATAATAATGACTTTTTAAGTGCTTACTATGTGCCGAACACTGTTCTAAATGTTGGGGTAGATACACGTTAATCAGGTTGGGCAGAGTCCCTGACCCACATGGGGCTCACACTCTTAATCCTCATTTTACAGATGAGGTAACTGAGGACCAGAGAAATTACCCAAAGTCACACAGCAGACAAGTGGCAGAGGCTGACCCCCAGTGTCTGGGATTGGGCATAGGCCTATTCTTTCCCCCTATGGGTTGTGGCAATTGACTGGAGTCTCCTTTGCTCCATGCAGACTCTAGGACCCTGCTGGGGCTACTTTACCCACCTCCAGGATCCAGAGCTGGGCTGGGGCTTGCTTCTCTTGTCCTCAGCAGACTTAAGCCATGTCGGGAGCTCTTTCCTCCCTCCTCTAGACCATAAGATCATTGTGGGCAGGGAATATGTCTTTTCTATTGTTATACTGTACTCTCCTGAGTGCTTAGTACAGTGCTTTGTGTACAAGAAATACAATTGTTTGATTGTGGTCTGGGCAGGAAGAAAACCCTTGTCAGACCCTGATAAAGCATTTCTGCAACCCTACCATGCTTTCACCTAGACTCCTAGCTAGTCGGAGGCCTTTGAAGCTCCCCTGGGGGGAAGGGGTTTGGGAAGAGGGGTGGGTTGTGGCTTCTGACATCCACCAGACTGCCAGTCTGTTTCCTTGGGATCTCTGTCTCTGTCTCCCACCCCTTCAAAACTCCTCCCTTTAAAGTGGCGCTTCTAATTCTCAAGTTGAAACCTTATGCCCAGCTTCATTTTTAACCCACTAAAGGGTGAATACATAGCTATGTTTTTGGATCAAACTGAATACAGTTTCTCAGAACAGTGCTGCAGTAGCCTTGTGGAGATAGGGTAGTGGCATCCAACAACATGTTTTCTGTCTGGTTTGAAATGTGCATTATTGACAATTGATATCTAGGCCTATTCTTTCCCCCTATGGGTTGTGGCAATTGACTGGAGTCTCCTTTGCTCCATGCAGACTCCAGGGCCCTGCTAGGTGCTACTTTACCCACCTCCAGGATCCAGAGCTGGGCTGGGGCTCTTAGCCCTGCTCATTCTGTGCCATTACACTGGCCTGCCAGAACTTCGGGAATTACTCTAAGGCCAGTAGCAGTGGGAGACAGGAACTGAAGGATACTTGCTGGGGAAAAGGAAAATAGAAAATCTGGAAATGCATTTTCTCAATCAAGTCTAGGTCAAGATCAATTAGTCAATCAATAAATGATATTTATTGAGTGCTTACTATGTGCAGAGCACTGCTCTAAGAACTTTGGAGAGTACAACAGAATTAGCAGACACATTCCCTGCCCATAATGAACTTACAGTCTAGAGAGGGAGAAAGACATTAATATGAATAAATAAATAATTTATAATATCAAGGTTTCTAGGACAGGCTCAAAAGAAAGACAAGTTTATCAGAGTGTCACCAAATTACTAAGTTAATTAATGAAAAGTTTTGCCACTGGCCAGTTACTGGAAAGTTTTGTTGTAGCTTTGCTGTTGTGGTAGGGCTCTCGAGGAAAAATGAATGAGATGAGTTCTGGCTCCAGAGTGGTCTGCTTAGACTTCCTGTTCAGAAGTTGCCTCTTCTTCCATAACTTCAGGATTTCAAGATGTTTCTCCCTCTGCCATGCTACTCTCCCCTTCTGAGTCTATTGATGACCTTAAGCTCCTATTGTGTCTTCGATGCTTGAACAGGAGCAGAGGGTGAGGGTCCAAGCTGGTACCAAGGAATAGGAAGTGGCAGTTCAGATGATTGGCCTAGTGAGTGGAGCATGGGCCTGGGAGTCACACCTGGGACCTGGGTTCTAATCCCGGCTCCACCACCTGCCTGCTGGGTGACCTTGGGTAAGTCACTTCACTTCTCTGAGCCTCAGTTACATCATCTGGAAAATGGGTATTAAGACTGTGAATCTTATGTGGGACAGGGACTGAGTCCAACCTGATTAACTTGTATCTATCCCAGTGCTTAGTACAGTGCCTGACACATAGTATGCACTTAAGATATAGCAAAAAAGCAAGCAAGCAAAACAGTACTAGGAGGTATGTGGAAGCCTAGAGTACGTTGATATGTGTCATCTCTAGCACCATCTCCAGTTGATATCTGCCCTAGATTGCCTTGATCCATGTAATAAAAAGTGCAGATCTAAACAATTATCTGGAATTTGATCAATGTGGATAGTTAGTCTGGATAATTCAGGGCCCCAGAGTCCTCTTACTTCAATAGCAGGGTTTTTTTTAACCTAATTATTTGGATAATTTGATTCAGCTCTTTACTTGACAGTTAGATATAGCATTAATGTTATTGTGGAGTGATGTTACAAAGCCTGATACAAATTGGGCCCTTCCCTAGTTTGTTTTTTTTTTCTCTTTGATATCGTGCAATCCCAGCTAATGTCAGGTTGGCACCTAGTGATTGGTTTGTCACATGCACAGTCCAATATCTTTGCGAAAACTCCTTTCAAAAACTATTTCTGCCTCATCCATACCTGCCCACTGCCTCCAATTTACTCGAAGCACTGTGGAATAGTTGAAAAATAATTCCAGGCTAAAAACAATATAAAAATAATCTAAAGGAATCAGTGCACATTTGTTGATGAAATAAATTTCCAAACCTTTAGCTTTTTAAATGTAATACAGAAAAATTTAAAGTAAAACTCCACAGAATTCTCCAAATTTGATTCTATTAGGGATGTGCATTATATTAACTGAATAAGAATTTGTAAGGTCTTTGGGCTGTGGGAGATGCAGCAACTGGAGAAAAAAAAATCAGGCCTACAGGTTGCACCAAAAAGCAACCATGAATGAAATTAATAGAAGCAAGCAATTCATACATTGTCATAAAGCTACTTATTTAAAATCAATAATACCTATGAATTGTCAATGTTAATTATTACATGCCATTACTAATAAACAGAAGTCAGGAAGGTCAGGGAAAGAAACTATTGATACAAACATGAAAATCTATAGAGGTGCCTGTTGGTTTACTACATAATATTCTAACTAACGTTGCAGAATAAAGGATTGCAGGATCTGATAGACCAGCAGTTACTGTACATTAATAAGCAATATTGATAGGAGATTTAAGCCTTCAATTTATTTAGGAAGTTCTTTGAATTAAAAAAATTGAAAGTAAATAAAAGCAATTTCAAATGCATTATGCTTCCAGAAATGCAGTGCTGAAGTTTATTCCTTTGAGGACATGTAGTAGTAGATAGAATATCCTGGAAAATCACTCCAAGATTTTCTATCATAAACAATAAATGATTCTTTCAAATATCCTTTGTCTTAACTCCTTAATACACCTTTCCCCTTACCCTTCTCTAAAATGCATTGCTTATTAGTTGTAGGATATACAATTAAATGACTAGGCTTCAGAATCTTGAGCTTAATATACTCAGACATATGAAGTAGAGAATTGAGGTAATTATCCAGAAGTCTAAAATGCAACTTTTTAGGGCAAAAGGAAGACATCTTTTTTTTTAGTCTGAATTACTTACATTCACCAGCTATAGTGATAAAATCCGTTTTATAATTGTGTCTTACTGAGAAGCTCCTCCTCTAGACTGTAAACTCGCTGTGGGCAGGGAATGTGTCTGTTTATTGTTATATTGTACTCTCCCAAGCACTTAGTACAGTGCTCTGCAAACAGCAAGCATTCAATAAATACGATTGACTGAGAAGATGCAATCTTAGTACAGGAGAATTCACAGCACTTTAAACTTGCATTGATATGTTTTTCATTATTAATGGAATGTGAGCATACACGGACACTAACTCCATAGGGACAAGAGGTTCAGGAAGGGCATTGCCCTATGGGATTAGCATCAAGGGGGCAGAGTTAATGGCTAATGGATATTTTTGACCAGGGCAGTCAACCGTGGTGAACGCTGCCCCCTCTTTCCCCTGCCTCCTCCTCAGAGCTGGATGGAGAGCAGAGGTAAAGCTGAGGTGCCGGTTCTACTTCTTACTTCTCAGCTGACAGGAATAATAATAATATAATTATGGTACTCCTTAAGTGCTTACTATGTGCCAAGCACTGTTCTAAGTGCTGAGGTAGTTACTTTGAACCCCACATGGGACAGGGACTGTGCCCAACCCTATTTTCTTGTATCAGCCCCAACATTTAGTACAGTGCCTGGCACATAGTAAGCACTTAACTAATACCACATTTACTATTATTATTATAAGATAATTTGGTTGGACACAGTCTCTGTCCCCCCACATGGGGCTCATATTCTTAAACCTCATTGTACAGATGAGGTAATTGAGGCACAGAGAAGTTAAGTGACTTGCCCCAGGTCACATAGACCTATGGGAGAGCTGGGATTAGAACACAGGTCCTACTGACTCCCAGGCCCGTGCTTTATCCACTAAGCTACGCTGCTTCCCAAGGAAAAAGTTGTGCAGCAGGTGCCACCACTACTGTTCTCATCCTCACTTGGATAATAATGTAATGTTGGTATTTGTTAAGCGCTTACTATGTGCTGAGCACTGTTCTAAGCGCTGGGGTAGACACAGGGGAATCAGGTTGTCCCACGTGGGGCTCACAGTCTTAATCCCCATTTTACAGATGAGGTAACTGAGGCACCGAGAAGTGGTGTGACTTGCCCAAAGTCACACAGCTGACAAGTGGCTGAGCCAGGATTCGAACCCATGACCTCTGACTCCAAAGCCCATGCTCTTTCCACTGAGCCACGCTGCTTCTCAGCCACGCTGCTTCTCGTGAGAGATTGTATCCTCTCACTCCAGCTCCCCGCGAGGATGTATTATCCTATTGCCTCACCCTACCCAATTGCTCTAGGCTGTCTGGGTGTTCCATCAGTCTGAAGCAGGGGTTGTAGATATGACCATTAGAGCGTAAGCTCATTGCGGGCAGAGAACATGTATACCAACACTATTATATTGTACTCTCTAAGCACTTAGTATAGTGTTCTGCACACAGTAAGCGATCAATAAATATGAATGGTGGATTGACTATGGGAAGGGAATGAGTTATTTCCTTATTTTGTACTTCTTAAGCTGTTAGAATGGTGCATTAGTCCCAGTGGGAGTTCAATACATAGAATTATTATAATGATAACAATTTTATTGTGGTATTTGTTAAGCACTTACACTGTGCCAAGCACTGTTCTAAGTGCTGGGGTAGATATAAGATAAACAGGTTGGACACAGTCCCTGTCCCACATAGGGCTCCCAATCTAGATAGGAGGGAGTAGGATTTAATCTCCATTTTACAGATGAGGCACAGAGGAGTTAAGTAACTTGCCCAAGGTTCACACAGCAGACAAGTGGAGGAGCCGGGATTAGAACCCAAGTCCTCTGACTCCCAGGCCCGGGCTCTTTCCACTAGGCCATGTTGCTTCTTTACTGTTTGCCCCTTGCTGCTGCCACTGTGAGAGCAGCAGTGTTAGTGGCAAGCAGCAGAAGGAAATGGCAAGTGGCAGTGGCACAGAGACTCTACAGCCCTGTGAGGATGGAAGTTATTGCTACCAAAATCCCCACCTAAACTTCCTGGAGGGATCAGGCAGGGGTGAAGGGAGAAGATAGCTTGTTCTCATGAACTTATTTACCCACCCCCTTAGTACTCATGTATATATGTCCTCTTTGTTTATTTTGGACCTTGTTTGTTTCCCCATTAGCATGTAAGCTGCTTGTGGGCTGGAAATGAATCATATGACTTCCCCGATTAAGCCCTCTTTTCCCTGGCTCACTCTCCCTTTTGCGTCATCTATGCATTTGGATCTCTGACCTTTGGGCATTTGATATTTGTGCCACCCCTAAACCCACAGCACTTACGTACATATCTTTAAATTGTATATTATACATTATTTATTTGTGTAAATTAATGTCTATCTCCACCTCTAGACTGTAAACTCATGCCTGCTCTTCCAAGAGCTCTGCACACAGTAAGAGCTCAATAAATACCCTTGATTGATATAACTTTCCCAAACAAATTTGGCATTCAACTTGAATGAGATATTTAAACTGCCTTAATATAACTGAAGAGCCATTTCACATCTGAAATATAGATTTTCCAGGGATTTTCAATCTTGTCTTAGAAACACTTATACTACAGTTTCCAGGTTTACCCAAAGAAGCCCTCCCACCATCTCTTTCACACACCTCCCCTCCCCTCCATTCCCTGACCCCTCTCTCCCTTGACCCACCTCCCTGACACACAGTGAAGAATACTCACTGGAAGCAGCTGTGATAGTAGTAGCCAGAACAGGTAAGGAGGGAAAACATTCCTGCTGATTTCACCACAGGCTGGGGATGAGACTAGGGCTGCGGCTGGGGCTTCTTGCTGTGAGCCCAGAAGAGCCATGAACCCTGGAGTTCTAACAGCGGAGCAGCAGCAGAAGCAATTTCTCTTCTCCCCTGCTCCAGCAACTGCCCATCCACTTTCTCCTGGGCTCTGTAGAGTTCTTTATTCATCAGGATGCCCAGCAAGAAGCAACTCAACAGCAATAAAAGCTGATGAAGCAAGGCCTCATGGAACAAGCATGGGCCTGTGAGTTAGGAGGCTTGGGTGATTATTTCAAATTGGCCACTTACCAGCTGTGTGACCTTGGGCAAGTCACTTCACTTCTCTGTGCCTCAGTCTCCTCGTATATAATATAGGGAATAAATACTTGTACTCCTTTCCCCTTAGACTATGATCCTTGTATGGTACAGGGACTGTTTCCAATCTGATTATCCTGTCTCTAACCCAGCACTTAGCACAGTGATTGGCATTTAACAAACACACCAGATTATTATCATCATCATCATCATCATGCCCTAATGGCCATTCCTACTACCATACTTAGGAGAACTCACAGGGATACTTATGATCTAGGTTGAAAACCTCTTCTTCTGAAAATATATTCAGTTCTTCCCACTGTCTAATCCAAATCCCTCCGGCTTCAATTTAATCTAATTTCCCCTTCTGTCCCAAGTGGATATACCGTACAGTTACTTAAATAAAATGCTACCTTGTTAAGCTTTTAAAGGATATCCTTATTAAAATCAACTGATGGAAAGTAAATCATTATCCTATCCGAAGAACTTTGTAGTCTGACTTCAATGTTGCATAATCAATACACAATGATCCTAGTGTCTAAAGAAATCAGATCTCGGTCTCATTCTACTTCATCAATAAAAGTGTTGCATGACACAAGCTTCTGTAGCACTTTAAATTTCACATCATCATTTGATTTGCTTTACCAGTGTTGGCCTTGCCACTTTAGGCTATTTTAGTAAATTCAATTTACAGCTACCTTTGATATGAAAAGCTTAAGAGATTCAGCTTAATGCCTTAATAATGGAAAGATCAACCATTTGGTGATTCTAAAAGAAGAGAGAAGCTAAAAGAAACCTCAATAAAAATCCCCACCAAAGCTACATGCTTCCTTATATGAGACTTCATTAATACTTCCTGAATGGGTGATAAGATTCTTCAAGACTAAAGTTAGTCCAACAATACCTCAGCATGAGATTTTTGCTGTTTTGATTGTGAAATCAAGTTGGGAATTCTTCTTCATCCAACAAGCAGTCACTAAGATTAACATGAAGGATGGGACCATATGCTTACTAGTTTCCAAGGCTCATGAATGTGTATATTATTCAACAAAAAAGAGGAAAAAAATGGAAATTCTTTGTGGATTGGGCTTGGATTTACATACAAAAAGTGATATATAGTCTTTGCAACAATAATTTTGAGGTGTATATCTTTTTCTCCAAAAATGAGTGTCAGTGGAGGTGCAGTGAAGCAAAAAGACATACAACAGATTGTTTCAAGAAAATGGGAGTGGATTATGGAATTAATAATATTGATTTAAATTCAGACATTTAAATTTGTTTTGTTTATTGCTTTTGCTATTGAAGAATTGATTTCAACAAAGCAATAATACCAGAAATAAATTGGTTTTATTGAATTTGCAGTGACGTGATTATAAACCATTGTTATAAGAAAATGATCTTACTTCCTATTTTGTTACTTTTTCTTTCAAAAATGTATTCATCACATACACTAAGGGAACAATGTTTACCATGGACCAAAACAGAATTTAATAGGTGAGCATTTCTGAGTATCTTCCATTCTATGATTCAGATGTGCACAAAACACATTTTTTTTGTGAAATAGATTTGAGTGGTTTCATGCTTTATTTACTGACTGCCTTGCAGCAGACTGAAAACTCACCCTATCATCCATTTTGATTTGTGTTTCTTGGAAAAAATACCTAACAAACCTTTCTAATGTGAAAAACTACTTGAGTAAATTAGATCCTGGTACTAATAGATAATGAATCATAGCTAAAAATGTTTATGAAGGGACAGTGAGTAGGGGCAGTCAGCAGGGACAAATGTGATTCATTTGGCACCTAATGCTTTATAGCTTTAGGAAATAAAGTGTTACTGTAAGTGACTCTTGTAGCCAGTCTAAATATTGTCTCATTAGTATTCTGCTTCCCTATCGTAATATCAAAAAACTAAATTTAGGGAAAGAAGTTCCACAGTGATATGGAATATCTTGTACACCCATATGCTATTATTACCATAGCTCGCTCTCCTCTCTCCTTGTTGCCCTTTCAATTTCCTTCTTTTCAATTCACCCTAATTTGAACATCTGCCACGTGGCCTATTGTACAGATGACTGAGCAACAGTGGAGTTACAGCTATGCATATCTGATATGAGGAAGTTTCACCAGTTGCTTTCTAATTTTCTGAATTCAGTGCCAGTCCTTTCACAGGAAGCACAACCTCTTCAAGCTATGATATTCTTCAGTATTAGCAAATCCCAGTTATTTTCACTACTATTACCAATCCAGAATAAAAACTTCTGCAGTGCAACCAGATCTTTTTTTTTTTGGCTTGCGCCCAATTTTCTGCACCTTTTCCATCTAGGCAAACAGTTCATTTGAGAAAAACAGTTAGTTTTGCTTGGGCTCTAGTCATTTTCCTCCAGTCAATAGCAGAAACTTGTTACAGTGCATTAACAACAAAAATATAGGGCCATAGAACCCTGCATAAACTATAGGATTATGGTTCCTGTCTATTGCAAACATCGGTCAGTTAGCAACAAGTGATTTTAGTGCTAAATGATTGTAGAAAAATAAATAGGAAATTATAGAAGCAGTAATTACATGATCTATCTTAAGTTTCATCCTACTTAAGCTTCATTTTTTCCCTTAATAATCCAAATTGGCATAAAGAATCTCATAAATTAACTGGTAATAGCAATGCTATGTCCTGGATGTAACCATCTGACAAACAAATGATCAGATGGGAAGGCTGCTAAATTGAGGAGAGAGCCATGGTTTCCCTTTCTGGGGCCCGATGTAGGCAGCTTTACCTAGGTATTTCTTTGGATATCAATTTTACAAATATTGCTCTCCAGTGGAAATTTCTCATTGTTAAGCAAGTATTATGTACCAGGCACTGTACTAAGTGCTAAGGTAGATACAATCTAGTCAGGTTGGACTCCTCATATCTGTCAGAAAATACTCTCTCCCCCTTCAAAGCCTTACTAAAGGAATCTCCTTCCAGAGGCCTTTCCTGACTGAGCTCTCCTTTCCTCTTCTCCCACTCCCTCTGGGTCACCCTGACTTGTTCCCTTTATTCATCTCCCTTCCCAGCCCCAGAGCACTTATAATAGTAATGATGGTATTTTGTTAAGCCCTTACTATGTGCCAAGCACTGTTCTAAGCGCTGGGGTAGATACATGGGCATCAGGTTGTCTCACATGGGGCTCACAGTCTTAATCCCCATTTTACAGATGAGGTAACTGAGGCACAGAGAAGTTAAGTGATTTTCCCAAAGTCACACAGCTGATAAGTAGTGGAGTAGGTATTAGAACCCACAACCTCTGAGTCCCAAGCCCGTGTTCTTGCCACTAAGCTGTATATGTAATTTATTTATTTATATTAATGTCTGTTTCTCTCTCTAGACTGTAAGCTCGTTGTGGTCAGGGAATGTGTCTATTTACTGTTATATTGTACTCTCCCAAGTGACAGAGTCAGAATTAACACCCAGGTCCTGATGACTCGCAGGCCCATGCTCTATCCACTAGGCCATGCTGCTTTTCATATTTGCTCAGTTAAATTTAGCTTCAAGGAATATTTTCACTAAAACTTCATTTTACAAAATAATTTATGATCAAAATGAATATTGAACTTAGTGAACATTTATTGAAAATAGTGTAATTGGTTTGGGGGAACCAATTCCAGCTAAATGAAAACATAGAGCTTGCATTAATTTAACAAGAATATCAATATGCTAATAAAGCCAGAAGTCTTTCCTTTCCATCATAAATCTTTCAACTCTACTTACAGGGAAAAAATGCTTATTAAAATCACCATAGATGTGATTAATCGTGTTACTTTACTAATTACTCATTAAAATGCGTATGAAAGTAAGACTGTACAGAGCAGAACAATTTTGATCAAAGGAGCTTGTGTGGGATCTAACTCTCTATGGGCATTGGTTCTCAGCTGTAAGCTTTCCAACCTTAACCTTAAGAAGGCCCAAAGTGATATGAATCTAATAATAAATTCACTCCTTTCACTTCTTAATTTACTAAAAAAAAACCTCAATATTTTTGAAGCTAAAATATATCATTTTCCCATTTAACTAGCTGTACTTTAAGACTTTGAAAGTCTGGGATGTGTGTTCTTAACAAAACCATGATTTTCCATTGAAAACTTCTGTTTTCATCCTAGGCTAATGGTATGAGCTCTGTTTCACTATAATGACTACTGTGGTCCTTCACATGAAAATTAAATTTTAAAAATTATAAATTCAGCTAGACATTAGATCAGCAGCATTAATCATCGTTAGGAGTCAAATAATGCATGTAAGCATGCTTTTCTTACATATTATAAATATTTTCTCCATCATTACCACTGAATGCCAAAGTCTGCTGGTTTGGAGCAAGGAAAGAGATTAGCTATAACAGAGCTGCTGTTAAGCAACTATGAATATTCTGAAGCGATCTACTGAATAAAGCAAACTAAAGTATGTCAGGTTATATTATATTTTGGTTGGACTTTAAGCAAAAGCAAAACCATTAAAGGTATAAGTACCAAAGATAATTTTCTTGTTGGTAAAATCATTCATCTTTATAGGTTAACAATGAGAACTGGGCTTTAATTAAGCATAACAAAGATAAGTACTGTGTACTACAGTGCTGTTTACTATTCAAAATGATTACAGAAAGGACAGCTTGATATTTTCTTTTCCACTGAAAAGAAGATAAGAAGTGCCACCAGAATTCTAAATATTTCAAAGTGTCTGGAAAATATTATAATATAGAGATGGTTTCTTTTGGTATAATTTCTATGAAGGTATTGCATTAGTGATTAATAATAATAATAATAATGTTGGTATTTGTTAAGCACTTACACTGTTCTAAGCGCTGGGGCAGATACAAAGTAATCAGGTTGTCTCACTTAGGACTCACAGTCTTCATCCCCATTTTACAGATGTGGTAACCGAGGCACAGAGAAGTTAAGTGACTTGCCCAAGATCACACAGCTGACAGGCAGCGGAGTGAGATTAGAACCCATGACCTCTGACTCCCAAGCCTGTGCTCTTTCCACTAAGCCACACTGATTATATCCAATAAAGTTCTTAGGCCCTTGGAAATTTTAGATCTAAATTGTTCTATAACTGCTCTGCGTATTAAACTACTCAGAAGTCTAAAGGAAAGGATTTATGAATGCAATCAAGATTATATTTTGATGTACATTGTTTTTTTAAAAAATGAAATGTTTTTGAAGTTGATTGGATTGTAGAATTAGCTAGAGTTCACTTTGGGTTCACAAAGGGGTCCAAAAGAAATAACTAAATCAGATTATTTTTTGTTGACAGACCAAAATGATTTCCTGGACAAGTAACAACATAATTGGTACTAAAAGTCCATGTCTTCACAGTGAGAGAAGGATTGGAGAAATTATCCTGATAATCCAGGCAAATAATCTCCATTTTCACTTAAATGTCCTGAAGAAATCAGAGAAACATGGGTTGACATCTCTGAAAATGCCCAGCATTACAATTATTCCTAACTTCCAGGTTCAAATTGCCTAGACCGGTTTGTCCCAGGAGACACACTAGAACTATGTTGCAGACCTGAGAGAGGTCTACAGCCTCCACCCGACCAATGCATGTTTTCCTACTGGAGTGGCTGCCATGACAGAGTAGAGCAACTCATGATGGCAGAGACACAGGACCACAAGTCTGTGTTCCTGTATTCTCACGCAAGAGTTTCTGGGATGTGCAATCCTAGTAATATCTAGGGCATATAAACTTTTTTGGTTTCTCCTTCCTCCCCCCCACTGCCCCTTCTTCCAACTTCCTCACTTTTCTCAATTCAACTATCACACATCCATTCTCCTGGAGTTGTGCGATTATTCAGATAATTCAGCAAAATACACTCAGTCAATGAACTAGGCAAATAAACCCAAAATAACTAGATGAAAATCAATTCATTTGTGTGAATTGCTGGGATAATCAATTCAATTTTCTGCTTTAGCTAACTCGTCATTGTTTGGAAAAGTCTCAAAATAAGGAAAAAGCATCAAGTCACTTTGTCAGTAAGATCAGAAATATATCTACTTTCCAGGGGTGAGAGACAGTCTTATTTTGATGAGCAGCAGTCAGAAGACATTGTTCCCCTTTATGCTCTGTAGGTTTCTGAGGTGAAGATTTCTGCATAAAACTAATTTACACTTTTTACTCTATTGTCTTGTGCAGTTTCTTTGAGCTGCTTACAGCCAACTTTCAGTTTTTCAGAAACAAATTACTGAATTTGTAGGTTATTCAGAGCCTTTGTCTTCTGCTTTGGCACACTTCAATGCCATCAGCACATAATAACAACAATAATAACAAAAATAGTATTCATTAAGTGCTATGTGCTACTGGGGTAGATATAGGAATATCAGGTCAGACTCAGTCCCTGGCCCATGTGGGCTCACAGTCTAAGTAAGAGGGAGAACAGGTATTGAATCCCCATTTTGCAGATGAAGGAACTGAGGCACAGAGAACTAAGTAACTTGCCCAAGGTCACACAGCAAATGGGTGGCAGAACCGGCATTAGAACCCAGGTTCTCTGGCTCTCAGGTCCAGGCTCTTTCCACCACACTGCTTCTCTGCCAAATAGAATGAGAGGGGTAAAAGCAAAGAGACGAAATACAAAGGAGCCAGATTTTCAATTTTAGGCAACTCTGGTTGCTAAGTGTTTGGTGGGAGAAGCATTTGAAATGATTAGTTAAAATGGTGTTTTAGGATTATCTGTGTATTTCATTTACCCAAGTTCTCCCCTTCCTCCATTTCTATGAATAAGAGAGAATTAGCCGTAAAATTGTATGCACATCAATGGAAAGTATAAATGTTCATTTAAAGCAAGCACTGATTTTGATCATTTAATTCAAGTAAGACATTCCCCCATTAGTCCAAGAGATAAGCAGCAGAACTTAATGGAAAGAGCACGGGCTTGGGAGTCAGAGGTCATGGGTTCTAATTACAAATTCACCACTTTTACCTGCTGTGTGACCTTGGGCAAGCTGCTTAACTTCTCTGTGCCTCAGTTACCTCTTCTGTAAAATTGGGATTAAGACTGTGACCCCCAAGTGGGACAACCTGATTACGTTATATCTACCCTAGAGCTTAGAACAGTGCTTCCCACATAGTAAGTGCTTAACAAATACCATTATTATTATTATTATAAAAAACGAAAATAAAGTCACCATATCATTTTTTAACCTAAGAACGTAACATCACGTGATTCAGATTATCACATAATGTGACATTTTTCTAAGCTTCAGTAAGATAATGAATCAAGGAGGAAAAATTGAAAACAGCACCAGGAACTGCACATAATGCAGTAGTGAGAAACAGAGTGGACTACTGGAAAAAGCATGGCCTAGTGAGTCAGAAGGACTTGGGTTCTAATACTGGGTCCACCATTTTCCTGCTGTGTGACCTTGGGCAAGTCACTTAACTTCTCTGTGCCTCAGTTACCTCATTTGAAAAATGGGAATTAAGACTGTGGGCTTCATGCAGAACATAGTTTCTATCGAAATTGATTAGCCTGTATCTACCCCAGAGCTTAGAACAGTGCCTGGCATGTAGTAAGTGCTTAACAAATACCATAAAAAAAAGAGCAGCTTCAGTGGTAACCTGAAGGAAGGTTGTTTCAGGATATTGTTTAGTGAGGAAGGAGTAAAATCACTTGGCAGCACCCTTGCTATCTGAGCAACCTTGTTTAGGCATGCACTGCTCACCTCAAATGGGAAAGAGGGTCTAGGAAAGATGTTCAAATTTATTGGGTGCCTCTTGCCAACTAAACTGAATTCACCAGTAGACCTTGACTGATGTAAAAATTTGTACAAGACACATCACTTTTTTATGGTGTTTGTTAAGCACTTACTATGTGTCAAGCACTGTAAAAGGCACTAGGGGAGATTCAAATCAATCAGATTGGACACAGTACCTGCTCCCTGTGGAGCTCACGATCTAACTTACACAATTGCCTCTGCCACATAATTGCCCTTCCCTCCCCAGTTTTTGAGAAGGAAATAAAATTTTCTTTTGTAACCAGTGAAAGTGGCATGTTCTTGACAGGAATAAAAGCTGAGTTAGGGTGTCTGGGATATAGGCTCTTCCTTTTCTCCTTTCTTCCTCCCTTTTATCTTCTATTTTTTCTCCCGCTCCCCTTAATGCTAGACTGAATTCCCTGTGTAATAGCCACTCTCCTATTTTGGGGTTGCAAAAGTTACGCAAAAAGTGGAGCAATTTTGAGAGTTAATACAGAAACAGTGCATCATGGTATATCAGAATGCTACCTAACAATGAAAACATTCAATGGCCAAAAAGACTAGCACTGGTAGCACATGAACTGTCCAGATATGAAGTTGATATTGTAGCCCTGAAAAGTTCGTTAAGCTTCTGAGAGTCCTTCACAACAGCATAATCGAGAGGGGGGATAAAGACATTAAATAAATTATGGATCAATACTTCAGTCCTTGCAACCCTTTAGTTCTCCAAACAAACATGACTATAAACTCCTCTCAACTGACTTCAAGTCTTGCCTCCTAACTCACCCACGACTCCACAGCTTGATTTCTTTCTTCCTCTGTCCTTTCATTCAAGCTGTTCTACCTTGGAATTCCCTCTCTCCAGAAATCTGATACTACACAACTCTCCCCATATCCAAAGCCCTCCTGAGAGCCAACCGACTCTAACATGCCTTCCCTTATTATGACCAGAAATCACTACTCCAGAGTTGGAGGAATAGGGCATTAAATATAAAAGATGGTGTAACATCTGAAAATTATGAGGCACTGGGAATTCATTCATTCATTCATTCAATGGTATTTATTGAGCACTTACTGGGTGCAGAGCACTGTACTGAGTGCTTGGGAAAGTACAATACCACAATAAAGAGAGATAGTTCCTTCCCACAGTGAGCTCACAGTCTAGAGGGGGAGGAGACAGATATCAATACAAGTAAACAGACATCATATAAATAAATAAAATGACAGATATATACATAAGTTGTGTGGGGCAGGGTGTGGGGGGGCAGAGCAAAGGGAGCAAGTCAGAGTGATGCAGAAGGGAGTGAGAGTTGAGGAAAAATGGGGCTGAGTCTGGGAAACCTTCTTGGAGGAGATGTGCCTTCAGTAAGGCTTTGAAGTGGGGAAAAGTAACTGGCGAATTTGAGGAGTGAGGGCATTCCATGCCAGAGGTAGGATGTGGGCCAGGGATCGGTGGCAAGACAGGTGACATCGAGGCACACTGAGAAGTTTAGCACCAGAGGAATGAAATGTGTGGGCTGGGTTGTAGAAGGATAAAAGGGAGGTGAGGTAGGAGAGGAATGATCATGTTGTTGTGTGGTTAATACAGGCAGAGTTGGAAGTCAGCAATCTCTAGTAAGTGTGAAAGTTATAAGCCAGGGGGTATTAATTAGCAAGATCATCAGTGTGGATGTTAAAGTCTCCCAGTATCAGAACAGGTGATAGAGTTGATGGGAGGAAGGTGAGAAGCCCTTGGAATTATCTAAGAATGTTGGGTGCTGGAAGTTGGTAGAGAATGGCAACAAGTAGTTGTAGTGGATGGTAAAAGTGGATAATGTAGTTTTTTATTATTTTGGTTAAGTCCCTTATTATATGCCAGGCACTGTACTAAGTGCTGGTATAGATACAAACCTATCATGTTAGAGACAGTCCATGTCTCACATGGGGCTCACAGTCTTAATCCCCATTATACAGATGGTGTAGCTGAGGCACACGGAAGTTGAGTGACTTGCCCAAGATCACCCAGCAGGCAAGTGGCAGAGCCAGGATTAGAACTCAAGTCCTTCTGACTCCCAGGCCTAGTTCTTTACCCACTAGGTCACACTGCTTCTCCTTGTTGAATGATGTGAAGGTGCATGAGGGAGGCAGCCAGAGACAAAAGTCAGAAGTGCTTCCCCTGTGTGACACTTGGTGTGATTTCCTGAAGATAGTGGCCATATAGTGCAGGGTCAACCTCAGGCTATTGGTTTAATCGTGTGATAAATCATACCTCCATCATGTCAAGATGCTTGGACAGGCTCACTAGAGCCTGCTACACCAGTTTCTCCTCTTCCTTTTTGGTATTGCTGATGCTGGACAGCTGGTACCTAAGTCCAAGTGGGAGCTGGAGTCAGAGTTGCTGCTGGGATGGAGAAGGGCAGAAATCCCTAGCCAGGTGGAATCACTTTAGATAAGTGGTCTCCAAATGTTGTCCCCGCTGCCACCATCATTCACCTCTGTAGCTTTGGACTGATTGTCCCTGGGAACCCAGGGCTGCCTGCCCAGTGCCCTGGGGGTATTGGGCCAAAGCTGGAGCTGTGGAAGTGGCAAGGGTGATGGTGGGGGCTGGGGTCAGTGCCGGGGCAGAGCAAAGTGTGAAGAGTTTAGATGGACCGTCTAGGAAAGGCATGCTGGATTGGAGGTTGCTGGAAGGGATGATTGCATGGGTTGATGGCTTCTCTCCTTCATTCGACACTCTGTAATATGAACTATTCCTTTTAGGGCTAACATTTTCTAATTCATCATTTTGTGTGTTTGGAGTTTCTTCAATAAAAAGCATTTTTTTCCACATGTACATCAAGCAAGTCAAAGAGATGTAATATTTCCAGCCACATAAAACAGCCTGTGGCAACTAGGTTAGAACTGTCAATTTTACACAAGGAGTGCCTGACAAACATATTATACATGCAATTCAAGGCTGACCTTATACTGCACTTTAAATCTGTGTACAGTACAGGTCTTTATAACCTAAGTAAATTGTTAATACACTACCGGCGGCTCATTTTACTTGAAAACTTACTGTTATTGTCAAAGTGAAATTGTCATAACAGAAGACAGAAGATAGCAGTGTAAAATTAGCTTCTTTGTAATAAGATGCCAACTAATTACTCCGAGTATTTGAAAAACAATTTATCATACTTTAAATGGCTTAATATTCATCAAGAGTAAAGTAATCCCTGCAAGATGATTACTTTTCTAGTCTGAACATTAGTATTTCTTCATCTGGGCATTATCACAGTAATCCACTAAATTACCATATTGTCAAGCCACTGTAGAGGAACCCTTTTTGAATATAACAACGAAAGAGAGTATTACTGGAAGAAAGGCTATTTCATCATCAGATGAATAGCTGATTGCTGCCAATAGAATGACAACTCTGTTAACTGAAGGCATGAAGGCAGGGGAATGATCTGAGAATTCTGCCTTTAGGAGAAATGGTGGAGATCAGAAAGCAGAGGAAAAACCATCCCTTTTCTTGCCCCAAACACCCTACCAACCTATCCATGGGCTGGTAATTTAGGTTAATGCCCATCTTTCTCCGGCTACTCTTGGACATTTTGAGGGCCAACATTCTTTGGCTACTGAGTTGTCATAATATTTTCATCATCATCATTGGCATCATAAGCATCATCACCACCACCACCACTGACTGCTTTTTGCCAAGAACTCACTGTATTAAGCCTTGGAAGAATTTACAGAAGAAAGATAAATGGTGCCTGCTCTGTAAGAGTAACAGTTGAAAGGAGGAGACAAGGAATGTAATAACACAAACATACAGAAAAATTATATATGAGAAATATCTATCTATATAAAATAAAAAAAGAGATAGTTATATCAATGAGTCCTGAGCAAGCTGAAGTGGATGATGTTTTGACTGATTGGGAAAACTTTCTATAGTGGGGGGATTTTTCATTCAATCATATTTATTGAGTGCTTACTGTGTGCAGAGCACTGAAATAAGCACTTGGGAAAGTATAACACATCGAAAAGCAATGGCATTCCCTGCCCACAACAAACTTATGGTCTAGAGAGGGGGAGACAAATATTAATACAAATAAATAAAATTACAGATATGTACATAAGTGCTGTGGGGCTGGGAGGGGGGACACAGAAGGGAGTGGGAGATGAGAACAAGTGGTGTTTAGCCTGGGAAATCCTCTTGGAGGAGATGTGCCTTTTTTATGGGTCTTCAGAGGAGGGGAGGGATGCAATGGGAAGAGCAGAGAGGGGAGAGCATTCTGAGCAGGAAGAATTGTGTAAGAGTTTGAAAAGTTGAGAAGCAGCGTGGCTCAGTGGAAAGAGCATGGGCTTTGCAGTCAGGGCTCATGAGTTCGAATCCCAGCTCTGCCACTTGTTGGCTGTGTGACTGTGGGCAAGTCACTTAACTTCTCTGTGCCTCAGTTCCCTCATCTGTAAAATGGGGATTAAGACTGTGAGCCCCACGTGGGACAACCTGATTCCCCTATGTCTACCCCAGCGCTTAGAACAGTGCTCAGCACATAGTAAGCGCTTAACAAATACCAACATTATTAAAAGTTGAATGTGGGAGTTGGCGAGGAGTTATCTTGGAAAGAGCAGAGATTGTAAGCAGAAGTGGAGAAGAAGAGGACAGCTATGTATGAAGAAACCAACTGGTGTTCAAGTCACTGGTACGAAATTTTGGTTTTAGAAGGGGCCATTGCAAGGTTAGTTCTTAAAGTGGCATATCGAATAGATTGGAGGGCAGAAATCATGGTTGCAGGGAAGCAGTAGGCTGTTTCAGTAATTCGGTTCTAAAGTGATTAGAGTAGGAGCAAAGAGCAAGGGACTGAACTGTGAAATAAGACTGATGATAAATCAGAGAGAGACTGCAAAGATGACTAGCTGAGCATGGGTAAGGCAGAGAGGACTTTGTATTGTTGACCTAAGTTAGAAATAATGCAGTGAAGAAGGTTTAGAAGGGCAGATGAGTTTTTTTGTTTTTTTTGGTACATGCTAAGCACTTACGAAGTGCTTGGCACTGTTCTAAGGACTGTGGTAGATACAAGATAATTAGGTAGGACACAATCTCTAGCCCATATTGAGCTCACAGTCTAAGTCAGATGGTGGAAGATTTAATTCCCACTTTACACATGAGGGAACTGAAGCACAGAGAAGTTGAGAATTGCCTAAGGTCATATGGAAGGCAGAGGCGGAATTAGAACCCAGGGCCTCTGATTCCCAGGCCCATCATCTTTCCATTAGGTCACCCTGCTTCCCATGCTGTTTTGGACATATTAAATTTAGTATGTCATAGCTCATCCAAGAGGAGGGGAGTTAAATACATTTGCTGCTGCTGTATGTAGTCTCATTAGAATCTCCCCCAGCCCATTTCCCTTTTCTCCACTCCCACTTTTTGTGTCACAGTTACCTTATCTACTGACTTGGTTTTTCCTTGAAATCCTTGTGAAGTAAAAAAAAAAAATACTCAAGGGTTGAGAGATTTTCTTACCCAAGTTTCCAGTGGAAGTTTTATTCATTCAATAGTATTTATTGAGTGCTTACTATGTGCAGAGCACTATACTAAGCGCTTGGAATGAACAAGTCGGCAACAGATAGAGACAGTCCCTGCCGTTTGACGGGCTTACAGTCTAATGGGGGGAGACAGACAGACAAGAACAATGGCAATAAATAGAGTCAAGGGGAAGAACATCTCATAAAAACAATGGCAACTAAATAGAATCAAGGCGATGTACATTTCATTAACAAAAGAAATAGGGTAATGAAAATATATACAGTCAAGCAGACGAGTACAGTGCTGAGGGGATGGGAAGGGAGAGGGGGAGGAGCAGAGGGAAATGGGGGGAAAAGAGGGTTAAGCTGCGGAGAGGTGAAGGGGGGGTGGTAGAGGGAGTAGAGGGAGAAGGGGAGCTCAGTCTGGGAAGGCCTCTTGGAGGAGGTGAGTTTTAAGTAGGGTTTTGAAGAGGGGAAGAGAATCAGTTTGGTGGAGGTGAGGAGGGAGGGCGTTCCAGGACCGCAGGAGGACGTGGCCCAGGGGTCGACAGCGGGATAGGTGAGACCGAGGGACAGTGAGGAGGTGGGCGGCAGAGGAGCGGAGCGTGCGGGGTGGGCAGTAGAAAGAGAGAAGGGAGGAGAGGTAGGAAGGGGCAAGGTGATGGAGAGCCTTGAAGCCTAGAGTGAGGAGTTTTTGTTTGGAGCAGAGGTTGATAGGCAACCACTGGAGGTGTTTAGGAAGGGGAGTGACATGCCCAGATCATTCCTGCAGGAAGATGAGCCGGGCAGCGGAGTGAAGAATAGACTGGAGCGGGGCGAGAGAGGAGGAAGGGAGATCAGAGAGAAGGCAGTAGTCTAGCCGGGATATAACGACAGCCCGTAGCAGTAAGGTAGCCATTTGGGTGGAGAGGAAAGGGCGGATCTTGGCGATATTGTAAAGGTGAAACCGGCAGGTCTTGGTAATGGATAGGATGTGTGGGGTGAACGAGAGAGACGAGTCAAGGATGACACCAAGATTGCGGGCCTGAGAGATGGGAAGGATGGTCGTGCCATCCACGGTGATAGGGAAGTCTGGGAGAGGACCGGGTTTGGGAGGGAAGATGAGGAACTCAGTCTTGCTCATGTTGAGTTTTAGGCGGCGGGCCGACATCCAGGTGGAGACAGCCTGGAGGCAGGAGGAGATGCGAGCCTGAAGGGAGGGGAAGAGGACAGGGGCGGAGATGTAGATCTGCGTGTCATCTGCGTAGAGATGGTAGTCAAAGCCGTGAGAGTGAATGAGTTCACCAAGGGAGTGAGTGTAAATGGAGAACAGAAGAGGGCCAAGAACTGACCCTTGAGGAACCTCAACAGTTAAAGGATGGGAGGGGGAGGAGGCGCCAGCGAAGGAGACCGAGAATGACCGGCCAGAGAGATAAGAGGAGAACCAGGAGAGGACGGAGTCCGTGAAGCCAAGGTGAGATAAGGTATGGAGGAGGAGGGGATTGTCGACAGTGTCAAAGGCAGCAGAGAGGTCAGGGAGGATTAGAATGGAGTAGGAGCCATTGGATTTGGCAAGAAGGAGGTCATGGGTGCCCTTAGAGAGAGCAGTCTCGGTAGAGTGGAGGGGACGGAAGCCAGATTGGAGGGGGTCCAGGAGAGAATGGGAGTTAAGGAATTCTAAGCAGTGATTGTAGAAGACTCGTTCTAGGATTTTGGAAAAGAAGGGTAGTAGGGAGATAGGGCGATAACTGGAGGGGGAAGTGGGGTCAAGAGTGGGTTTTTTTAGGATGGGGGAGACGTGGGCATGTTTGAAGGCAGAGGGGAAGGAGCCATTGGAGATTGAGTGGTTAAAAATAGAAGTTAAGGAAGGGAGGAGGGCAAGGGCGATGGTTTTAATAAGGTGAGAGGGAATGGGGTCCAAGGCGCAGGTGGAGGGGGTGGCACTTGCGAGGAGGGAGGAGATCTCTTCTGAGGATACTGCAGGGAAGGATGGAAAAGTAGGGGAGAGGGTTGGTGGGGGGGAGGGGAGAGGCGGAGGGGTGACTTTGGGGAGCTCAGACCTGATTGTGTTGATTTTTGTGATGAAATAGGTGGCCAGATCATTGGGGGTGAGAGATGGGGGAGCGGGAGGAACAGGGGGCCTAAGGAGAGAATTAAAGGTCCAGAACAATTGGCGGGGGTGACGGGCATGGGTGTCGATGAGGGAGGAGAAGAAGTTTTGCCTGGCGGAGGAGAGGGCAGAGTTAAGGCAGGAAAGGATAAATTTGAAGTGTGTGAGGTCGGCTTGGTGCTTGGACTTTCGCCAGCAGCGCTCAGCAGCTCGAGCACAGGAGCGTAGGAGGTGGACAGAGGAGGTGATCCAGGGCTGTGGGTTAGTGGAGCGAGAGCGGTGGAGGGAAAGGGGGGCGAGAGAGTTGAGATGAGTAGAGAGGGTGGAGTTGAGAGCAGAGACCTGATCATCGAGAGTGGGAAGTGAGGACAGGGCGGCAAGGTGAGGAGAGATGCTTTTGGAAAGACAGATGGAATCAAGAGAGCGGAGGTCTCTGTGGGGCAGTAGCGAAGATTTGCAGGGGGAGGGAGTGTGAGAGATGAGGCAGGTGAGAAGGTTATGGTCAGAGAGAGGGATTTCAGAGTTGGTGAGGGAGGAGATAGTGCAGCGGTAGGAGATGACGAGATGGAGGGTGTGACCGAGTCGGTGAGTGGGCGCGGTATGGTGGAGGAGGAGGTCGGCAGAGTCGAGGAGGGATAGCAGGCGGGAGGCAGAGGAGTCATCGGGTACATCCATATGGATGTTGAAGTCACTGAGGATCAGAGTGGGCAGACAGAAGGAGAGAAGGAAGGTGAGAAAGGGGTCTAGGTGGTTGAAGAAGTCGGAGGTGGGACCAGGAGGGCGGTTGATGACAGCAACAAGTATCTGGAGGGGGTGGTAGAGGCGAATGATATGGGCTTCGAAAGAGGGGAAGGAGAGGGAGGGGGGAGGAGGGATAGAGTGGAAGTGGCAACGGGGTGAGAGGAGGGAGCCGACACCTCCTCCCTTACCGGTGAGTCTGGGGGAGTGGGAGAAGGAGAGGCCTCCGCTGGAGAGAGCAGCGGCGGAGACCGTGTATTCGGGAGTGAGCCACGTTTCTGAAAGGGTGAGGAGGAGGAGAGAGCGGGAGAGGAAAAGGTCATGGACGAAAGGTAGCTTGCCTGTAATAGAGCGGGGGTTCCAGAGGCCACACTTGAAAGTAGCTGTGGGTGCAAGGGGAGGAGGGGGGAAAGTGCAGGGGGAGGGGAGGGTTTGGATGGGAAGGAGGTGGCGGGGCCCTGGACGGGGAGAGGGGAATGAGGGCTAGCGGTGGGACAGGAGGACTGGGATGGGGCGTGGGTGGGGAAGAGAGAAGGGGGGAGGGGGTTAGGAGGGGGTTTGGTGAGGGGGAGAGTAGGGGGAGGGGGAAGAGGGGCAGCGCTGGTAAAGTGGGGTTCTAGGGCGGGAGAGGGGAGGCGGGGAGGAGGCAGAGGAGAGAGTGGGAAAGAGCTGAGCGAGAGAGGTGAAGGGGAAGGGGAGGATAGGATAGGAAGGGGCGGGAGGGAGGAGGGGGGGAGGAGGGACATGGTGAGGCCAGAGAGGTGGGTGGCAGCACTGACAATAATAAACAGTAACAAACGAAATCGGTAATATAGCAACATGATACAGTATGATACAATACAGTAGTGTTAATAAGCGGGTGATGACCAGGGTCGGGGGTAGGCTCGATTAAGGGCCGACCTGATCAAACTCAAAGTCAGGCGGCTGGTGAGGCCAGAGAGGTGGGTGGCAGCACTGACGACAATAAACAATAACAAGCGAAATCGGTAATATAGCAACATGGTACAGTTAGATACAATACAATAGTGTTAATAAGCAGGCGATGAACAAGGTCGGGGGACGACCCGACCCTACCCGATCAGACTCAAAGTCAAGCGACTAGCGGCCGAGAGAGTCCCAGAGCTCATGACCAAATGTCCCTGAGGCGGGGGGGGGGAGGCCCTGGGGTTGTCCGGGGTGGGTTGCAGCCGTAGGCGGCGGCTAAGGTAAGGTAACACGGTGACAACAAGGACATCGTCGCCCGGGGCGGGGGCGGGGGAGATGAATCACCTCAAGGGGGAAGAGGGAGTGAGGCCTTCCCAAAATGGCCGCTTCAGGTGGAGTGGGGGGTCGGTTGGGGAGCACACTGTCCCCGGGCCCAAGCAGGGGGACACAATGTCCCCAGAGGACACAATGTCCCTAGGGCCAAGCAGGGGAGCACAATGTCCCCAGGGTCGAGAAGGGGAGTGCAATGTCCCCGGGCCCGAGCAGGTGGGGGTGGAATGGGAGCTGGTGGCTGGGGGTCTGTGGGGGCGAAGATCCTTAGTGTCCGAGTTCCCGAGCGGGGGAGCGGAGGTCCAGGTTGGGAAAGGATGAGGCGGAGGCGGGTCCGGGTGGTCCAAGGCTCAGCTCCCCAGGGGATGAGTCGGAGAGCGGCAGGCGAAGGGGGTGCTTGTCGGGAATCGGGGCCGGGCGGGCCAAGGCTGCGCCTCAGGGGAGCAGAGGACCTGAGCCCACGTGGTAATGGCTCCAAGGGTCCGGGCGATGACAAGGCTCAGCTTCCCGGGAGAGAGAGGCGGTCCCGGCGTGGATGAGTCGGCGGTCGGTGGCCAAAAAGCAGCTAAAGTGGGTGGTTGGTGGCCAAAAAGGCTGCTAAAGAGCTAGCCTGGAAATGGGGGGCAGGCAGTCCAAGGAACCGCTGCCTGGGAGGAGAGCTCCCGAGTCCATGTGGTGGCCGATTCGGTTGGGAAGAGAGGGACCGGTGGTCTAAGACTCACCCCCAGGGGAGCAGAGATCCCCAGCCCACGTGGTAATGGCTCCCAGGCTCCGGGCGATGACAAGGTTCAGCTTCCCGGGAGAGAGAGGCGGTCCCGGCGTAGATGAGTCGGCGGTCGGTGGCATTCCCTACCATAGACTTGTAATATGTCCCATAATGAGGATGGAGCACTTACTGAGTGCAGTGCACTGTACTAAGCGCTTGGGACAATATAACAATATAACAATAAACAGACATATTCCCTGCCCACAACAAGCTTACAGTCTAGAGGGGTGAGCTTACGGTCTAGAGGAATTATTACCAAGTAACTATTTACTTGGTATTGTTAATCATCTGTTGTATTCCCAGTTTCATCATTTACGCTTTAAAGCTGGGGTTGTCCAACTTTTTGTGGAGAAGAGCCAAATCAACTGATCCTTTTGAGCAGCTGGTGCTCAGAGCCAATCATATAGTTCAAACATATATTAATTAGATGGGAAAGGAGGAGTGGTGCCATGGGCTGGCAGAGATTAGGTCTACAGACAGGTAAATACAGCTTTCCCCTGCTCGGTGTAGGATGCAGTGAAAGGTTTAGGTTGTGTTGTTAGGGCACAGACATACTGGAAGGGCTTTCCAGGTTGGTTGGAGGGTGTCTAAGACCTGCTCCTGCCCCCAGCTTCCCACCTTCTTCATTCCCTCTTGGTTTAAAAGAGCCGCTGAGTCCATGGGAACCTCCTGGGTGCTTGGGCTTACTCTTGGTGAAGGGGTGAGAATGCCATCCCTGGGCAGTACTGGCTGACGATTCCACAGTCTGAAAGCATAACCATGGGCAGTTGGCATGGTGTGTGTCCAGTCCCATCTGGGACCAATTGGTGGGTCACAAAGTTCATTCATTCATTCAATCAATCAATTGTATTTATTGTGTGCTTACTGTGTGCAGAGCACTGTACTAAGCGCTTGGGAAGTACAATTCGGCAACAGTTAGAGACAATCCCTACCCAACAACAGGCTCACAGTCTAGAAGGGGGAGATAGACAACAAAACAAGGGGTCAGGCATCACTACCATCAAAATAAATAGAACCATAGATAAATGCACATCATTAATATACACAAGTATTGTGGGGAGGGGAAGGGGGTAGAGCAGAGGGAGGGAGAACGGGCAATGGGGAGGGGAGGAGGAGCAGAGGGAAAGGGAGGGCTCAGTCTGGGAAGGCCTCCTGGAGGAGGTGAGCCCTCAGTAGGGCTTTGAAGAGGGGAAGAGAGTTAGTTTGGCAGATGTGAGGAGATAATAATGATCGTATTTGTTAAGTGCTTACTATATGACAAGCACTGTTCTAAGTACTGGGAGAGATGCAAGGTTATCAGATTGACCCACCTGGGGCTCACAGTCTTAATCTTATTTTACAGATGAGGTAACTGAGGCACAGAGAAGTTAAGTGGCTTGTCCAAAGTCACATAGCTGACAAGTGGGGGAGCCGGGATTAGAACCAGTGACCTCTGACCCCAGAGCCCGCTAGGACATGGAACTAGGTTTGTGGCCTTCTGGGGATCCTTGCCCACCCCCCCCCATCCTGCAGAGGATGGTGGAGTGGCTGCGCCCCCCCCCCACTTATTTTAATGGTATTTGTTAAGGGCTTACTATGTGCCAGACACTGTACTAAACACTGGGGTATTTACAATCTAATCATGTTGGACATAGTCCATGGCCCACTTGGAGATCACAGTTTTAATCTCCATTTTACAGATGAGGTCACTGAAGTACAGAGAAGTGAAATGACTTGCCCAAAGTCACACAGAGAAGCAGCGTGGCTGAGTGGATAGAGCACAGGCCTGGGATTCAGAAAGACCTGGGTTCTAATCCTGGCTCTGCCACATACCTTTGTGTGACCTCAAACAAGTCACTTCACTTCTCTGGGCCTCAGTGACCTCATCTGTAGAATGTGAATTAAGAGTGTGAACGGCATGTGGGACAAAGATTGTGTCCAACCTGAATGATTTGTAAGTACCTCAGTGCTTAGAACAGTGCTTGGCACATAGTAAGTGCTTAACAAGTACCATAATTATTATTATTACATCAGACAAGTGACTGAGCGAGAATTAGAACTCATGTCCTTTGGGCTCCCAAGCCCGTGCTCTATCCATCAGGCCACATGGCTGCCCTAAACATCTCTAAAGGCCTGCTGTCGACAGTACCTCAGGAAGCTCCCTGCTGTTGAATCCCTAGCAGTTATGGACTGGGCAGAGCCCAATGGCCTCACACCATTTACCACATCTCTTAGGTAGGTTGCGGTAGCAGTGCTGTGCCCAGCACTGGCACCCCACTTTGTGGGGTGTTCAGTGAGGGCCTCCCCTTTAGCCTGGGACCTGAATAGATGTTTGAAATGCCTCCCCCACAAGTTCCCAAAAAAGCCATATATGGCTCCTGAGTCATAGATTGCAGATCTCTGGTTTCAAGTAATGACAACACTTTGATGAATGAATTAGCTTTTAAAATGGATTAACTATCTCATTCTCTCTAACAAAGCCTGTACATTTAGGGCTTTTAATTCTAAGAATCTTCCTTTCTTCACTTGTGGAGACGGATCTTGTATTCATGCTGAAATGGGCACAACCCATTATGGTGCTCTTTGCTGTTTGGATATGACAGATACTCTCCCAGGAACTAAACTAATTTCTGCACAATGTACTGGAGACTTGAAGAAGTAAACTACAATTTATCTCCTCTAAATAGCACTGCCTGGCTCAGAGTGTAAGCTAGATAACCTCACTGTGAACTTTGCCTATGGATGTTTATCTACAGCCTTGAAGTAATATAGATTTATTTTGGTAATATACAGAACATTTTGCAGATAATGTTGAGAGCAGACATTTTATTACTTATTTCTTGTAAATTGCACATTGCTGTGTTTAAATGGATTTTATTTCCTATACACAGACCCACAATGTGATGAGGTACACAGATTTTATTATGATCCTGGATATTGACTTTTAATTATGTACTGTTTAACAAAACAAATAAGGCTGTCTTTTCTATTAAGGGATAGTTAAAGTGTATTTTAGTCCATATCCTGATATTCTTTTTTATTTATATAACTTGCTTTAACAGCAGGGTGAGTTGCATAAAAACGCAAAAAGTTATGTAGTACTTTGAAAAGAATCTAAAACAGTTTTTAATTATGTTTATTGAAGAGTATGAAGAGTCTGGAGAAACAAAAGCCAAAGGGCAACTTAATAATTGTTGTCAAGTTTATGAAAGATTACAAAAACAAAACTGTTCTCTGTCCTTAGAATGGACAGAACTTGAAGAAAAAGGCTTGAGTCATAGTCAAAGAGATTTGACTTTGATTTAAGAAATAATTTCTCGGCAAGAAAGGTGATTAAACAGTGGAGTGATTTACCAAAGCTGGAATTTCTTGCCATAGGGACTCTGAACTTGATGATCTCTTGATCTGGGATCCTATGGTTCTCTGCTTAGAGAGAACAGGATTGAATTGTCATTCTGAGTTCAATTATTTTTAGATTCTATTTCCGTGAGGGAGAGGTTAAAAGATTCTTGCATTTCTTTCCTGGACATTGGAAAATAGGTCAAGAGATAGGTAAGATAAATGGTTTATTTTGGGATGACATTCATCTCTCTCTTTAACCATTTCCTCCAAGAAATGCATGAAATACATCCTTAGATTTATCTGGCAGGCTGAAAAATATGAAAGTTAAAACACCCAATGCTATTGTTGCTAACTAAATGTCAATTGTTTGGGGGAAATTCATGTCTGTTTTTTTCTTTAAGATCTCAATAGAACTTCAACAACCTTTAGACTAAGCGTTCTTTGAAATCCCAAGGTCATGTCTCCATTGCCAAAATAATGCAGAAGACGGAGACATTTTTGCAGAGAACTCAGGTTGCCCTAATGACATACCAATGCAGCCACATTCATGGAATACTCTTCCCAAAATGCCAAGAGGGAACAGATTATTTACCTGAAAAAGTTATCTACGTATAAAGTTATCTACGTATGAAGAACTGCTTTAGAATACAGCAATTATGAAGTGTCTCTATGGGCCATAAGGACAAGGATCTGACAGAGAGCATGGGTCACATACTACAACCCAGCCCTCACACTTCACTCCTCTAATGCTAACCTTCTAACTGTGCCTCTCATCTTATCTCATCTGTCTTGCCTCTGACTTCTTGCCCACGCCCTGCCTATGGGCTGGAATGCCCTCCCTCCTCAAATCTGACAGACATTTACCCTCCCCCGTTCAAAGTTATATTGAAGGTACATCTTCTCCAAGACGCCTTCCCCAACAAAGCCCTCTTTTCCTCTTCTCCCACTCCCCTCTGCGTCACCCTGACTTGCTCCCTTTATTCATCCCCCCTCCCAGCCTCACAGAACTTATGTACATATCTGTAATTTATCTGTCTACTCAATATTTAATTAATTATTAAATATTTACAATATTTATTAAATATGTATTAAATATTTAAAAATTATTAAATATTTGTCTATTTAATGTCCATTGTGGGCACGGAATGTGTCTGTTTACTGTTATATTGAACTCTCCCAAGTGCTTAGTACAGTGCTCTGCACACAGTAAGCACTCAATAAATACACTTGAATGAATGAAGCATTAATAACATTTAAAAATATTACATCAATTAGTCAAACACCTTAAAAATGATTTGCAAGCTGCATTGCTGAACAAAGGGGCAGAATAGCAACATTCCAAAGAAGAAATGTTAGACACTGACTCAGTGGTAAATATCGAGATCTCAAGACCGTGTACATGAATTTGGAAGACAAATTTTAATGATAATAGTACGTCATCCCTGGTACAGAAGAGGCTTATGATAAAAAAGAACTCTCCGTAGACTGTCCTACAAATAAGAGACTTGGAGATCCTTAGTGCTCGAGCAATTAGTTAATATATATATATATATATATATATATTTTTGCAATCTTGGACAACTGGATCCTAAGTAATTTAGCAAGAAGCTGTTCTTAGATTCCAGAACAGGAATTAACTAACTCTCATCGAGGAAAAAAATTGAAACCTTAAAGGAAAAAAGATGAGAAGATTTGAGTATTTCAGGAATTGCAAGAAAATGTGTGTTGTTAAACAGAAAGTACAAGTGTGCAATAAAGTTTAGGTATAAAGAACTTTGTCACTTGCTATTTTATTTTACTTCTAGACGTTACAGGAAAAGCACATTAAGTTCCGTAAAATATTAAAACATTCCAGATGACAGACCATGAAGTCTAATTCTACAAGTGGAGCGGTGAGAATTAATGACAGAGGCAAACACAAAATGTCTATTCTTTCAGCTCCATCACGTCTTTCAGTCCAGTGTATACTTAATTAAAAATGATGAAAAGGGTAGAGTGAGCACCTTAAATTAATCTACACCATAACTGTGAACTTGGAGGAACAAACTCAACCCTGCAGTGGCAGTCTGAAATCTGAATTTTCTGGCTTTAGTGAGTTGTCAGGTACCTCAGTCTTATTTAAATACACAGACAGGATGTCACTGTACTTTTCTGCCAGTTCAAATTGGTATTTTCACATGCTTTAGTACAGACAATGTAAACAGTTCAAAATCTTCCTTAAAGTTCAATGAATAAAAAGTGCTTATCATTTGGAGAAAGTCCTGGAACACCAACAGTGTGTGTTCCAAAAGTTCATTCTGCCTGACTAAAGCAAGCCCTAGTACTAAAATAATTATCTCTGTAGAAAATTACAGTTTTTGTATGGAGCTTTTCCTATTGTTCACAATCAGAAGATGTTTTGGTTTCATGTAATTGTATGATGAAAACCAAAGAAAGAAAATGCTCTTGCTGATGTGATGGGTGGGTTAAATAATTCTATAATCATATTAATGCTTAATATTAATCGCTAATTAATATATAATTGATTGGTCTATATTTATAAGCAACATAACAATGCGAGTAATTCTATAATCCTAAAATAAATCTATATAAACAGTGGGCAAGGAATACCCAATAGGGATTTCTTACTGCCACATGTCTGCTGTGTGACCTTGGGCAAACCACTTAACTTCTGTACCTCAGTTACCCCAGCTGTAAAATGGGGATTAAATCTGGGATAAATCTGCAGAGGGGAGAGTGACCAAAGCATTTAAAACTATGGGAAGCAGTGTGACCTAGTGGAATGAGCACAGGTCTGGGAATCAGAGGACCTGGATACTAATCTCGACTCTACTTTTGCTTGCTGTCTGACCTTGGACCAGTCACTTGACTTCTCTGTGCCTCAGTTTCCTCAACTGTAAAATGGGGATTAAATATCTATTTTCTCTCCTACTTTGACTGTGAGCCCTGGGCGGGACAGGGACTATGTCCAACCTGCTTAACTTGTACTTACCCTTAACAAATGCCTTAAAAAAACAAACAAAAAAGAACCACATGGTGACAGCAGTGATGAGAACTGTTCCAGCTCACTGTTTGCTAGGTGTGGATGGTGGGAGCACCACAGGTTCTAGGGATGGACTGCAGGCTTTATCCTGCCAGCCAGTCAATTGCATTTATTAAGTGCTTACTGTGTGCAGAATACTGCACTAAGCACTTGGGAGAGTACAATATAACAGTCATATTCCCTGCCCTCAACTAGGTTACAGTCTAGAGTCTGTGACAGCCAAAAGAGCAGTATTAGTAAGCTCACAGGGTCAGCTTTTTCCCCATTCCAGTTGCTGCTTGCTGGTTACCTGGCACACTGTCACGTGGCTTTAGATGGGGGATGGTGCTATGTCGGGGCCAAGTCCACTATTTGGCCCAAGCTCCAGTGAGGGACAGACAAGCCCCACACTGCCATGGAACCCCAGGTGACTCAGGTCAGTGCCAAAAAACAAATCAATCAGTTAATGTATTTTCTTTTATGGTATTTGGTAAGGGCTTACTATCTGCCAGGCACTGTACTAAGCACTGGGGTAGATACGAGATAATCAGGCCCGCATCCTACGTGGAGCTCACAGTCTTAATTCCTCTTTTAAGGTGAGGTCACTGAGGCACAGAGAAGTGAAGTGAATTGCCCAAGGTCACACAGCAGACAAGTGGCAAAGCCAGGATTAGAACCCAGGTCCTTCTAACTTCCAGGTTCATGCTCTATTCATTAGGCTATTGAGCACTTATTGTGTGCACAGCACTGCATTAAGCACTTGAGGGAGCACAACACAACTGACTTGGTAGACATGATTTCTGTTCTCAAGTAGCCTATAGTCTAGAAGGGGAAAAAAATCAACCATATTTCAAAAGTGGGAAATCATTTAAGTCATGACTGGCACACTGTCACTAATTTTACTGGTGCCCTTTTCCTGACTGATCTGCTTTAGTTCCATAGCCTGATCTGTAATCCCATCACAGACTTTATTAAAATCATGAAGAACCACAAAGCTTTGTTGATGTGATTCTTGCTTTGTTGCCAAGTCAATCAATCATATATATTGAGTGTTTACTATGTGTGGAGAACTGTACTAAGTGCTTGGGAGAGTACAATATAACTTAATTGATAGACACATTCCCTGCCTAAATGAGCCCTATAGTCTGGAAGGGGAGACAGACACTAACATAAATAAATTACAGATATGTACATATTGGGATCCCCTCTCAGGGTCACACCTGGAGAGTTTCCAGTACTCTACCAGTCTCAACTACAGGAGGGAGAGTCAAGCAGAGGCCTACCCATTCCATTCCTAGCTTGGACAGTGGCTAGTAAGTGGAAGACAATCTGCTATAAGTCAAAACACACCTATGCTGGGCAGCAATGGGAGAGAGTCGAGGCCAGACACTCAAGTTTACTGTGTGGAAGGAGGCAATGGAAAACCACTTCTGTATTTTTACCAATAAAACTTTATGGATACACTACCAGAGCAATTGCTGATGGAGGTGGCCATTCTGGGGGAGATGTGTCCATGGCTTTGCTATGGCTTGGAGATGACTCACCAGCATAAAACAAGACATATTGGGAAGCAGCATGGCCTAGTGGAGAGACCATGGGCCTGGGAGTCAGAAGGCCATGGGTTCTAATCAAGGCTCTGCCAGTTGTCTGCTGTGTGACCTCGGGCAAGTTACTTCACTTCTCTGTGCCTCAGTTCCCTCATCTGTAAAATGGGGATTGAGACTGTGAGTCCTCTGTGGGACAGGGACTGTTATATTTGAGGGTCGGCAGGATATCCAAGTAGAGATGTCCTGAAGGCAGGAGGAAATTCAAGACTGCAGAGAAGGAGAGCGATCAGGACTGGAGATGTAGGTTTGGGAACCATTTGCATAGAGATAGTAGTTGACGCCATGGGAGCCAATGAGTTCTTCAAGGGAATGGTGTAGTTGAAGGGGACCCAGAATTGAGCTTTAAGGGAATCCTATAGTTGGGTGTGGGAGGTATAGGAGGAGCCCACAAAAGAGACTGAGAATGAATGGCCAGAGAGATAGAAGGAGAACCAGTAGAGGACAGTAGCAGTGAAGCCAAGGTTGGATAATGTTTCCAGGAGAAGGGGGTTGTCGACAGTGTGACAGCTGAAAGGTTGAGAAAGATAGAGTAGAGATAGTTGGAGTTGGCAAGAAGAAGATCATTGATGACCTTTGAGAGGGCAATTTCTGTGGAGTGAAGGTGGCAGAAGCCAGATTGGAGTGGGTCAAGGAGAGAATTGAAGGAATGGAACTGGAGATTGTGGGTGCAGACAATTTGCTCAAAGAGTTTGGAGAGGAATGGTAGGTAGGCAGGAGAAGGGGTGAAAACTGGAGGGAGCTGTGGGGTCAAGGGAGGATATTTTTAGGATGGGCAGACATGAGCAAGTTTTAAAACAATGCTCTGGGGAAAAAGCAATTGGAGAGCAAAGAGTTGGAGGTGACAATCAGGGAGGGAAGAACAGAGGGGCAAGTACTTTGATAAGGAATAAAGGAGGGGGTCGGAGGTGTGCATGGAGGGGATGGATTTTGAAAGAAGGCCAATGATGAAGGGAAGCTTTCCCATAATGGGGTTTTATGGGGTGAGTTGAGAGACAGGATAACAGAGATAGAGTGGGAGGGGGGGTGAAGGACTGCACATGGGGTGAAGGGGGTGGGATAGAGGGGACTGAGGAGGGGTCTTCATGTATTCATTCATTCAACTCATTCAATCATATTTATTGAGCATTTATGGCTTGCAGAGCACTGTACTAAACACTCGGAAAGAACATTTCAGCAATAAAGGGAGACAATTCCTGACCACACTGGGTTTACAGTCTAGAAGTGGGGAGACAGACATCAAAACAAGTAAACAGGCATCAATATAAATGAATAGAATTATAGATATATACATATATACGTAAGTGCTGTGGGACAGGGATGGGGGAAAGCAAAGGAAGTAAGTTGAGGTGATGTGGAAGCAGGGGGAGCTGAGGAAAAGGGGGCCTTACTCTGGGTAGGCCTCTCGGAGGAGGCGAGCATTCAGTAAGGCTTTGAAGCAGGGAAGAGTGATTGTTTGGCGGATTTGAGGAGGTAGGGCGTTCCAGGCCAGAGGTAGGACATGTGCCAGGGGTTGATGGTGGGACAGGTGTGATCGAGGCACAGTGAGAAAGTTAGCACCAGAGGAGTGGAGTGTGCAAGCTAGGATGTAGAAGGAGAGAAGGGAGGTGAGGTAAGAAGGGGCAAGGTGATAGAGAGCTTTGAAGCCAATAGTAAGGAGTTCTTGTTTGATACAGAGGTTGATAGGCAACCACGGAAGGCAGGGAGGACAGGGATGGGCTAATTGGAAGGAGGGAATTGAGGGGATATGGAGAGGTCTGAGAAATTTAAGAGTCATAGGTGAGGTCAACAGCAAAAACTGCTTAATCTGGTAATTCTGTGATTAAATTTCTGAATTGTATGTGAGTGATAAGGCAAATGTTTAGGGTTAAACAGAGGGCTCCATTGATGTAAAAACAAGTAGATGTTGATATTTAAAAATCTGGGTCACTGTCACCCATTGTCACCCATGGTGTTAGACAGCCATACCTGTTCTGAGGCTGAATAATTTGTCAGTAGCTCCTTGAGATCAGGGACTCTTCCAACTCCGTTATATTGCACTCTCCAAGCACTTAATAGAGTGCTCTACACACAGTAAGCATTCAATAAATACCATTGATTGATCCATTGATTCATTCATTGATCATGTTCACCTTAGTGGTGTGTCTCAGCATATCCACAGTCTTGATAGTTGCCTAATTTGTTGTGAGTGGAGAATGTGTCCGCTTATTGTTATATCGTTCTCTCTCAAGTATTAAGTACAGTATTCTGCACACAGTAAGCTCTCAATAAATATGATTAAATGAATGAATAATTGTGTTTTGGTTAAGCATCCATATGTTATTCATGTTGCATTTTTTGCTGTAATTCCCTGTCTGTGCCTCAGTTACCTTACCTGTAAAATGGGGTTAAGACTGTGAGCCCCATGTAGGATGTGGACTGTGTCCAAACTGATTATCTGGTATCTACCCCAGCGCTTAGTATGGTGCCAGGCACATAGTAAGTGCTTAACAAATACCATAAAAAATGACAGTAGGATGCCCACAGAGAAGACATTTTATGGATTCAGTAAAATAAAGCCTCTTTTAATCCCAGCTGAAAACTGGGAGTCAGTTGCTACAAAATCCCCAACAAGGTGCACTTCAATGGAGAAAGGAGTGGATCCTTTGAAGACAGCACCCTTGTGTTGTGCTAATACAAGAATGACAGCACAAGGCACATATTTTTTATGTGCACCGTGTATCTGGAACTGTGGGTCCTGCAATGCCCTTTGCAGTCACACATGCACATACGTACATCCATAAATTAATTTTAGCATCAGTGTCATCTTCTAATTGCAGATGACCACTAGATGATTGGACTGTGTCCAATCTGATTAACTTGCATCTACCTCAGTGCTTAGAACAGTGCTTGACACATAGTAAACACTTAAAATGCCATAATATTAATAATAAGAAGAAAGGACCCTCCCTCCCCCTTTCCTCTGCAGTCCTGCATGGAATGTCAGTCACCCATAGATGTTTTCAATCACCTCTACAGATGTGAATAGGCTCTCATAGTCAGTGCATCATCTTCATATACATACAGCTCCATTTTTCTCTCCACAGGCACAACCCAAGATATAATTCGGTTATGTTCCTTGAAAATATGCTAACCATGAATTGGTGGGTGTCTTTCCTATGTATCTTACACATTGTAAATTAGGCTTCATTCCAGAACCTCTGGAAAAGTACTATAACACTTCTTTTTGAGCTTTATCTTATAAATATGAATGTCACTAATTATCGTTAAATTCAAAACATAACATCACAGTTAGTGAGAAGCTGCAATAGAATAATAATGGTATTTGTTAAGCGCTTACTTTATGCCAAGCGCTGCTTTAAGCGCTAGGATAGATACAAGGTCATCAAGTCAAACACAATCCCTGTCACACATAGGGCTCCCAGTCTTAATCCTCATTTTCCAGATGAGGTAACCAAGGCCCAGAGAAGCAAAGTGATTTTGCCCAAGGTCACACAGCAGACAAGCAGTTGAGCTGGGATTAGAACCCAGGTCCTTCTGACTCCTAGGCCAGTGCTCTATCCACTAGGCCATGCTGCTTCTCTACTATGTCTATGAGTCTTTGCAAAAGGCTGCAGAAGTAGATGGGTGTTCTGCTGACTGTGGCAGTGTTTTTCAATTTCATTGAAGAATTTGTCAGACTCACTGTAAACTCACTGTGGGCTCTGCAAACAGTAAGTGCTCAATCAATATGATTGATTGATTGAATAATTGATTGAATAGCTGCCTTCTTTTTTTCTTAGAACATTTTGTAGAAAGCTAACTCCTGAACCCCTCTCTACACCTTCAAACTCTTCTTTCCAGTAGGGTCTTCTTCAATCATATTTACAATTTCATCTACTTTCTTGGAAATTGATAGAAGATTTTTTTTAAATACCAATACTTTAGCTGGTGGTGCAGAAACTCTACTTACTTCTTTACCTGTTTCAGCATTTTGCAGTGATGCATTGGATTGTCGAAGTTCAATGAGGTCCTCTTTGAACAATGATTCCTCTGAAAGAGATGCAATTAACTCAACGACATCTGCATCATCCATTTCTAAATTAAATTGCTTCTCCAGCTCAACACTTTCTTTGGTTATTTGCTCAGGGGTCTCTTCAACATCTTGAAAATCTGACACAAACTAGACATTCATATTTTTATTGCTTTATCTCAGGCTGGGAAGGAAAGGCCCTGGAAGGACCTATTTACCTGAAGCCCTCGCCAGGAACATCAGGGCTATTTGGGCCAATGAGTGAGTAAGACATCAAACAATACACGTCGTTTTCTTAGAGTGGATGTATCATACTATGGTTTCCATCAGAGGTAAATTATCAAACAATACTGGATGTATTCCTAGGGTGGTTATTTCATGGGGTGGTTAGAACATAAGATATGCTTGCATATATTTATATGCTCATTCATATACCATTTTAATCTATCCTTTTCTTGGTGCAATATAATTAAGAGCAATCCCTTCATGATTTTAAAATAACCCTCAGCCTTCTCTATTATAATGAAACCGGAAGATAGGAGTGGCAAGGACATATGACTGGAAAAGAATCAAAAGACTCCTAATTTTCCTTGTGGATTTTATATTTTTAACTATATTATATTCTCCTACTAAAGCAAGTGGTCCAACCTAATACCACACATTTTCCTCTGTTCCTGTACATTGCCAAAGGCAAGGTATTACTTAGTAAAACACACACACACGCACATAATAAATGGATCTGTGCAATCATTACTGAACTAAAATCACAGTTAGAAATGCATTTTTATTGTGAAAAATGACCTAGTAACACTTGCGTACTATTTGGAACACTGTAATGTAAGTCAGATAAATTGGTGCCCAGAAGTCTGACATTTCAAAAGACTGAAAGTATGTTGCATTTTTCTGATACCCCATTTTTGTCATTCTACCAGCTATTTTCCTTTAGCAAGAAGCAATTCTTCTATGTCGAGGCTGTTCAATTAGAGTGTTGTAAAAGTTGTCAGAATGGCTCAAACATAAGTGTCCTTGAGCAATAGGTACAATTTCATAGGGTAGCGTGTTTCTTTCTCGGCTGCATCTGAGTTGCAGTCAGGTTAACTAATTTTTAAAACTAGGGCTTATTAATCTGCATCTTTTCACGATTACACCAGAAACCTGGTTTGGGTTGCTAATTCTCGTCTTGTCCCTCTGAAGTACAAAGGATTGTTTGTTCTCCTAGGATTGGGTGAGCAAAGAGCACCAGAGTATGTTCAGTTGGAGTTCATGTTAGCAGTTTGAAAGTTGGGGAGGGTCCTTTAGGATAAATGGAGTTTGGGCTATAAGTGGTGGTTGAATCCCCCTACCTTCTCAGTTAAAAATGGGGGAAATTAGATAGAGGTTGCATGATGAAATTTAGGTGAACACATGGACTTCATGATCAGCCTAGCACCACCAACTTCTTAATCCATTTCAATTTTAGAAATACAGACAGTGTTTCTCCTAGTCAGAGCTATTCTTCAGGGAATCATTTAATCTCCTGCTAAGCAGTTACTTTATCCTTCCTTTCTCCTGGGTATTCACCTGAATGCCATTAGCAGCATAATCTAAATCAAATCAAGCACTCGTATTGTGTTGGGAATAGCACAATTACCCACCCACACAAGCCAGGTACAAAGAAAAAAACATGGCCTGGAGAGGCTTTCCCCCAACTCAGGGCCCTCATTTGACTTTAATTCGACCTTGAAGTTCACCATAGAAGGGGAATCTATTATCAATTAAGCAAAACAGGCAGAAAAGAGGCTAGGATGAAATAGAAATTGACAGATCAGTTAAATCACAAATCTAAAATAAACCTACATCAATATAAAAGACCGCATCCATCTCACTATCATTAATATCTTTGGTTATTTACAAGTCAGATACACTGAAGGATCTGCGATTAGATAATGCAAAGGAAATATTTTATTAAACACTTCATTGAATATAAATAGATATTTTACTAATAATAAAAACATTAGTAGTTAAATTTGAATCCACCATCCATAAAGATAAATCACTGAGATTGCAAATGACTTTTAACACATAGGGAATGGGATATGTTTCCACTCGCTTCTCTACATGTTGCCACTAAGTCTCACTGTTGTGGCTTCAGATCAATTGGGGATAGTTTTAGCTTCTGTATGTAATGCAGCTAGGACCATGGGGTCAGAGAATTTATAGACATTACTCTTCCAAAAAGCAAACAAATGAACAAACTACAACAGAGAGTTTCAAAGTTATTCACAGCGTGATAGTACTACCGAGAGCAGTTCCTATTGTTGGTATAATGATTGTGTCTGCAGCCTGTCAGGGTCTGACACACACCTCTTTAACTTGGTAAAAGAAAAACAAAATGATCAGATTGCAAAACTCATAGACTTGAATATATGATCATGTCTAGACATCTGATGCCTCTCGTCTCTTAAAGACAGTAGTCAAATGATTCACATTACTAATTTCATATGCTGCTGTTTTCAACAAGTTGAATACTACTGTCACCTCCCAACATCCCAAGTGTCGGTCTTTCCATGTCCGTTATTATTAGGTAATACAGTATACTTATTTTTCTTTGATTTAGTAATTGCCCAAGACAAATAACCACTGAGGCTCAGTAGCTTAAGTATAAAATCAAATGTTAGCAGATTGCTTTGTAAACTATTACGGAACCTCGCATCAAATAAAATTATGTGCCATTCCAACTATGGATTTTTACCTTCAATATGCAGACTCCAAATCTGAAAACAGTATAGGTGTGGTATAGCCCTTTGGTCCATTTGCAGGAATATTTAAATGTGCTGTCAAGATGGAATCTATAATTGCAATGTTTGGTGGTGGGGTCATTCTGAAGGCTTAATATATATGGGAGTAGCATATATATTGTTTCTTTTTTCAGTTAGGGCATGGGGTACTGATGAATACACAGGATGACACAGTACAAACGTTGCCTGCTATAGTTTGAAATAGCCAATCCATGAGAGTGGCAATTATCAGCCTCTCAGAAATAGAGCAAAAAAGATTTCATCCATTTTCAACTTCTAATGTGAAATAACTGAACACAATTCAATCATCTTAAAAAATGAGGTGGAAACTATCCACCATAGAAAATCAATGTGGTTAAAATAGGCCATATTCAACCTCCTGGTATTTTCCCCAGCAAGCCCAAACCTTAAACTAAACCTAGACGATCTTTTCCTTCAACTTTGGGCTCCCAAAGATTATATTTGCTTTCCTCTAACTTTTTTCAAATTACACCTCCCTAATATCCTCCCAGTGCCTGCAGATTGGGTAACTAAATTTCTGTTCTGGCCATAACCAACTTTTCTCTGACTTGGACTAAGCTGGGATTGACCATAAATCTTTCTGGGAAATTCTCATTGTAAATACTTGGACTTCAGACCTGCAGGGAAGAAAGGGAAGCAGTGTGGCTTAGTGGATAGTGGATAGCATGGGCTTGGGAGTCAGAAAGACTTGTTTAAAATTCTGGGTTTGCCACATGTTTGCTGTTTGACCTTGGGCAAGTCACTTAACTTCTCTGGACCTCAGTTACCTCATCTGTAAAAATGGGGATTAAGAGTGAGAGACCCATGTGGTACAGGGACTGTGTTCAACTTTTTCACTTGTACCTACTCTAGTGCTTAGAACAGTGCTTGGCACATAGTAAGCTCTTAACAGATACCATAATTCTTATTATTAAGGGAGAGATGGGAAAGGAGTTTGAAGAGGTGAAGCCTCTCTAACCTTTCGGTTGTGGTTCTCCAGCTCTGAATGGCTCTCAGAGCACCACATTTGGCTCCAAACAGCTCTCTGTGACTCCCACGGGCATTGGCTCCCCCCAATTTTCCCAATATCCCTGATTCTGTCTCCCATCAAACACTGGCCCAGTGCTCCAATTGCCTTTTTGGCCAATAACATTTTCCCACCCCATAAACTATGAGCCCCCCAAATCACCCATTTTGAAAATACAGGTGGTATATGATTTAAATATAGTCCCATGAGACTGTTGTTTACTCTCCTCTTCAAGTTACATCTTCCAGCCATCACAAAGAGTGCCTTAATGACAAGTTAAAAAAAAAATCTAGGTTCATGCTGACCAAAATTACCCAGATTATTCCGGTCTAAGGAATTCAGTCTGTCTGTTGGAAGATAGTTTGAGAAGCTAGAAGTGGGGAGGGGACTGCCTCCTGGAATTGGGGTCTCAAATTTAGACTGGGGGAATGTAAATTAGAAATCAGTGTGGTTTTGCCTTGTTGGTTCTTTTGTTTTTATTTTTTTATGGGCAGAAAACTGCAGTCTCCTGATTTTCATTGCTGACCGAGTCATGCTTTTTTGTTAATTAGAGGTTGCATCATTTCATTTTGATTCATTTTTTCACCTGCTTGGCTTTTCTTTACATCGGAACATCACTTGACACTAACAGTGACGGCTTATTATCGACTGAATGGCACACTTGCACTGTGTAGATGTTTTCTGGTTATTGGCAAACAGTAACCTCAACTGTTCTTTTGTAGACTAACCTTGCTGGGCTTGAGACTTAATTCAATCCTTTCACCTCATGAACTAAGGTTCTGGATTCCTAAATTATTCACTCCAGGAGAAAGTGGTTGAATTATCTGCAGTCATTTTACAATAAGCCCAGCTGTCCCCTGGGAAGTGACTTAAGACCATCAAACTCATTTCCCTTTAGACTATCTATTAAACACAAACAAGAAGTCATTTATGCATTAAGGTATCCATTGCTCTTGGTGGTGACTACTGCCAGGTTGATTGTGGCTAACTAGGAATATATCCTTTATTTGATTACCTGTCCCCTAAGTCAGTGTTATAATAACACACTCCATAAATCTATGTTTTCTGAAAGCATCACATTGTATCATTGAAGATCTTGGTATGGAAATGATCTCCTGTGTAAAATCTATATGAGATATATGGAATGCTCTACAAGGAATATTGGATTATTGCACTCTGTAGCTTTGAAACCATCTTTCTTGGATGGCAGTGGAAAACTTCAATATACTTGCATGAATTATAAATGATGCCTGATGCTTTTGTTAATGTAGCTCCAGTTTGCTTTTCTAACAGAGACCCTTCAACTCTTGGATGCTATTATGCATCTGTGAAGACAAAGGATTTGCCTTTGGAAATAGAGTATAGGAAATATTTTTCAGCAAATTGTGAATGATATTCAACAATGTGTTTACTTTTTTTGATAAAGAGAAAAATAATTACAGACATTCACTTAATCTGGAAATGAAGTCATGGCTCTTAAAGATTTAGTTTAAAAATGGGATTGATTAGAAAGAAATGATGTCTATAAAAATGTGGGAGACAAAACCAAAATTGATTCTAGGGAACAATTTGTAAGTAGTTCAGACTTTTAGGTGCCTTGAAATGAATACCTTCACTGTCAGAAGAGAAACATAATAATATAGAGGAAGGCAGAGCAAAGGCTGTGAATCATCACCTTCCTTCTCAAAGGCTTACCACTAATTTCATTTACATTATTTTATATACATTTTTATTGATGTTATTTCTAATATTGCACACTTTCTACAAAGAAGTTTAACCCATTACTTCTGAGCATTACAATATTCTAGGCATTCTAATACTTTTATCAGAGACTAAAAATGGATCAGTTAGATCTTTTTAAAGGCTCAGTCCATTAAAATCCAGTGGATTTACAACAGTAAGTCAATGACTTTAGTATTCAAGTTGCAGATGCTGTGAGTGGGAACCAGAGCCCATGAGATCAGCACAGAATTGGGATTTAATTCTTATTTTTAGTTTACATTCATTTTAACTTAGATCTTCCAAACAAAAAGATCTTCCAATTATTATCAAACAAGATTTGCTCATGTTTATTTTACGTATCATTTCAGGTTTGACCAACGGCATACCTTAAAAGTTTAAGATAGAATATTTAACACTTTCTGTGGGCCAAGATGTTTTCAAACAGTTGTTTCCAGGATTCAAGTTGGATTTTTTTTTGTTTGTTTGCGATGGTTTGATTACACTGGTGATCCTGGGAATGTCAACCATGGAAGTAGGATAAGTTGGGGCCAGGACACTAGTTTATTGAAGTGAACAGTGTTCTGAGTAGTTCAGGTCTACAGGTAACAATTTGTCAGGGAACCCTTGAAACATAATGGTTAAGAAAATGAGCATGATAAAATTATAGGTTGAATTGTTGTCATATAAATGGAAAGATGGGCATACATCAAGGATTTTAGTCAAATGAATTTAGTTAGCAATCATCATAGAATGCGTCAGATCTCAAATTAACTAAAAATGGCAGTTTTCCTCTTATTTTATGCCAGATGGACTTCAATTAAACTCCATAGTAGGAACTAACCTTGAAGCCAATAGAGATGTATATATACATATATCTATTACCTATGTATTGATATAAATATATAATTAAAGAGAAGGAGCAGGAAGGAGGGAAGGAGAGAGCAGTGTTTGAGAATGATGCTCCTGTTGGTGAGATCCTATTCTTTTTTTTATAGATGTGACTGAAAATGTCTAAGTGCAACTGACATTCATCCTTCACCCTTAAAAAGCAGCATGGCCTAGTGGAAAGAGCACGGTTTGGGAGTTAGAAGGACCTGGGTTCTAATCCCGGTTCGGCTACTTATCTGCTATGTCACCTTGGGCAATTCACTTAACTTCTCTGTGCTTTAGTTACCTCATCTGTAAAATGAGGATTCAAGCTGTGAGCCCTATGTGGGATAGGGGCTGGGTCAAACCTGATTATCTTGTATCTACCCCACTGCTTAGTAGGGTGCTTGGCACACTGTAAGTGCTTCACAAACACCATTAAAAAAAAAGAAAAAACATTCCATCCCAAACTCTGGGCTTGTAAAGACTGGCCTTTATCAGGTTGATGCATGTACCACTTGTAGCGACAGTGTCTATTTTGAAATTGTTAGGGCACAGAAAGTTAGAACCCCTGCAGGTATTGTCCTTTGAAGAGCCTTTTTTGATTGAATTTACCTACCTCCAGGGAGTGTGCATGTGTATGACTCTGATGGGCCTAGGACAGTGAAAGCCAGGTTTTCTTCTACTTTTCCCTCTTCAAAGCTCATGTATTCCCAGGTCTGCGCTGTTGAGTGGCACAATGGAAGTAAGAGTTGCAGGAGTCAAGGGGCAAGGCAGACCTCCCTGATGACTGTGGTCGATCTTCTTGTTGGCTGCAGTGGGTCTCCCTGAATGTCACCATGCACTGAAACAGGACTCAGGTAATTCCAGAGTCACATCTCAGCTGGTCTGCACTAGTGACAGGATCAAGACCTGTCCTGTTCCTGTCTCAACCCTGTACTCATTATAAAGTGTCACTGTCTGCTGTGCCTTGGGTCATTGTTTGGTATCACTCCATGTTTCCCCACTGCTCAAGAACCTCCACAGGTTGCCCATCCACCACCTTATCAAACAGAAACTCCTTATCATTTTCTTTAATGCACTCGATCACCTTGCTCTTTCCCACCTTACCTCACTACTCTCCTACCTCAACCCATTTGGCAAAAGTCACTCCTCGAATGCCAATCTACTCACAGTATCTTGATCTCATCTATCTTACCACTGACCTCTTACCCACATCCTGCCTCTGGCCTGGAATGCCCTACCTCTTCATATCCAACGGACAATTACTCTCCCCACCTTCAAAGCCTTATTGAAGGCACATCTTATCCAAGAGACCTTCCCAGACTAAGCCCTCATTTCCTTTTCTTCCACTCCCTTTATTATCACTCTGACTTGTGCCTTTTATTCACCACCCCTTCAGCTCCACAGCACTTATGTACATAGCCATAATTTATTTATTTATAGTAATGTCTGTCTCTCCCTCTAGGCTGTAAGCTCATTATACTCTCCCAAGAGCTTAGTACAGTACTCTGCACACAGTAAGCACTCAATAAATACGAGAACTCAATAAACTGGAGAACTTATTTACTCCCATGGCTTCAACTACCACCTCTATGCAGATGATATCCAAATCTACAGCTCTAGTCCTGATCTCTCTCCCTCCCTTTTGTCTTGCATGTCCTCCTGCCTTCAAGACATCTCTACTTGGATGTCCTCCCATCACCTCAAGATTAATATATCCAAAACAGAACTCCTTATCTTCCCACCCAAACCCTGTCCTCCCCTTGACTTTCCCATCATTGTAGATGGCACCACCATCCTTCCTGTCTCACAAGCCTGTAACTTGGCATTATCCTTGACTCCTCTCTCTCATTCAACTCACATATTCAATCCATCACTAAATCCTCTTGGTCCCACCCTCAGAACATCGCTAAAACCCGCCCTTTTCCCTCCATCTAAACTTCTACCATGTTCATACAATCACTTATCCTATCCTGCCTGGATTACAGTATCAGCCTCCTGCCTCTCTCCATTCCAGTCCATACTTTACTCTGCTGCTGGGGTCATTTTTCTTCAAAAACATTCAGGACATGTCACTCTACTTAAAAAAAAAACTCCAGTGGTTGCCCATCCACCTCTGCATCAAACAAAAACTCTTCATTCATTCATTCAATTGTATTTATTAAGCACTCCCAAAATAAATTGATTTATTTAATCATATATACTGAGCCTTTACTGTGAGCGGAGCTCTATACTAAGCACTTGGGAAAGTACAATACAACAATAAACAGTGACAATCTCTGCCCACAGTGAGCCCTTTGTACTCTCCCGAGCACTTAATACAGTGCTCTGCACACAGTAAGCACTCAATATGATTGAATGAATAGATGAATTATTGATTGATCAATTGAGAATGCAAGTGGGGAAAGCAGGACAAGAGGAGGACAGTTTTTTATACCTGGCTGGCAAATCCAATAAAATGGAATGCTATTGGAATGTTACTTCATCAGGAATTGAAGTGGTCAGGTAGCCACAGAACCGAGGGATCCTCTAGACTGTAAGCTCATTGTGGGCAGGAAATGTGGCTGCTTATTATTATATTGTACTCTCCCAAGTGCTTAGTACAGTGCTCTGCTCTCAGTAAAGGCTCAGTAAATATGATTGAATAAATCAATTTATTTTAGGAGCTATGGTATCTCTCTACTAACTTCACATTTAGGGTAACAATCTACAACATTTATAGGTGTACAAAAAGAAATGATCTTAAGTGATGCTCAACATGAAATACTTTATCATTTTCTCTTTTAGATGATATCTGGGCAGCATGAAAAGATTTCCTTGTCATAAAAGCAGCATGAAAAAATATCTTGAATAAGCCAAGGTATCACTGAAAAACATTGAACAAACTTATCAAGAATGATAAAATTGGCTTGACTTACTACCATATGCTAAAAGGTTTTTATGGAAATAATAATCTTTTATGAAAAGCAAACTGACAAGGTTGTGTTGCAAACAGTTATAACATCTCAGAGGAACAGAAGGAAGTTTGGGATAGAGTGTCAGAGACAGGATGAAATTTTGTTTGATTCCTACCCAGAGAGGGAATACCTCAAGTTAAATCAGAACATCAAAAAAGTTTCATGTTTCTCACTAAAAAAACCTCCCCAAACCCCCACAAGAAATTTGTTTCAAAATTTGGTGTTGTGACAAAGTAGCATCCAAAAAAAAAAGTGAGGAAAGAACAAAACTGCTAAAAAGTTGTGACAGAAATGGAAATTCTAGACTTTCAAATCCCTTTTTAATCCAACATTGGATGATTTGCAAGGTTTAAAATGGGGAAGGAAGGCTGAAACACATGGAGTCCATTTTTGCCAGCTCTAAGTCTGCTGGGTTGTTGCCCAAAACCATTTCATTGGAACCCTGATATCAAAGAAGTATAAATGGCTGCACTGAGCTTTACTGATCTGATGAAGGTTGACTCACAGATGGTCTTTGGAAGGTCTTTCTTCATTGGAGGGGTGGCTGTCATCAAAAATTGCTGGGATCAGGCCTTGCAAATCTGTGTGGCCATTAAATCGACTCTCTGATGTCACTGTAATGCTTCCTGAAACAACTGTCAGTGCTTGTGTTTCCAATCACCCCACTTTTTACTTCTTTGCATGTCCCCTCAGCTCCTGAACCATCTCCTATCTCTGTGGTGGATGAAACAAGGTGTGGGGAGGAGAAACAGGGAGCAAAATGGGAAATGCAGGTCTACTTCTTGGGGCCAATTTTTGGCTCAGGTTTTATGGAAAGATTCTGGTGGCTCCTTGGTATCACCAACATGCTCCCACCCATTTTCCTAGTGGAACACTAGGGTCTACTGGAAAAAGTATAGGCCTGAGAGTCAGAGGACCTGGGTTCTAATCCTGCTCTGCTGTATGACCTTGGACAAGTCACTTAACTTCTCTGGGCCACAGTTTCCTCCACTGTAAAATGGAGATAAAACAGCTATTCTGTCTTTTACTTAGACTGTGAGTCCCATGTGTCCACCCTAATTAACTTGTGTCTACTTCAATGCTTAGAACAGTGCTCAACACATATTGAGAGCTTAACAAATACAACAATAATAATAAAATAGCTCATTTTATCCCTATTGAAGAAACTGAGAAAGAAACTGAGGCATAGAGAAATTAAGTGACTTGCCCAAGGTCACACAGCAGGCACATGGTGGCACTGGGGTTAGAACCCAGGTCCCCTGCCTCCAGGCCCATGCTTTTTCCAATATGCCACTGCTGTCAGACACCCCCAGATTAGCTCAAAGACAACTGGTGAAAGCTGGATAAAGCATTAATCAAATAATTAGCCTAGATGAAGGACCCATTGAAAAAAGGAGGCCTCCACATCTATTACTGGCCCCCAAAACTGACACAACAGCACATATACTTATACTTTTATGGATTACAATCACTGGTTGAAGAATGGGAAGGGCTAATGAGAGACAGTTTCCTGGAATGGGGTGGGTGCCTTTGATTTGGTAAACAGGAGCCCAGAAGGTGTTCTCATACGAGATGGTTTTGGGAAACCTGCAGATGTGACTGAGGTGGAACGTAAAGGGTTATCAGAGTGCAGGTTTGTTTGCAACAGAGAGTGTGGTTTGGGTATGTATACACATTTTTAATAGTATTTGTTAAACATTTACTATGTGCCAGACACCATCCTAAATGCTGGGGTAGATAAAAGCTAATCAGGTTGTACACAGTTCATACTCCACCTGGGTCTCACAGTCTTGATTCCCACTTTACAGATAAGGTAACTGCAGCATAAAGAAGTGAAGTAACTTTCCCAACGTCACACAGCAGACAAATGGAGCTAGGATTCAAACCCAGGTCCTTCTGACTCTGAAACCCGTGCTCTATCCACTAGGCCATGCTGCTTCTTTATAATTTGAGATGGAAAATCACAGGCAGTGAAGGGGAACAACTGGTGTAAGGTTCTGAAGGCCACTTAGGGAAGCTGGAATTTGACCCAGAAGGCGATGGGGAGGCCACTGGGGAACTGTGCTGCTAAAGTTTTCGAACAGTAGCATTTTGAGTCTGACTCCTTCAGTCGACTTAGACTGCTCACCCTGCACCGTGATAGTGAATTGTCTTCCTTGTCGATACGTTCTGGTTGTCTTTCAATGACAAAGTGAGATGATACATTGGAGGAGGCGTGAGAAGCATGAGCTGCTGCTAAGGCTTTCGTGTTGGCTCAGAGTTTTTCTGCAGAAGTGATGGTATTTGTAATATGTGGAAATGTTCATTAAAACTTATTTCACCACTTGCTTTGTACTCAACTGCAGATATCCTCTTCTGACCAATTTGGCAGGTGGCATCAAACATTCTGAAAAGGATCAAGTGTGGGAGAGCCAGAGTCTCTGATTGAAAGAGGTAGAAATCGCAATACCTTGTTTGTAGGCTCCAGTAGTGCACACTGGTGCCGATTCTCTAGCAGCTGGCTGGGTGATCACCAATCTCTAGCCTCAAATAACATTTTTCTCTTCCAGGGTATGCACTGGCACAAACTCCCACACCAAGATGATTAAGATATTTCCATATTAGATGTGTAGAACAACGAGGTCAATGGCAAAGAATACTGACTGAGCTCCTGGTTGATTAGGGCTTCTGCCAGTCGCTCTTCAAGGTTATCTTAAGAGATACAGTCTATACCTTGAAGTCCATACCTACAAGCAAGTGCCTTACAGAAATTTGCATTCTAAATAAACAAAATACAGAGATAGTGACAGTAAGATATTTTTAAAGACTGCAAACATATAAAGTCTTTTTAATAGATTTATTTTTGACAGTTTTTTTCCCTTAAGGGCAGGCATCAGTAGGCTTGTCTGTGAGAGTAAATAGCACCTCAATTGCCCTGATAAATCACAGAAAGCTTCTTGGAGGAGGTGTGATTTAAAGAGCACTCTTCAGTAAGAGAAGGAAGCTATCTGACATGAGGAATAGAAGATTGTGACTGACAAAGGCTCCCTCGCCCCCCAACCCCTACCCATGGTGTTCTGGGAAATGTACCCAGCATGAACCAAATCGATGCCCATGCAGGCAAAATTCCAGAACAAAGATCTTTACTGCTCCCAAACAGATCATGACAGCTGTAGGGATGGTTCCCTTGGCTGAAAAACAATTCTCCAAACTTTTCCAAGCTACATGCTGTTCTTATGTTCAGAGCTCTAAGGGGGTCTATATATTTCAGAAGAGGATTTTCCCTTTCTCATTCCCAGGAAAAACTGGAAACTTTCCAATGCTTTTGAGAGCCAAGAAAAGATACAGAGCTCTTTTTTGTGTATCAGCTTTAAGAAGAAAACATATAAATATGCACATGTAGTACTATGCATTAGTCTGGCCTGAAATCCACACATTTCATTTGGAAGACATTTTTCATTCTGCATGTTTATGATAATATTTTAATATCATTGTAACATTCAGATAAAATAATGTATCAAGAGGCATTCAAATGGATTTTGTTAGAAAAGCATAGGAATTGGAGTATGAGTACACGTGTTATACATACAATTTTTTACAAATACATTTTTAATATCTAAAGTATAGTCAAAACTCCTATTATTCAGACTCACATTAATGCAGAAAATGGGTATCTTGACTTTTCCAGAATGCCTGTACTTGTCTGCAAGACCCATGCTTTTATGTACCTGTAGCCATATACCCATGAAACAGTGAACCTATTATTATACATGACAAGTAGTGGTACAGTAATGGAAGACATAGGTAAGGTAGAATGGTCTTTTGCAGAGCTCTCTAATGATATAAGTGCTGTAGTACATATACCTTTTCATCACCAGAATTCTAAAAAAAGGGTACAAGTAATTCAATACTGTTATACTTTGTATTGTTGTAAGCTCTTTGTGGGCAGGGAACGTGTCGACCAGCTCTGTTGTATTGTACTCTCCCAAGTGCTTAGTACAGTGCTCTGCACACAGTAAGCACTCAGTAAATACCACTGGTTGAAGTGCCATCTTTTTATTTATAGGTGCAACGATAAATGTAACTATTTCCAAAAACATTTGCAAAAGCAATTTACCTCAAACATCTGTATATTCACAATGGTCTGGATTCTGTGCCTTTTGGTTGAGTTTTTACCATAAAGGACCAAAATTGAATCAATTTTAAAGAAAATGGAGCAAGTGTAACCAATGCCAAGTATAGAAGATGGACAAATCCAATCATTCCACCTTAATGCTTCAAATCTGGTTTGATCCTCAAAGGTCTTCCTCCTCTTCTATTAAAAAAGTTCATGTTTTCCATACTTCTTCATTATCCAAGGGTCAGCATCTCTGGCCTATATTATTTAGTCTTTGCCAATACTCAGAAACTAAATGCAATAGAAACTAAATTTATATAGCATGACTTCTACAAAGCTATTGCCAAGTTTCTCCCCCACCCCATAAAATAGTATCCAAGAGGCTTAAGAAAAAGGGGCATTTCATACTAGGGAAAAAAGTATATGAAAATGATTAATTTTTTATTTAATTTTAAATAAATTCACTGAATTTACATCTCTAAAGTAGCAGGAGTGGATTCCTCAAATTTTGTGTAGAGCAAAGTAAAAGCCCTACAGCTAAAGGAATTTATTCTGAATTTTTTATTGTCTCAGCCTGTGAGGTTAAAAACTATTTTTCTCTCACCATGTTATGAACTTTCCAATGAAATCTCTCTTCCCCTGCATATATATTCATGGTGACTGTCACTACCTTCCTACCCACCTAATGAAAATGGTTCTGTGATAAATTTCTGCAGTGGAATATGTTAATATAATAGGTAATGTCAAGATGATATTATTCACTGGAAACTGAATATTTGAGCAGCCAAGTTGCTGTTGACACTATATTCCATTTGGTAAAGTAAGGTAATCACTATACATTTCAAATATATGCTTCAATATATACCAAAGCAAAACTGATGCACTACAAAGTTACAAGTAACAAGCAATAAAAGATGACTTTTCAAAGTTTCCAACCAGCATTTATTACAGACTAACATAGAACAACTCTTGTGGGAAGAACTACAAATTTATCTGTTAAAATGCAATGATGATTGGGTTATTTAGAACCCTGAAATATGTCTGTCCAAAGGGTACTGCACTGCTGGGAGACACAGAATAATGATAATAGTAATAATAATGGTGGTATTTCTTAAGCACTTACTGTGTGCCAAGCACTGTTCTAAGCACTGGGGTAGATACAAGGTAATCAGGTCATCCCACATGGGACTCACCGTCTTAATCCCCATTTTACAGATGAGGGAACTGAGGCACAGAGAGTTAAGTGACTTGCCCAAAGTCACACAGCTGACAAGTAGCAGAGCCAGGATTAGATCCCATGTCCTCTGACTCCCAAGTCTGTGCTCTTTCCACTAAGCCATGCTGCTTCTCCATGGTTTCCAGCAATAGCCCCATTGCCATCATCTTGGGCAGAGTGAAACGAGGGTTGATATCTGGCCTAGTTTTTAGTACAGTGCTTGACACGGTAAGCTCTTAATACAATAATAATGATGCTAATAAAAAAGTAGGTGAGGATGTGAGGACCAGAAGGGGCTTCCTCTAGACTGTAAGCTCCTTGTGGGCTGGGAATGTGTCTACCAACTGTTTTATTGTACTTTTTCACACACTTAGTAAAGTGCACAAAGTAAGCGCTCAGTAAATACAACTGATAGATTGATTGAGATGTGATTCTGAGAGGCGGGGTTGGTCCTGAAACTAAAAGGCACACTCACCCATCACTTCTCCTTCTGGTTCCAAGACTACAGGTGTGGGAACTATGCCCCCAATTCCAAGGCCTGCCACGCCTGGCATGGGTTAAGTTCTTGCAGAGGCCAAAAAGTTTCACTAGAAGGCTAAAATTTGATTGGTTAGGCAGAAAATGCCACACAAACACTTATTTTAGGATTCAGAGAGATGATGGAGTTGTTCCACCACTTGTCTGCTGTGTGACCTTGAGCAAGTCACGTAACTTCTCTGTGCCTCAATTCCTTCATTTGTAAAATAGGGATTAAAACTGTGAGCCCCACTTGGGACAACCTGATTACCTTGTATATACCCCAGTACTTAGAAAAGTGCTTTGCAGATACTAAGCACTTGATTAGACTGTAAGCCCATCAATAGGCAGGGACTGTCTCTGTTGCCAATTTGTACATTCTAAGCGCTTAGTACAGTGCTCTGCACATAGTAAGTGCTCAATAAATACTATTGAATGAATGAATAAATACCATCATAAAAAATAATACAGTAATAAAACAGTGAAGTCCTATGAATAAAAATAAATTCACTGAGCCACATGCTGTGTTTGTAAGGTTCCTACCCTGACTCTTCCCTAAAAGAGATGGAATGGGTTTGTCTGCTTGCTGGTCCCTTTTCACTGTAACAAAGAGTGGGGCAGGGGCGTAAGGACTTGTATTCATTCATTCATTCATTCATTCATTCATTCATTCATATATATTGAGAGCTTACTGTGTGTGTGCAAAGCATAGTACTAAGCACTTGGGAGAGCAAAATACAACAACAGACACATATTCCTGTCCGCATGAGCTCACAGTCTAGAGGGGGAGACAGACATTAATATAAATAGATTAAATAAATAAATTACAGCTATGTACAGATGAGAAACAGTGTGGCTTAGTGGTAAGAGTCTGGGTTTGGGAATCAGAGGTCATGGGTTCTAATCCTTGTTCCACCACTTGTCTGCTGTGTGACCTTGAGCAAGTCACGTAACTTCTCTGTGCCTCAATTCCTTCATTTGTAAAATAGGGATTAAAACTGTGAGCCCCACTTGGGACAACCTGATTACCTTGTATATACCCCAGTGCTTAGAAAAGTGCTTTGCAGATACTAAGCACTTGATTAGACTGTAAGCCCATCAATAGGCAGGGACTGTCTCTGTTGCCAATTTGTACATTCTAAGCGCTTAGTACAGTGCTCTGCACATAGTAAGTGCTCAATAAATACTATTGAATGAATGAATAAATACCATCATAAAAAATAATACAGATATATACATATGTGCTGTGGGGATGGGAGGGAGGATGAATGAAGGAGCAAGTAAGAGTGGCACAGAAGGGAGTGGGAGAAGAGGAGGGCTCTGTCAAGGAAGGTTTCTTGTAAATGTGCCTTCAATAAGGTTTTGAAGTTCGGGAGAGCAGTTATCTATCTAAGGAAGACAATCCAGCCCAGAGGTAGGATGTGGGTGAGAGGTCGGCAGTGCGATAGAAGAGATTGAGGCACAGTGAGAAGGCTGGAATTAGAGGAATGAAGAGTGCAGGCTGGGTTGTAGTAAGAGAGTAGTGAGGTGAAGTAGGAAGGGGCAAGGTGATTAAGTACTTTAAAACCAATGGTGAGGAATTTTTGTTTCATGCAGAGGTGGATGGGCAACCCCTGGAGTTTCTTGAGGAACAGGGAAACAGAGAAGCAGCGTGGCTTAGTGGAAAGCGCATGGGATTGGGAGTCAGAGGACGTGGGTTCTAATCCCGGCTCTGCCATTTATCTGCTGTGTGACCTTGGGCAAGTCACTTAACTTCTCTGTAAAATGGGGATTAAGACTGTGAGCCCTACATGGGACAACCTGATTACCTTGTATCTACCACAGTGCTTAGAACAGTGCTTGACACGTAGTAAGCACTTAACAAATACCAACATTATTATTATTATAGTCTAAACACTTTTGAAGAAAAATGATTCGGGCAGCAAAATGGAGTATGGGCTGGAGTGGGGAGAGGCAGGAGGCAGGGAGGCCAGAAAGGAGGCTGATACAATAATCAAGGTGGGATAGGATAAATTCTTGCATTAATGTGGTAACAGTTTGGACAGAGAGGAAGGGGCAGTTTTTGGTGATGCTGTGAAGGTAGAACTGACAGGATTTAGTGATGGCTTGAATATGTGGAGGGAACGAGAGAGTGGAGTCAAGGATAATGCCAAGGTTACAGACTTGTGAGACAGGAAGGATGGTGGTGCCATCAACAGTGTTAGAAAAGTGAGAGGAGGAGAAGGTTTGGGTGGGAAGATAAGAAGTTCAGTTTTAGCCATATTAAGTTTGAGGTGACAGGAGGACATCCAAGTAGAGATGTCTTGAAGGCAGGAAGAAATGTGAGACTGCAGAGAAGGAGAGATATCAGGCTGGAGTTGTAGATTTGCGTGTTACCAGCATAGAGGTGATAGTTGAAGCTATGTGAGTGAATGAGTTTTCCAAGGGAGTGGGTGTAGATGGAGAAAAGAAGGGGACCCAGAACTGAACCTTGAGGGACACCCACAGTTAGGGGATGGGAGGAAGAGGAGGAACCCGCAAAAGAGAGTGAGAATGAGCAGCCAGATAGGAGGAAAGCCAGGAGAGGACAGTGTCAGTGAAGCCAAAGTTGGATAATGTTTCCAAGCAAAGGGAGTGGTCGACAGTGTCAAAGGCAGCTGAGAGGTCGAGGAGGATTAGAATGGAGTAGAGGCCCGTTGGATTTGGCGAGGAGGAGATCACTGGTGACCTTTGAGAGGGTGGTTGCTGTGGAGTGAAGAGGATGGAAGCCAGATTGGAGGAGGTCAAGGAGAGAATTGGAGAAGAGGAACTTGAGACAGTTTGTACTGAAAAAACTAGGGAATTATTAAACAGAATTATAATTTTCCATAACTAGGCTGGGAATTATTCTGCTTCAGAGTAGAATTTATTGAAATCATCTTGGGAAGATAGTTGTTAATCTTTCTTAAGCATCTCCAGAGAAGAAACCTCATTTGAGAATGCATTTCAGAGCTTTACCACCCATACAGTCAGGAAATTCTATATAAAGGTCTAACCTAAATCTCTCAGCCACATACTTGCCATCATAACCTCCCAAGAACCCTGCTGAGATTATTTCACCCTGATTGTACAAGAAAGAAAATTGAGAAATACAAGGATTAAAGGAACGTGGTCTAGTGGATAGAGCATGGGCCTGGGAGTCAGAATGACCTGGGTCCTAATCCCGGCGTCCCCACTCAGAAGCTGTGTTACCTTGAGCAAGTCACTTAACTTCTCTGTGCCTTAGTTCCCTCATTTGTAAAATGGGGATTGGGACTGTAAACCCCATTTGGGACAAGGACTGTGTCCAATCTGATTAGCTTGTATCTCCCCAGTGCTTAGTACAGTGCCCAGCACACAATAAGCACTTAAAAACTATATATATATACATATATATATATATATATACACACACACACACATACACACACACACACATCCACATATATAGGCTGCCAGATAGGTGAAGATGAAGGTCTTACACTAGCTGGGCAAGTTTTCCTTTTGTTCAGTTCTCTGTGAACATGTGTGTGTGTGCATAAACTATGTACTAAGTCACCCTTTATCCTACTCTTTTTAGAGTAAACAAGTAAACAATCCCCAATCTTTTAGTGTTTCTTTAGCATTTCTTCACCGGAACTATTTTCCAACCCTTTAATGAGTTGGAATGTTCTTTGCTAGATCCTCTCCTGTTTCTATACATCGTTTTCAAAGTGTGTGACCAGAATAGGGCCCAACACTCTACCAATGAATATCAAATACTTTTTAATGCATTCCAGTTCCATGTTAGCTTACTTAATAATGGCCCTTCATTTCTCCCTTAGTTGGCTTGGGGTCAACTATAATGTCCCTAGGGCTTTTCCTGCTGTAATTGTACCTAGCTGACCTTTCCTCATCCTCCATTTATGATGAAGGTTTTTTGCCTATAAATATACAACTATGGTTATTGCTAATAAATTTCACTCCATTTCTGTAGCACCACTTTTCTAGTTTAAAAAGGGCACTTTGAGGTTTTTTCCCCCTTGGTTTCCAAAGTTGTAGCAATTCCCACTCAGTTTCATGCACTATGCAAATGTGATAAGAATGCTCTCAATTCCTTCGTTGTGGAATACATGACCAGCCTTTCAAATAATTCCTCATCACTTCATTTTGGCATTTGGGTGGTTTAGAGTTTAAGCAATAAAGAAAGCTGATTTCATTGATTTTACTACCTCTGAAGGGACCTTGAAGTAGTAAAACATCCTTTTGTATTCATTCATTTTTCAAAGTTGACTTCCAGCTGGTACTAACCATACAGTCGCTGAACAAATGCATTATCTTGGATTGTTAGGGTCGAATAGGCATGTGCATAACTTTGAAAGTAGGAAGCAGTATGACCTAGTGGAAAAAGCAAAGGCCTAGGAGTCAGAGGGCCTGCATTCTAATCTGGGCTCTGTTACCTGCCTGATGTGTGACCTCGGGTAAGTTACTTAACTTCTCTGTCCCTCATTTCTCTCATCTGCAAAATGGGGATTCAATACCTGTTTTCCCTCCTACTTAGGTTGTGAGACCCATGTGGGACAAGGACTGTGTCTGATCTATTAACGTGTACCTACCCCAGTGCTTAGAACTGTGCTTGACAAAATAATTGCTTAACAAATATCATAATTAAGGTTTTTAAAGAGCTGCCCTACCCCTCTGCCACTTTAAACACCAGGTCAGAGCCCTCCATCTCTGTTCTCTAGGACCATTATTCTTGAGGAACCCTCCTCTTTCCTTGACCCATAGCCACACTCAGACAACGAAATCAATAGTTATGGGACTTCTTTTTGCAGAACAAAAATTCCTACTGGATATAAAATTTGAATTCTTGGTATTGGCTACTTATTTTCTTAGTGCATCTACTGCAACCTGTTGCAAAGTCCAGTGAAGTTAGTTAGGATAAGAGAAAAATTTTTCACAAAAATTGGTATATATCTTCTGTGTCAGATTACCAGCTACAACAATCTAAACTTTCATTGTAATAGTCTGGTTTATCTTTCATCCACTGAATTTTAAATGAGTTGAAGGAGCAAAAATATGTGAAGGGTTATAGAAACTTTCCCAAGACAAAAAAAAACAAAACAGAGTGCGTGCTTACCAATTTAGAGAACAGAAAAACCTGTTTAACTAACCTCCTCTATATAAGGTCACAAAAGCTGCTTGATAATAACAAAGTAAAGAGCACAATTCATTTGGATTTTCAGAAAAGCCTCAGTTAAAAATTCCACATGCTTAAAACCAAAGACACAGGGATTAAAGTGAAATAATAAAGAAGCAAGGATCTAATTCACTGGGAATTGAACAGCCTACTTGCATATGATCTCATGTATTTTAGAGTTTTCTATACATACTCCATGCACAGTCTTTCAAACCATGCAAGACCCAGAAATCTTGGTTGCTGTTTGCAGGTTGACTTCCCTTTAACCATTATTATAGACTGAGAATTATAAAACTGCAGGCAGTGGAGAAGGATGTAGGGGTGTTTTCACATGACCAAAACTGGTAGCAAATCAAATAAAGTTGCTTCAGAGGCCACTTGATTGGTGCTTCAATGACAGGCAGAATAAGGGCTAATCCACTCTCTCTTCTTTGTAGAATGAAGATTAAAGCATCTTTTTGCTTATAGGAACATAAGAACTTACATACAGGTACTCACATGGAAATGCGTGGGGGTAATGCGTACAACTTAGGATGGGTTTAGAATAGAACAAAGCAAACATAATTAAAAAGTTAGACTATAGGTTAGATCAGTCAAGCATATTTAGTGCTTATTGTGTGCAGAGCACTGTACTAAGTGCTTGGGAAAGTACAATATAACAGATACATTCCCTACCCACCAAGAAAGACCAAAAAGTTTGTCTCATTTAACATGTAAGAGAATAAGGTGAAGGAGACTTAATAACAACCTTTTACTGCATACGGAGCAATAGGGAAGCAGTTTAAATTGCATCAAGAACAATTTTGGCCAGAAATTAGAAATAACTTTTTGATTATAAAAAGTTTGTTTGCTCAGGAATAGGTATCCATGGGAACCTCTTCTCTGGGACTTTAAAGAAAAGGGTGGTTAACTATTGTTATAAAATGATTTGTCACCATCCAATCACAGTCAGACTATTGTATGAAACCACTGAGGAGCCTCTTCACTGGTCTCCCTAGCTCCAGCCTAGTCCCCTTTCAGTCTATACTACGTGCTTCTGCCGGGATCATTTTCCTGAAATGTTGTTCTGCACATACCTCTCCTTTCCTCAAAAACATCCTAGGCTTACCCATTTCCTTCTGTGTCAAGAAAACCCCCTCGCCACTGGCTTCAAGGCTTTCCATCAGTTTGCCCCACCTTGAATATTGGCTCACTTTTTGCACTACTAGATAGTTCACACTATTCTCTTCTTCCAAGCTCACCTTCTAATTGTACCTTGGTTTCAATCATCTCACCACAGACTTTTCACCACACTATTCCCCTTGTCAGAAATTCCCTTCTCTCCCAAATCTGCTGGGCCCCAGCTCTATCTTCAAAGCCCTTCTAAAATCCCACCTCCTCCAGGAAGTCTTCCCCAATTAATTAACATGACACCAAGTTGCATTAACAGCCACCCTTAGCCCTTATGTATTGTATGCCCTTTCTCAGCATGAAGGTATTGCATGTTCATTTATATATTGAGTCATTCATTCAAGTATTTCATCCTAATCATATTCATTCTCCTGTTATATTCTTCTTCTTCTAGCTCCCACTATTTGTAAATTATTTTTTAAGATCCTAGAGGACAGAAAATGTGTTTTGCTTCTGTTGTACTTTCCCAAATGCTAAGAATGGTGTTTTGCACTAGCAGTTCTCAATAAATACCATTGATTGACTGGTTAGGTGCAGAAGCAGCCTGTATTAATGGCAAGAGGAAGGGACTGGGAGTCAGGAGACCCAGATTCTAATCCCAGGTCCTCCACTTGCCTGCTTTGTGATCTTGAGCAAGTCACTTAAATTCTCTGTGCCTCAGTTTCCTCATCTGTAAAATGAGGATTAAGTGTCTCATATTGTGAGACCCATGTTGAATGGGGACTGTGTCCGATCTGATTATCTTGTATCTTATGCTCGGTGACTGGCCATGGTAATCTCTTGGCAAATGCACTTATTAGGATCATTATTATTATTAATGATAGTAATAATAATAACAATAATGATAATACTATTAGTTGTACTTTTAGGCTGGGGATTACCAAATGACTTCTGAATGTCCCTTTGGATCATATGATTCTGTGATTCTGTGCAAAATGAAGGAAAAAAAAGATTTGAAATTGATGTTGCATTTATAAGAGGTGGTGACAGTGTTTTCTCCAACACTGCTAGGGTATGGATTTTCTCCCTCACATCAGTCACAGATTATTCTAAATAAAAACACCTGGACACAAAATGTTTAATCTGCTTGTAACACTTATGGAGATGACCAAGTTCCATTTGAAGCAGTGGCATTGTCAATTCCAGAGCAAAGTACAATGGAGACAAAGGAGCGAGAGACAGAGAGCAGACAGGATATAACAAATTAAGATACATTCTTGGATTGAGCACATCTGGTATAAGTGAAATACCGGATGGAGTAGGGAACTATAATGTTTTTATTGCCACTTCTTTGGAAAGGCCTGCATAACTCACTTGTGGCTCACCAGAACATGAGTTATGTTGTCATTCTAAACACACGGCAATATAAGTTTATGGCATTCGACAACAACATATATTCTCTTCCCATTGTACTTGGGGGGAAAAAAATTCAGCCCCGATAGGTGGAAATTTAACACTGCTGCATTCTTAAAAACACACAAAAGTCTAAGTGAAACGTTTTTTAGGGCAGACTAATGAATATATTGCCCCAAACTATTTTCCAAATTGAGTTTCAACGGTACAAGCATTCAGGGAGACTGTTGACACCAGGTCCATAACAACAGGGTAGTCTATATAAGTGTGACTGAGTCTCAGCCCTAGTGCTCCTTCCTACCATGACAGCTTTTGAGCCTCACTTCTCAAACTCATGGGATGGAGCTATTCCGGTAGCAACCAAAAAGTAAGACAATTAATAACAGCACCAATGAAATGACATTATAGTAATTACCTTCAAATTAAGCATTAACTTGATGTTTGGAATTCATCTCTGTGCTCTAAAAACTTTCCAATTAGCTATTTCTTCAAAATTACCCAAAATCTAGATGTATCTAGAAACAGAGTTTAATCCCTCTATGGCTGGGAGAAGAAAAGCATAATAACAACAAAAAAGCCCTTTTCTTTTGCTCTTTTATTTGATCTTAAAACTGGTTAGTTTTAATAAATAAATGTTAACACAATATACCATATTCAAAATAAATATCACAGTGCCTAAACAATATTGGAATTGTCCTAAATAATGCATGGGCAGGCAGGCCTACTCATGTCATAATTTTAAATGATGTCAATAATCTTGTCAGTTTTATAGCGGAATAAGATAGCGGTCCTTCTCATCTCTCTTAGTACATTAAAAACAGAAGAATTTGGACTATATTCACATAAAGTTGTGTTTTCTGCAATCATTGCCTTTAGAATAGCTCCAGTGACACTGTATTTAATCTCAGATATGAACAAAGTAAATTAGTTGAAGAAAGATCAGTAGCGTGTTTGAAAAGTCTTAACAATACAACTTGTTTCAAATTTCTGAGGCATAAACATTGAAATATCATTGTGTTTTATTGTTTATGGAAAAAAATATCTGATGTTGCTATGAAAGAACTTTTAAATTGCTTCTCAGCCACTGTTGAATATCATGAAATCTATAATGTAATGATCTTTTGAGGGAATCTACTCTTCTATCTTGTGCAGAAATTAAATGAGCCAAATCACCTTCTTCTATTAAAATTCAGACTGAGTACAAAGAGAACCTACTATGGGCGAGAACAATTTTCGTTTCATGCAAGAGACTCCCTGCAATATTCAAGGTCTGCATTCAAGTTCTAAAGAGATGTTGCTAGAGTTAAGAACAAAATCAAACAACATAACTACAAGATGGGGAGGCTTTGTAGTCAAAACAAACCAAAAGCTAAATATGTCATGACCTAGTAGATAGAGCATGGGCCTTGGAGTCAGAAGGACCTGGGTTTTAATCCTAGCTCTGCCACTTGTCTGCTGTGTGATCTTGGGCATGTCACAACTTCTCTGTGCCTCAGTTCCCTCATCTATAAAATGGGGATTAAGACTGAGAGTCCTGTGTGGGACAGGGACTATGTCCAACTGGAATAGCTTGTATCCATCCCAGTGCTTAGTACAGTGCCTGTCCATATAGTAAGCACTCAACAAATACCATTAAAAAAAATCAGTTGTATTTATTGAGTGCTTACCACGTGTAGCTGTACTAAATGCTTGAGAGAATACAACACAACAATATAGTAGACATGGTCCCTGCTTACAGTTTAGGAAAAAAAAAGAAGCATACTGTACTGCACCGTACTAAGCACTGAGGTAGATACAAGCTATCAAATAATTACCAAGTACAACAACAAATAATACAATTATCAACATCATCATCATCAACAACAATGAGAGTTGCGAATTAAAAAGCCAATATGTTAATGTTAAAATTCACAGAAGAGAAGCCAGGGAATGGTCTTTCCACACTCCTCTTTGGATTGTCAGACACCTTTTGGACTACCAGGTCCAATTGTTAAAGGGATGTGGAGTAACTTGGTTGAATACATAGAAGAGAAGCAAAGGGATCCACTCTTCTCTCCCTCTACATTTTCCCACTGATTTGCTGCTGTTTCAAGATGATGAGAAACACAATGGCCCAGCCGCACAACAAAAACAGTGAGAAGATAGAAAGTACCTCTGACAAGGAAAGACCAAATGTTTTGGAAGTTGGTTGGACTGAAGAGACACAGTGTCTTCAAGTATTTAAAACTTTGCGATAAGGATGATTATGATGAGTAGTTCTCAATCTCCTTGAGGTAAGCCAGGTGTAGGCAGGCATTGTCTCTATTGCTGAATTGTACTTTCCAAGCACTTAGTCCAATGCTCTGCACACAGTAAGTGCTCAATAAATACGATTGAATGAATGAATGAATAAAGCAAGATCCAAGATTAAACTAAAGCCCTTTTTGACTTTCAAGGTGATGAAGCAGTGACCTTGTGCAAATCACATAATTTTTCTGTCTTAGTTTCCTCATCTGTAAAATGGGGACTAAATACCTGTTTTCCTGTCCCTTAGACTGTGAGTCTAAATGGGACAGGGAAGTATACAATCTGATTATCCTGTATTTAGTCTTGTATTTATTCTGAATCTAGGTAGGCTCCAAAGAATATTGTGGAATATACACCTCTGAAGATGTTTAAAAATAAAGCAGGCATGGTTTGGGTAATCAATATGCCTGGATATCAGCTAATAATTCAAGTTTAAGCTGAATTTTGGAAAAAAACAAACAATATTGCATGTAACTCAAGAACAGTGACCAAGTCTCTATTCTGTGTTCCCAAGTGTTCAATGCAGTCCTGTACATGGTAGACTCAATGAATAATAGCAATGATGAAATACTAATGATGATGATGATAATGATGATATAAGACTCAAAATACCAAAACTGCAATACCTTCAGAGCACATAACTGTAGTCACTGTTTCACACTTAATAATAATAATAATAATAATGATAATAATTATGGCATTTGTTAAGTGCTTACTATGTGCAAAGCACTGTTCTAAGCACTGGGGGAGATACAAGGTAATCAGACTGTTCCACGTAGGGCTCACAGTCTTGATCCCCATTTTACAGATGATGGAACTGAGGCACAGAGAAGTTAAGTGACTTGCCCAAGGTCACACAGCAGACAAACAGCAGAGCCTGGATTAGAACCCATGACCTCTGACTCCCAAGCCCGTGCTCTTTCCACTAAGCCACGCTGCTTCTTCCTCCCATACCATTCCTGCTGCACTGCTTAACTGCTCCTGACCTGGTGCAGGCAAAGGGTGAATCTTCTTCTCCACGGCCCAGGGAAACTGCTCTGAGGACCTGTTGTCCCTGGCCAGGGGCTGAACTGCCCCCCCCTCCCCCCCCACCCCAGTGTTTCCCTGCCAGCAGGCAGTCCCACCAGCAGCAGCATGGTCTAGTGGATAGAGCACGGGCCTGGGAGAAGGAAGGACCTGCATTGTAATCCCTGCTCTGCTGCTTATCTGCTGTGTGAACTTGGGCAAGTCACTTCACTGTGCCTCAGTTCCTTTATCTGTAAAATGGGGAATAAGACTGTAAGTCCTTTGTGGGACAGGGACTATGTCCAACCCACTTACCTTGTATCTATGCTAGTGCTTATTGCAGTGGCTGGCACATAATAAGTGCTTAATAAATACCACAATTATTATCATTACTGCTACGAGCCTGGCACCTGGTATGTGGGCTGCTCTTACATGGGCCCTGTGCCGGGGGTGAGGGTGAATAGTTCCTTTCCCTGTCTTTTTAGGCTGGCCCACCTTAGTGCCATGGATGCTTGCTGAGGGTAGCAGAGGTTGGGTGGAAGGCATGGGATAGGGCAGCTTCAGCTCTCTCCAATGCCAGTGAGGGTGATGGGAAAACCTGTGGTCCCTGGGTGGGGCCATATCTGATGGCAAAGGGTAAGGAGTGGAGCTCCACCTTGGGTCCCCCTTGGTCCCTTTCTGGCTCAAAAGGTGGGATGGGCCAGCTACTTTCTGCCTTCAAATTGTGTTAGGAACCTTAATAGCTTCGCCTTCACAGTACCATGGGTGTGAGGGAGTGGGCCCTTATACTCCAGAGCCACATTTGGCAAAAAGAAGATTCAACCATGGCTTGAGAGCCATCAGTGGCTGACCCCTGGCCTGGAAGTTTCTAATGATCTCCTTTTAGAAAAATCTAATGGTTCCTTTTGGGTCCTAATTCTCCTTGACCTTTATGATGTGAGTGACTTCCCCACTTTGGAATGTTCTAGCCTTTGTTTTATGGGCATATGCTTTCCTGGACTGAAGAGTTGTATACCTCCGACCACTCTCTCAGTTTATTTTGCTGGCTTTTCTTATCTTCATCCTTTAATATCCGAGGGCTATGGTCTGGCTCCAGGAAGAGACCGCCATACAATATGGAGATTGGATCATGCTGCAAGCAGCAGCATGGCCTAGTGGCAAGAGCATGGACTTGGGAGTCAGAGGTAGTGGGTTCTAATCCCGGTTTTGCCACTTGTCTGCGGTGTGACCTTGCGCAAGTCACTTAACTTATCTGTGCCTCAGTTACCTCATCTGTAAAATGGGGATTGAGACTGTGAGCCCCATGTGGGACAATCTGATTATCTTGCATTTACCCCAGGGCTTAGAACAGTGCTTGGCACATAGTAAGTGCTTAACAAATAACATAATTATAATTATTACTCTCCCAAGGATAAGGGTGTGGGGCGGTGGGGTAGATACCTGAATCCCAGTTTCCTAAGTACCCTAGAATTAATCAGGTAATCACCAAGGAATAGACAAAGTATTAGTCCTATTTCTTTTCAAAGACAAGAATCCCAATCATCTGGCCTTGGCTCTGTCAGTCACAGTCCTTCCCCAGGATCCTGGTCCAATAGAGGGCAGAAGGCCCAGGGGAATAGACTTAGTGTTTGCCTCACTCTCTCTTCTTTTCTTTGAAAATCAATGCCAGTTTCCTAATTGCCCTAAACTTCATCAGGTTATCACTGGATGCTACACATGGGTTGGTGCAGGAAAGAAAAAAAAAGAGAGAGAGAGAGATGGCTTGCTTCAAACAGCTAGGACACTGCTGGATTAGCACATGTATCTGGAAGAGAGGTCAGTGCAACCAAGATTCAATTCTTCCATTACCTCTGGATGCCTTTGAGGAGAAGCAAAAAGTCAGGAAAATGGCAAAAAATATTGAGGAAAAAATTCCTTAGTTTTTAATCATATCCCCATGTTGATCAAATATTTATGAGATCTCCTTCAATTAATTAGAATAAACTATGTAACACTGCAGGAAACAAATTGAAAATTTAATAAAGTAAATTCACTTCCAATTTCTTTTGAAGAAAGAAGCTAATTATATTTAGTTCTGTAATTATAACTTTAATTAAAATATAATGCAAAATATTCTATAAAGTGAAAATAGTGCTGAGTAATAAAATGGAACCTCTAAGACAATTTGCTCTTTTGATAGAAATTTATAAATTTAAAATGAAACCTAGAATGTTCTTGTTTCAAAAATTTCATCCTTTCATTGTAATTTTAATTTAAGTCCATATTATGAGATAATTAATGTTCATTTACTGTTTAAAACATCCTGCCTTTTGTTCATGCTTATGTACAATACTATTTTTTCTTTTGTTTCAGTGATCTTTCTTTTATATTTAGTATTAAAGGAACAAATACACTCAATTTCCCTTCCCCCTCCTTGCATATTGCATTTTACAGCACATAATTTTGATTTAGAGAATGGCTTGTAAACAGCTCAGACACACTAAGAAGTATAATCACATATCTATCAACTTCACCTGCCTGTTAGAAAGTAGATTTGACTGCTTCAGGCAGAGACCCAACTATATGGAAATTCAGATTCAGTAAAATGAAATTAGGAAGGTGATGAAATGACCTGCTCGTGATGTTTTAAGAATTGTTTACTCTCAACCACTTACTGGAGAAGTACAGTTAATGGATATGTTTACTTAACTAGAGGCTACTAAAAGTGTTAGGTTTTAAATTTTAAACTCCAGCTCCAAAAATCTTATGGAATTCAGTTATTGGCATCACTTTAAGGTTACAACAAATGGACCCACCAGTAGTATAGATACCCATCCTGAGTGATTTCATATATTATTTAATTGTATATTTAATTACTTTGATTAATCTATCAGTAAATATTGGTAAATATTCTGTCCCATTAAAGTATAAGATCCCTGTGCACAGGGAATGTGACAATTCTCTGTTTTGTACTTCCTGAGCATTTAGTACAATCATTGCAGTCAGTGATTGCTCAGAATTGTACTTATATTTCAAAGTTAACAATATTAGCCTCCATTTGATATATACAATATGTATGTAGATGTACATATACATATATTAAAAAAGCTCCATATATATTGCATCAGATACCCATTCTCATAATTTTTCAACTCCAGAGAACTTAGTGGTTGGTGACTAAAAATAATTGTTTGGTAGTAATAAATAACAGTAGTAACAATGACAACAACACAGGGATGCTGTACACGTGTGTAGGGGGTGGTGATCCATTGGGCAAGCAGGGTATCAAAAACAAGTTGGGTACCAAAGGGTCAAGGAAAAGCAGACATCTGAGACAAGGCCTACCAAATATTCCTTTTCTAGGTTGTCTTCCATTAAATTGCCATTTTTCAAATGCGTACTATCCGGCTCTTTGCCTCTGTCCTTTTTGATGTCAATCTCCCTATCAAATTGCTTCCCCAAGCTCAACAAATTGACAGGTTGTATGTACTGGTACAGTTCTGAAAAATCCCAAGAGATGCGACATAAGAGAGTTAGACAAGAATAGTAATGACAGAATAAGGAAAATATCACACCTGTTATAGTGAGAAGAAACTATGATTTTTTTTGTAGCACCAGAACAATATAGAGTGCATATCCTTTGGCACAGGTGTTACAGTCCACAGTAAAACAACATAATCATACAAATTCTATCATTGTAGTTTTATTCATTCCTCATTCAATCATATTATTGAGCACTTAGTATGTGCAGAGCACTGTACTAAGCACTTGGGAGAGTATAATACAGTACAGTTTATTGTACAGTACAATACAATAAACTGACACATTCTCTGCCCACAACTAGCTTACAGTCTAACATTCATGGAACATTATTCAGGATTCCCAGCTCTGGATAGGATGAAGAGAAAGAGACCAGAGATCACTTTTCTTCATGGATGCTTTGGAATTTACTCACAAATGAGCGCACAACCTTATTTTTACTCATCAAAAGTCACTAAGGTCATTCAGGGATGTTCAATGTTGATCTTTTATTGAGATTGTAGTGGCTAATATTTTAAATTATGGCTATGTTGCTGGAGTGGGAACTTTTTATGGTATTTTTAAAGGATTTACTACATACTAGGCACTGTACTTAGCACTGGGGTAGATACAAGCTAATTAAGTTGGACACAGTCCTATGTCCCAAATGAGGCTCACAGTCTTAATCCCCATTTTACAGATGAGGTAACTGTGGCACGGAGAAATGAAGTAACTTGCCCAAGGTCACACAGCAGACAAGTAGTGAAGCGCCATGGTGTAGTGGATGGAGAGCGGGCCTGCGAGTCAGGAGGTCATGGGTTCTGATCCCAGCTCAGCCACTTGTCTGTCCAACCCGATTTGCTTGTATCCACCCCAGTGCTTAGTACAGTGCCTGGCACATAGTAAGCACCTAACAAATACCATAACCAACAACAAGTGGTGGAGCTGGGATTAGAATGCAGGTCCTTTCATTCATTCATTAAATCATATTTTTTACTGTGTGCAGAGCACTGTACAAAGCGCTTGGAAAGTACAATTCAGCAATAAAGAAAGGCAATCCCTGACCACACTGGGCTTACAGTCTAGAAGGGAGGAGACAGACATCAAAACAAGTAAACAGGCATCAATATAAATAAACAGAAATATAGATATGTACGTACATACACAAGTGGTGTGGGGCGAGGGAAGAGCAAAGGGAGCGAGTCGAGGTGATGCGGAGGGGAAGTGAAGCTGAGGAAAAGGGGGCCTTAGTCTGGGAAGGCCTCTTGGAGGAGGTGAGCCTTCAGTAGGGCTTTGAAGGGGGGGGAAGTGTGATTAGTGGATTTGAGGAGAGAGGGCATTCCAGGCCAGATGTAGGATGAAGGCCAGGGGTCAACAGCAGGACAGACGAGAACAAGGCACAGTGAGAAGGTTAGCACAAGAGGAGCAGAGTGTGTGGGCTAGGATGAAGGAGAGAAGGGAGGTGAGGTAAGAAGGGGCAAGATGATGGAGAGCTTTGAAGCCAATAGCGAGGAGTTGTTTTTGATAAGGTGGTTGACAGGCAACCACTGGAGATTTTTGAGGAGGGGGGTGACATACTCAGAACATTTTTGTATAAAAATAATCCAGGCAGCAGACTGAAGTATGGACTAAAGTGGGAAGAGGCAGGAGGTTGGGAGGTCAGAAAGAAGGCTGATGCAGTAATCCAGTCAGGATAGGATGAGTAATTGTATTAATGTGGTAGTGGTTTTGATAGAGAGGAAAGGGCGGATCTTGGGGATGTTGTGAAGGTGAGATCAGCAGGTTTTGGTGACGGATTGGATATGTGCGGTGAATGAGACAGCGGAGTCAAGGATGACACCAAAGTTGTGGGCTTGTTAGATGGGAAAGATGGTTGTGCTGTCCACAGTGGTGGGAAAGTCAGGGAGAGGACAGGGTTTGGGAGTGAAGATAAGGAGCTCTGTCTTGGACATGTTGAGTTTTAGGTGGCCGGAGGACATCCAAGTAGAGATATCCTGAAGGCAGGAGGAGATGCGAGCCTGGAGGGAGGCAGTGAGAACAGGGGAGGAGGTACAGATTTGGGTGTCATCCATATAGAGATGATAGTTGAAGCCGTGGGAGCAAATGAGTTCTCCAAGGGAATGAGTGTAGATGGAGAATAGAAGGGGACTGAGAACTGAACCTCGAGGGACCCCTACAGTTAGAGGATGAGAGGGGGAAAAGGAGCCCACGAAGGAGACTGAGAATGAAAGGCCAGAGAGATAAGAGGAGAACCAGGAGAGGACAACATCAGTGAAGCCAAGGTTGGATAACATGTTGAGGAGAAAGGCAGTTTAGAGCTTGAGGAGGATTAGGATAGAGTAGGAGCCCTTGGGTTTGGTAAAGAGGAGGTCATTGGTGACCTTTGAGAGAGCAGTTTTAGTGGAGTGGAGGGGGCAAAAGCCAGATTGGAGGGGGTCCAGGAGAGAGTTGGAGGAGAGGAATTTGAGGCAGCGAGTGCAGTCGACTTGCTCCAGGAGTTTGGAAAGGAAGGGTAGGAGGGAGATGGGGCGATAATTGGAGGGGGCAATTATCAAGGAGGATAATTGATAATTATCAATTGTCAAGGGAGGATTTTTTTAGGATGGGGGAGAAGGTACCCTGTTTGAAGGCAGAGGGGAAGAAGCCACCTTCTGACCGATTCCGTCTGACTGAGTCCTTCTGATTCTCAGACCTGTGCTCTATCATCTAGGCCATGCTGTTTCAGGCCAACTTGGTCATAAAAGATACCATGTTTTTTACAATGATCCATGGTTTGCTTTCTCTGTCCCAGTGATTTCATTCATTCTTCATAACATGTGAAAACATTCTCAAAACTTTTGTATTTGTAGCCTTTTTGGTCTTTCCATTATAAATCACATCTTTGTGATCTCAGTATTAATGTTCTGTGTGCCCGAGTCTATTGCTACTTTTATTCAAACTCTGGCCTATGACTTCTTTCTGGGGTTTTTCAGAGCTTTGGTTTTTTAGTCTGATGAGATTTGTATTAAATAGGGATTGTTCTTCCACAACTCCTGCCAACCCATGATTTTCCTACAATTTTCTCAGATAAGCAAAGTGTTCATGATTTAAGGGAACTTTACTTCCAGATCATTCTTAACACTTGTCTATCTCACCGCTGACCTCTCACCCACACCCTACCTCTGGCCTGGAACTCCCTCCCACTTCATATCTGACAGATGATTACTCTCCCCACCTTCAAAGTCTTATTAAAAGTATACCTCCAAGAGGCCTTCCGCAATGAAGGCCTCATTTCCTCTTGTCCCTCTCCCTTCTGCATCACACTTACCTTGGATTTGCTCCCTTTATTCACCCCTCCCTTAGCCCCACAGCACTTATATATGTATCAGTAATTTATGTATTTATATTAATGTCTGTATCCCCCTCTAGACTGTAAGCTGGTTGTGAGCAGGGAACATGTCTACAAACTGTTATATTGTACTCTCTCAAGTGCTTAATTCAGTGCTCTACACACAATAAACACTCAATAAAATACGATTGATTGATTGGATTCATTGAACACTCATCCAACTGAGCTGTAGGAAGCTCATTTCCTAAGAAAGAGGAGCCATTTTTTGAAACAGTCCTTATAGGAACCAACCAGTAAGGGCACAGAAACTCACAACTATTCTCTTTTAGGGTGCTCATGACAGCACCAGTGTGAAGGCAGTCAGGATCTATTGGTACCCACATGGGCAAGGAGGTGAATGTACTGAAAATTAAAATGTATGCTATTATCTTGTAAAAATCTAGATATGACCTCTATGAGGCCAGATGTTTAATCACTTTTGAATTTTCAAAGCCACAAATCTAATTCTGGACTTGTCTTTAGATCTTCTAACGAAAGGTGTAAACCACACACAGCTCCAGAGAAGCACTATGAGGAATAAAAAAACAAAATCTAGTTAAAGATTGACGATGTGGCCAAGTAATAAATATCAAAAGAAAGAATGGTGAAAGAAAATGGACTGTGAAATAGGTAGAAAGTGACCGATTTGAATCACCTGCTAAAGATATAAAGCATAACATTGGGAAAAGCAAACTAAATTTGCAAACATAATACGATACCCAAGAATACCAAAATAAAATTGCATCCAACGTTGGAGATTGGATTTTACTGTATGCATCTGAATGTAGGCAATGTAAAGACTGACAAACGCAACCCAGAAGAAAATCAATCTATTCATTGAGCACCTATTGCAGAGCACTGCAGTGTTCCATGGATAATAATAATAATAATGATAATTGTGGTATTTGTTAAGCACTTACTGTGATCCAGGCACTGTACTAAGTGCTGGAGTGTATACAAGCAAATTAGTTGCTATCCTTCAGGGGCTTGAAATCTTATGTGGGAATAGAAAATGAGGGAAGGCAAATACATATATATACCCCACCTAGAGAAGCACTATGGCTCAGTGGAAAGAGCATGGACTTGGGAGTCAGAGGTCATGGGTTCTAATCCTGATCCGCCACTTCTCAGCTGTATGACTTTGAACGAGTCACTTAACTCTGTGCCTCAGTTACCTCATATGTGAAATGGGGATTAAGACTGTGAGCCCCATGTGGGACAATCTGATTACCTTTTATCACCACCCCCTAGTGCTTAGAACAGTGCTTGGCACATAGTAAGCACTTAACAAATGCCATCATTATTACAGTTCTGGTAGTGTATCTATAGAGTTTCCTTGGTAAAAATATGCAAGTGGCTTACCATTGCCTCCTTCTGAACCGTAAACCTGAGTCTCCTTCTTGACTCTCTCCCATGTCACTGCACAGCACAAGTGAGTTTTGACTTGTAGCAGATTGCCTTCCACTCGCTAGTCACTGCCCAAGCTAGGAATGGAATGGGTAGGCCTCTGTTTGACTCTCCTTCCCATAGTTGAGACTGATAGAGTACTGGAAACTCTCCAGCGCGACTCTGAAAGGGGCCCCATAGATGCACCATTAACTTAATTTATATATGCCCCCTCTAGACTGTAAGCTCGTTGTGGGCAGGGAATGTGTCTGTTTATTGTTATATTGTATCCTCCCAAGCACTTAGTAGGGTGCTCTGCACATATTAAGTGCTCAGTTGAATGAATATATACTGTGAAAGGGCACCGCTGTAACCACACAACAACACAGTCAAATGAAACACCAACCAGAGTTCTTTACTGCTTTGAATTTACTGCATTCAAAGAATGCATATAATGATGGTTTGAAATAACTGGACAGAGAAAAAAGAGGATTCTATCAAATGAACATGGGCAGAATGACTGAGGGATGGAATCAATTTACTTCCTTCTACCTATTTTTAATAGTATTTGTTAAAGGCCTACAGTGTGCCAAGCCCTGTCATAAGGACTGGCGTAGATACAAGCTAATCAGGTTATATGGGGCTCAAAGACAACCCCCATTTTAAAGATGAGGTAACTGAGTCACAGAGAAGTAAAGTGACTCACCCGAGGTTAAACAGCAGGCAGTTACACACCATCTCCATTCGCTTCTCTGACTACACCCTGGTGTGCACTCTCCATTCCACCTAAGCTTACCTTTTCGCTGTACCACATTTTCCACACTCCCTTCTATGATGTCTGGCTCTTGCCCTTTCTCTTGCCTGAAACTCACTCCCCCTCAAATAGGCCAGATCACTGCTCCCCTCATCTCCAAAGCCCTTGCCTCCTCTGGGAGAATTTCTTGCTTTACTTTTCTACTCTCCAAGTTACAATCTCTTATCACCTTAGCTCTTTTGCACCATCTCATTGCTTCCATAACTCATATCCTGCTCAGTACACTTTTGTATGTTTTGATTTATAAAATCTACCATTTAAGCACTTCTTCCTATCTGTGAGTTATTTTAGTGCCTGTCTCCCCTGATAGATTGTAAAATCCTTGTTGATGAGTTTGTGTCTTTTTTTAAATTTTAAATAGTATTTGTTAAGTACTTACTATGAGTCAGGCACTGTACTAAGTGCTGGGGTAACTTCAAAACAATCAGGTTGCCCACAGTTCCTGTCCCACATAGCACTCACAGTCTTGATCCCCATTTTTCAGAATAGGTAACTAAGGCAGAGAGAAGCTAAGTGACTTGGACAAGGTCCCACAGCAAACGAGGCTGAGCAGAGATTAGAACCCAGGTCCTCTGACTCCCAGGCCTGCGCTCTTTCCACTAGGCGATAGTGCTTCTCACTTCTTCTACCTACTCACTTCCATCTCAGAATCCCCATTTTAACTTCAGTTCTGTCCATTTCAGTTCAGTTCTGCTTGGGTGCTGGAAGCACAGTTGTTGATGTTTTCAATGTAGGCCAGAGAGAAAGTATCAATGGTGTTAGTTTTTTGGGGTTTTTTAATGGTATTTGTTAAATGCTTACTGTGTGCCAGGCACTGTGCCAAGTGTTGTGGTAGATACAAGATAATAGGGTTGGACACAGTCCATGTCCCACATAGGGCTCACAGTCTTTAACCCCCATTTTATAGATGAGGTAACTGAGGCACAGAGAAGTTAAGTGACTTGCCCAAGGTCACACAGCAGACTAGTGGCAGAACTCAGGTCCTCTGATTCCCAGGCCCATGCTCTTTCCATTAGGCCGTGCTGCTTCTTTTGACAACTTTTTCCTTTCAAAAGAAAGCTGTTGGCTTGAGAAGGTGGTCGCAAAAGAGTGCATTAGTATCTTAATAGAGTTAGTCTATTTGTTGAGTACATTTTTCTATCCTTGGGAAAATATTTTGTAATCTTGAAGTGGTGTATATATACATATATGTTCATATTATCAATCATAATGTTAACAATAATAATCAGAGCTTGGTAAGATGCTTTTTGATGATCAAGATTTCTCTTGATCAGTTTCTCTTAATCAGTCGATAAATCCATTGTATTTATTGAGCACATACTTTGCTCAAAGCACTGTACTAAGTACTTGGGGAAGTACAATTTACAAATAACAAGCTACATTTTGTCAAATGGAATCAATTTGGATTCTCTTTAGAGTTGATTTCTAATTTCAGAACCTGGGAGATTTGAGTTGGCTATACAATTGTCAAAATGGATTTTATCCACCAGATAATTCCTCCATGTCTCTTTGCTAAGTCGATTCAAATGTGATCAGTTACTTTGAAAAGAGTGCTCGGGGAAAATCATGGGATTTCTTTTTCATTAATTATTTAGTTCTTGGTCCAACGTTAAAGTGTGGCCTAGCAGAAAGAGCACAGGCCTGGGAGTCAGAAGGATTGGAGTTCTAATTCCAGCTCTGCCACTTGTCTGCTGTGTAACCTTGGGCAAGTCACTTCACTTCCCTGTGCCTCAGTTACCTCATCTGTAAAGTGGGGATTAAGATTGTAGACGGAAAGCCCATTGTGGACACGGAATGTGTCTGCCTATTGTTATATTGTACTCTCCCAAGCACTTAGTTACTTAGAGAAGCAGCGTGGCTCAGTGGAAAGAGCCTGGGCTTTGGAGTCAGAGCTCATGAGTTCGAATCCCAGCTCTGCCACCTGTCAGCTGTGTGACTGTGGGCAAGTCACTTAACTTCTCTGTGCCTCAGTTACCTCATCTGTAAAATGAGGATGAAGACTGTGAGCCCCACGTGGGACAACCTGATTCCCCTGTGTCTACCCCAGCGCTTAGAACAGTGCTCTGTACATAGTAAGCGCTTAACAAATACCAATATCATCATCATCATCACTTAGTTCTGTTCTCTGCACATAGTAAGTACTCAGTAAATATGATTGAATGAAAGCCCTATGAAGGACAGGGACTATGTCCAACCCAATCACCTTGTATCCACCTCAGTGCTTAGTACAGTGCCTGACCCAAAGTAAGTGTTTAACAAGTACTATAATTTATTATTATTATCTGATTAATTTAGAAAAGTACTGGGACTTTTTTCTTCTCCTCTAGACTGAAAGCTCCCTGTGGGCAGAGAATGGGTCTACCACATCTGTTATAGTGTACTCTCTCTTTGATTGATTGATACTGGGGACGTTCTCTCCTAAAGGATAACACATTTACTATGCTGAGTTTCCACGTGGGGCCTGTTTCAGTCGGGTCATTTTGAAGGATGAGGTTTTATCTTCCATTCAATTTCTCGCTTCCCTAGTCTTTTTTTTTTAAAAAAAACACCAAAGCTTCAAGGTTCATACTGAAGTTTCTACAACAGTGCTAAATGAAAACATCTTTACTTGATATTCATCACCCTAGAATGGCTATTTCATCACTTAGACAACATGAATAAAATATATTACCCTTAGTCATTAGTCAGTCAAGGAAAAGAGAAAAATTGAACATTTAAGAACATTTTACTTTTCTATCATTTCAGAGTAAATGACACTCCTAAATGATGGCCAGTCAAACCTACAGAATCTATTAGTAACTCGAAAATAAGTGTGAAGGGATGTTGAAACTCAAAGGAATCTTAAAGTAGCATTTAGCAGACGTCACATCATTGCTACTGGAAGTAAAAGCATTTTTGTTTTATGCTGCAATGTCTATAGAGAATAATATTTTTGCACCCTAGCCAAAAGTGATATTGCAACATTCATCACTTTGTTTGATAAAAAATAGGTTAAAAGTATTGGAAATTGAATTTCATTATTTTTTGCCCTAATCTAAGATGCTGGGTCATTTGTAGAATAAGTTTTTCTAGTTTAAAAAAAGATTTGAGAGCTTCAGTAATCAACAGCCAATAAATTTCTAGAGAACTTTGCTTTCCATTTTGTTTTGTTTTCAAAAATTAATGCTTGTGTTTTAAAGTTGGAAATGGTATTTGATCACCACATTATTTGCTTTATAAAATACAAATCTGATGACCAGGTTGGATTTTAAGGAGAAAAAAAGAACAGTTGTAAAGTTATTTTATCTATTTCTGTGAGTTAAAATTAAAAATAGCAAACTTTCCTTCTCTGTCTTCCCATGAATCTCCAAACTACAAATGTAATATAGGAATACTCAATCTAGGAGTTGGAAAGGAAGAAAAACCCAAAGAAGTCTTATTGAAAAGAATTGGTATGTTTACATGTGTATTGATTTTTGACATTACTTCATGCAGAAATGGAATAACATAGTATGTGATCAATGCCTGTCACCCTACCAAAAGATAAAAATCAAAGGGTACCCAAATCATCAGTCTTTAAAGTGGGGCAATTAGAGTCCTCTTAGGAAGAAGATCCATACTCATACTTCCACAATCAGATCTACAATCTGATTTAACAATCAGATCTACAGCGGTGCTATGCTTTCTTCCACTGAACAATCACTTTATATTTACATGCGGAAGCTTGTGCAGTTTCATCAGTATATACAGGGCCAGAATAGGAAAACTGGTTCACAGGGGGTCACTTAATATCAAAGCAAGAGCCAAATGTATTCATCATATTGAATTATTTCCCACTGACATCCATTATTTGCATGTAAAAAAGCCTTCAATTTCTCTTTCTACCAACCTGTTGTGATCTCTTTGTCACAAATTCTCTTTGCCTTTAGGGATTCATGGTTCTGAGTCGAAACTGAAACACACACGTACCAAAAAACCTTCTTTTAAGATTTAGGAAATTGAAAACAGATGGTTGTTGAAAGTGCTTATGTTACAAGAGAGTGGATGGCAGAATTGCTTTTTTTATGGTATTTGTTAAGTGTTTGCCAGGCACTGTATTAAACACTGGGGTAGATACAAGCTAAACAGGTTGGACGCAGTCTATGTCCCATGTGGTGCTCACAGTCTTAATGCCCATTTTAACAGATGAAGTAACTGAGGCACTGAGAAGTTAAGTGACTTGCCCGATATCACACAGCAGACAAGTGGCTGAGATGGGATTAGAATCCAGGTCCTTCTGACTCCCAGGCCCATGTTCTACCTTCCTGATGTACAATCAAAGGGCAGCAAGGGGCCTCAGGAATCATCAAATCTATCCTCCCCGTCTAAGCAGGGAGGATTCTCTTCACTTTGAAAAAAATAACGGTCTCAGCTTTTCTTTCAAAATCACCCATGGCCCTTTGCAACCATAGCATCATAGCACAGTCTTTGAAACTGAGTTCCTTCATGACCACTTTCCTTCTCTTTAAATTCCCATCCCTGTCTCTACTGAAAATTTCATTTGTCAAACGGCCAAAGCAATGCCCCTGGCATTGTCCATTTCATGAGAGAACAGTACCCACTGACCGACAGGAACAGAAGCCACCCCTGATTTACGAAGTCCATATTGCTTCAATCTCTGCCTACCAGCTTCACTTCTGTCTCTCCTGGCCAAAGTCCCAATCGGCTTGCACTCATGCATATCTCTCAGCTCGGCACTGGCAAAGTCGAGAGACGACACCATCTGGGTCAGAAAGAATTAGGAATGAAGCTGAGTTTCTCTGTGCTCAAACAGATACTAGAGGAACTGAAATGAGAGAAATCACAGTTGCTTTTATGATTCTGTCGACCCCAGTCGACCCCAGCTACTTTTTACCTTCATACCTGTACAAGACTTTATTTTTCTCTTGTCTGTTATGCACAGTATTTAATTTCTTCATTTCTATCTTTTCTCTAACCCCACAGGTTTCCTGGGCTGCCCCCAACTTCCCATCTGCTTCCAGGACTAGAGCCCTGCTGAACAACTTATTTTCATTTCATGAATATTCATAGAGAAAACCCAAGATCTTTTTCAAGAGAATTTGTGCAAATTTGATTGGCAGAAAATGTGTTGCTATTTCTGCCAACGAATAGCAATATTGCCCAATTACACCAGGGGCAAATGGGTAATGTGCTCTCAGATAGCACTTTGCCATTTTTTGCAGCGGAACCACTTTTTGATGTGAGAACTGTCAGTTGCCTGTTAAACTCCTTTCATTTTCGCAGAAACCAGAAAGAAGTTTGCTTTCTGGAAAAACTTAAAAAAAAGTTTCACCCACAGCAAGATCACTTTTCACACTGTTTTTATAAGGCAGATACTTTGCTTTTAAGAACTGGCCTCTTCGCTAGAATTCTTTCTCTTTTATGGTCTAGTAATACATAACAATAACCTCAACGACTATACTCTTCTGGTTAAACCATCTCCTGATCTTTCCTCTTGCATTCATTCAATCATATTTATTGAGCACTTACTGTGTGCAGTGCACTGTACTGAGCACTTAGAAAGTACAATTCAGCAACTGATAGAGACCATCCCTACCCAACAACGGGCTCACAGTCTAGAAGGGGGAGACAGACAACAAAACAAATCAAGTAGACAGGCATCAATAGCATCAAAATAGCTAAATAGAATTATAAATATAGACACATCATTAATAAAATAAATAGAATAATAAATATGTACAAATATACACAAGTGCTGTGGGGCAGTGAAGGGGGTAGAGCAGAGGAGGGAATAGTGGCAATCCACTACGCCATATGCTTAATACACTGCTTGTAACATTTCACATCATGCATACATTAAAACTCTCAATTAGAAAAATAAAAATCATTTTCCTTTTAACAAAGTCCCCAAAATGTTGTTATGCCTTTTTTATATTTTGATAAGAGGATTAACAATTAGCACTAATTTTGAATTCTCTATAGACCACAATACTGAATCTTAATATCAAGACCTACATAGACTATTTAAACTCCGTTACACTAGCTGATGTTGGTGATGGTTGCTACAATCAATAGTGTTAATTGAGCAGTTACTGTGTGCAGAGCACTGTACTAAGCACTTGGGAGAGCACAAATACAAATTCTTCAATCCATCCCTCTATTTCCCCTTCTCCACCAGTGAAAACTTTCCTGTTTATGATTTTCTTTTTCCTGACACTGACTTGACATTGGATAACCATAAGGATTCAGGTTTTACTTTTTTGTCTGCTTAACAGATCACAACAATTGGACAGAGGCAGATGAAAAGTAAGATATCTCAGTCTCTGGGGAAAATGAAAACTTATCATGAGCCAAAGTCCTTGCTTCAGTCACATACAAACAGATGTATTTACATAGAATCCAAATTCAAAACAACTCTTCCTTTTCTTTGTGAAAAGATCTTCCCTTGTTTGAGAGAAAACTCATAGGCATTAGGCTTCTCAATGAGACCATTAGTTCCTTGATGACTTTGTAATGCAAGAGATGCTGGAGCACAAGTGATGGTGTAATTTTATATTTGAAATGGCTTTGAATGTGCATTGCTTATTATTGTAATTATGAACGATGGTAATAATACTGTTGCCTATGATAGCAAGTTTACTCAAAAGAGCAACTCACTAGTGTAGTACCCTATCAGGGTTGAATATATATAAATTAAAATATAGATTTTTCTTTTACTTTTATGACTAGAATACCAAGCCAGGAGGTGCCTGGGCTGTAAGTACCAGGGCTGAGCTGTGGGAAGACCCAGTATAAATTCAGCTCTGAGATTGTCAAGCAGGGCTGTGTATAAAATCCAACCCTCTCTAATGTAACCAAGTTTGAAGACTGAACAAATAATCTAGAGATTGGTGTTAGAATATGATTCTGGTCCTCTGTATGTCTTGCAACTCAAAAAGCTAAGAGCATATCAAAATCCTTCAACAGTCCAAAATGTGTTTTGGGGCTGATGACTACGCTGTGGAGAAGCAGTGTGGTCTACTGGGAAGAGCACAGGGCTGTGAATCAATCAATCACATTTATTGAGTCATTACTGTTTGCAGAGCACTGTGCTACTACTACTACTAATAATAATGATTATGGTATTTGTTAAGCGCTTACTATGTGCTAGGCCACCTCTCAGGGTTACACCTGGAGAGTTTCCAGTAGTCTACCAGTCTCGACTATGGGAAGGAAAGTCAAGCAGAGGCATTCCATTCCTAACTCGGGCAGTGGGTAGCGAGTGGAAGGCAATCTCTTACAAGTCAAAACTCACCTGTGCTGGGCAACATGGAAGAGAGTCAAAGGCGGAGACTCAGGTTTACTGCGCAGGAGGAGGCAACGGTAAACCGATTCCGTGTTTTTACCAAGAAAACTCTATGGATACACTACCAGAACGATTGGGTTCTGGGAGAGGTGTGTCCATGGCGTTGCTATGGGTCGGCCACGATTCGACAGTATAAGACAACAACAAATGTGCCAGGCACTGTACTATTCATTCAATAGTATTTATTGAGCGCTTACTATGTGCAGAGCACTGTACTAAGCGCTTGGAATGAACAAGTCGGCAACAGATAGAGACAATCCCTGCCATTTGACGGGCTTGCAGTCTAATCGGGGGAGACAGACAGACAAGAACAATGGTAATAAATAGAGTCAAGGGGAAGAACATCTCGTAAAAACAATGGCAACTAAATAGAATCAAGGCGATGTACAATTCATTAACAAAATAAATAGGGTAATGAAAATATATACTGTTGAGCAGACGAGTACAGTGCTGAGGGGATGGGAAGGGAGAGGGGGAGGAGCAGAGGGAAATTGGGGGAAAAGAGGGTTAAGCTGCGGAGAGGTGAAGGGGGGGTGGTAGAGGGAGTAGAGGGAGAAGGGGACCTCAGTCTGGGAAGGCCTCTTGGAGGAGGTGAGTTTTAAGTAGGGTTTTGAAGAGGGGAAGAGAATTAGTTTGGCGGAGGTGAGGAGGGAGGGCGTTCCAGGACCGCGGGAGGACGTGGCCCAGGGGTCAACGGCGGGATAGGTGAGACCGAGGGACGGTGAGGAGGTGGGCGGCAGAGGAGTGGAGCGTGCGGGGTGGGCAGTAGAAAGAGAGAAGGGAGGAGAGGTAGGAAGGGGCAAGGTGACGTACAGCCTTGAAGCCTAGAGTGAGGAGTTTTTGTTTGGAGCGGAGGTTGATAGGCAACCACTGGAGGTGTTTAAGAAGGGGAGTGACATGCCCAGATCATTTCTGCAGGAAGATGAGCCGGGCAGCGGAGTGAAGAATAGACTGGAGCGGGGCGAGAGAGGAGGAAGGGAGATCAGAGAGAAGGCAGTAGTCTAGCCGGGATATAACGAGAGCCCGTAGCAGTAAGGTAGCTGTTTGGGTGGAGAGGAAATGGCGGATCTTGGCGATATTGTAAAGGTGAAACCGGCAGGTCTTGGTAACGGATAGGATGTGTGGGGTGAACGAGAGAGACGAGTCAAGGATGACACCGAGATTGCGGGCCTGAGAGACGGGAAGGATGGTCGTGCCATCCACGGTGATAGGGAAGTTTGGGAGAGGACCAGGCTTGGGAGGGAAGATGAGGAGCTCAGTCTTGCTCATGTTGAGTTTTAGGTGGCGGGCCGATATCCAGGTGGAGACAGCCTAGAGGCAGGAGGAGATGCAAGCCTGAAGGGAGGGGGAGAGGACAGGGGCGGAGATGTAGATCTGCATGTCATCTGCGTAGAGATGGTAGTCAAAGCCGTGAGAGCGAATGAGTTCACCAAGGGAGTGAGTGTAAATGGAGAACAGAAGAGGGCCAAGAATTGACCCTTGAGGAACCTCAACAGTTAAAGGATGGGAGGGGGAGGAGGCGCCAGAGAAGGAGACCGAGAATGACCAGCCAGAGAGATAAGAGGAGAACCAGGAGAGGACGGAGTCCGTGAAGCCAAGGTGAGATAAGGTATGGATGAGGAGGGGATGGTCGACAGTGTCAAAGGCAGCAGAGAGGCCAAGGAGGATTAGAATGGAGTAGGAGCCATTGGATTTGGCAAGAAGGAGGTCATGGGTGACTTTAGAGAGAGCAGTCTCGGTAGAGTGGAGGGGACGGAAGCCAGATTGGAGGGGGTCTAGGAGAGAATGGGAGTTAAGGAATTCTAAGCAGCGATTGTAGATGACTCGTTCTAGGATTTTGGAAAGGAAGGGTAGTAGGGAGATAGGGCGATAACTGGAGGGGGAAGTGGGGTCAAGAGCAGGTTTTTTTAGGATGGGGGAGACGTGGGCATGTTTGAAGGCAGAGGGGAAGGAGCCATTGGAGATTGAGTGGTTAAAAATAGAAGTTAAGGAAGGGAGGAAGGCAGGGGCGATGGTTTTAATAAGGTAATAATAATAATAATGTTGGTATTTGTTAAGCGCTTACTACGTGCCGAGCACTGTTCTAAGCGCTGGGGTAGACATAGGGGAATCAGGTTGTCCCACGTGGGGCTCACAGTCTTCATCCCCATTTTACAGATGAGGGAACTGAGGCACAGAGAAGTTAAGTGACTTGACCACAGTCACACAGCCGACAAGTGGCAGAGGTGGGATTCGAACTCATGAGCCCTGACTCCAAAGCCCATGCTCTTTCCACTGAGCCATGCTGCTTCTCAGGTGAGAGGGAATGGGGTCTGAGGCGCAGGTGGAGGGGGTGGCACTTGCGAGCAGGGAGGAGATCTCCTCTGAGGATACTGCAGGGAAGGATGGGAAAGTAGGGGAGATGGTTGGTGGGAGGGGAGGGGAGAGGCGGAGGGGTGACTTTGGGGAGGTCAGACCTGATTGTGTTGATTTTTGTGATGAAATAGGTGGCCAGATCATTGGGGGTGAGAGATGGGGGCGCTGGTGTGGATATAAACAAATCAGGTTGGACACAGTCCCTGTCCCACATGGGGCTCACAGTCTTAAACCCCATTTTACAGCTGAGGTAACTGAGGCACAGAGAAGTGGAGTCACTTGCCCAAGGTCACACAGCAGGCAAGTCGCAGAGTCGGAATTAGAACCCATGACCTTTTAACTCCCAAGCTCATGCTGTATCCACTACACCATGCTGCTTCAAGCACTTGGGAGAGTACAATATAAGATTATAACAATATAACAGAGTTGGTAGACACGTTCCCTGCCCACAACACAGTCTAGAGGGGGAGACAGGTAGAGTCAGAGGACCAGGGTTCTAACCCCAGCTCTGCCACTTGTCTTCTATGTGCTATGTCTGTCGCCTCATCTGTAAAATGGGGATTGAGACTGTGAGCCCTATGTGGGACATGGACTGTGTTCAACCTGATTGTGTGGCTCAGTGGAAAAGAGCCTGGGCTTTGGAGTCAGAGGTCATGAGTTCGACTCCCGGCTCTGCCACTTGTCAGCTGTGTGACTGTGGGCAAGTCACTTAACTTCTCTGTGCCTCAGTTACCTCATCTGTAAAATGGGGATTAACTGTGAGCCTCACATGGGACAACCTGATTACCCTGTATCTACCCCAGTGCTTAGAACAGTGCTCTGCACATAGTAAGTGCTTAACAAATACCAACATTATTATTATTATTACCCCAGTGCTTAGTACAGTGCCTGGCACGTAGTGCAGGGAACGTGTCTACCAAATCTGTCATATTGTACTCTCCCAAACACTTCGTACAATGCTCTGTACACAGTAAGTGCTCAATAAATACAATTGATAGTAATACAATGGGGGAGCACACACAAAAGACATGAAAATGAACATGAACTACTTTTCACTATAAGTAGACTATTATGGATTAACAATCATTTGATGAAGATTGAGTTATATTCCAAAAGTGAACTCCGGAAGCCCTATCCATAACTAAAATGACCTGCTCTGATGGATTCAAAAGCTGCCACTAAATTCTAGGACCTTCCAACATCTTATGACAAGATAGAATCACAAACAGTGAGAACATGAAAAGCAGTCAGTCTACAAGCATGGAAGCAGTGCTCACCTCAACACTACTTTCCTGGATAGGACATTTTAAGAGTATCAATAACAACAGGACACCCATACAATGGCTGTGTGGTGAGGTGAATTATGGGGGACATAAATAACAAGACTAGAAGACATACTTGAAACGTCCAAGTAAGCAAAACCTCAGGTAATACGATGTAGCTGGGGACAGAAGCAGGCAGCACAGCATGGTGAGCAGCAATTAGAAATAGGGGGACTCTCTCAGAACAATGGCTTCAATAAAATCATGACATCAAGAGGCAAATTGAAAACGGTGCCAGGCACTGCAGGTGGCAAATGCATCAGCACAGCAAGGGCCAATATTTATATGCGCAAGACTTGGTAGGAAGGTAGGGTTTGTAGGTCACGCATAGATTTTATCAGCCTCTCTTACAAATGTGTATAAAATCTCACCAGCACAGCATGTCCAAACTTCATATCGAAGAGCCTGTGAGACTACCTCCAAGTCTTCTGAGGTGGAGGACTGAGTCTATGGCATTCTGTGGGTTGGCAGAGAAGCCCAGGTGGGTTGCCTGTTCCTGTTGCAGACTCTATGGTTCCTTCTTCTGTCACCCCTAGCAGCAAAGGACTGGATTCATCCATTCAATTGCATTTATTGTGCTTACTGTGTGAAGAGCACTGTACTAAATGCTTGGAAGAGTACAATGCAACAATAAACATATTCCCTGCCCATAAGTGTCTGTCGGGGGAGACAGAAATTAATATAAATAAATTACAGATGTACATAAGTGCTGTGGGGCTGGGAGAGGGGAGGAACAAAGGGAGCAAATCGGGGCAACACAGAAGGGAGTGGGAGAACTGGAAGAGGGCATAGTCAGGGAAGGCCTCTTGGAGGAGATGCACCTTCAATAAGGCTTTGAATGAGGGAAGAGATCTTTCCTGGAATCTGATCAGGGGGTGGATTGTAAACAATCTTTGAATTGGAGAAATCCAAATAAAGTTTTCCTGAATGCCTTTCATTCTGGAGGAAATTGTAGATCAGCAAGCTGCACCCCTAACTGTGTACTCCCTAAATACCAGATCTTGTGCAAAAACAGAGGAAATGTCTTTAAGGATACAGTGATAAAGTCACAGACAATTTTACATCCCACCTCCAACGTGGGAGTCAGTTGCTGCAGATAGACCAGCATGGCTCACTGAAATCAAGGAAGGAATTACCCTCAAAAAGAACTAAAGCTTTCTAAGAATTATGAAACAATGAGGCAAAAGTGAGCTCTGCAGTCATCAAACATAACAGCAAAACAGGCAGTCTTTGTATGTGCACACTACAGCTGGGGCTATGGGGCCTGCACCATCAATCGTGAACCTCCCAGTCTCTTCAATGTCTTGTCACCACTCTACTGCCTGCCTCTTTTACCCCCGGAGGGGATGTGGCTGAGGGGTAAACAAGATCAAAGTAGTGAGTAAATTGGCATTAGAGGAGCAAAATGTGTGGCCCATTGTCTATCTGTTGCCAAATTGTACATTACAATCGCTTAGTACAGTGCTCTGCACACAGTGGAAAGAGCCTGGGCTTCAGAGTCAGAGGTCATGAGTTCAACTCCCTGCTGCCACTTATCAGCTGTGTGACTGTGGGCAAGTCACTTAACTTCTCTGTGCCTCAACTACCTCATCTGTAAAATGGGGATTAACTGTGAGCCTCACGTGGGACATCCTGATGACCCTGTATCTACCCCAGCACTTAGAACAGTGCTCTGCACATAGTAAGCGCTTAACAAATACCAACATTATTACAGTAAGCGCTCAATAAATACGATTGAATGAATGAATGAATGGGCTGTGTTGTGGTGGAAATCAGCCAGACAAGATAAGGGGACAAGGTGCCTTAAAGACAACAGTAAGGAATTTCTGTTTGATGTGGAGGTGGATGGGCAACTACTGGAGATTTCTGGGGGAATGTCCAGTGGGCTCTACTCTGTCCTAATCTTCTTGATTTCTCTTCTGCCTTCGACACAGTGGACTACTCTATCCCTGAAACACTATCAGGCTTGTTTTTTGCTGATACGGTATTTACTGTCTTGTTCTAACTCTCTGACTGCTCCTTCTCAGCCTCCTTCTCAGCCTCCTCTTCAACTCTCATCCCCTAACCATGGGTGTCCCACAGGACTCTGATCTTGGTCTCCTATTATTTCTGTTATCCTTATACTTAGTTGCTTTCCCTACCTGTAATTTTTTATAATGTCCATCTTCCCGGCTAGATTGTAAACTACTTGAGGGCAGGGATTGTGTCCACCTGTAATGTATTCTCCAAAACATTTAACAGTGCTCAATGAATACTGTTGATTAGATTTATTTTGCTCTACATTCCCTCTTTTACAGAGTTCATCTACTCAAAGAATCTGCAGATGAGTCCCAATCTATCTCTTTCCTAATCTCAAACCCTCCTCTCCTCTTCCCTCCAAGATATCTCCCCTTGGATGTCTTGACGCCTTACGCTCAACATTTCTCAAACTGAACCTTGTAATCTTCCCTCCTAAATCTACTCTGCTTCCTAATTTTCCCATTTCTGTTTCTAACTCCACCATCCTCCCTTCCCCAGAAGTTTACATCCTTGGTGTCATCCTTGATTTCTCACTATTTTTTGCTCAATTAACTGCTAAGTCTTGTCATTTTCTTTTCCTCCTCAACATTTCCCAGAACCTCCACATCCTCTCCAGCTAAATAATTACCATCATGAACCAAGCCCTTTTCATATGACAGATTATTATATTGGCCTCCTCACTGGTCTGCCTCTGGTCAGCCTCCTATTTGAGTCTACACGATTTACTGCTGCCCTGAAGCAGTGTGGTTTAGTGGAAAAAAGCACAGGCTTGGCAATCAGAGGACCTGGGTTCTAATCCCTGCTCTGCCACTGGCCTGCTGTGTGACCTTGAACAAGTCACTTCATGGGAAGCAGCATGGCGTAGTGGATATTACACAGGCCTGGAAGTCAGAAGGTCTTGGGTTCTAATCCCAATTCCACCACTTGTCTGCTGTGTGGCCTTGGGCAAGTCACTTAACTTCTCTGGGCCTCAGCGACCTCATCTATAAAATGGGGATTAAGACTGTGAGCCCCATGTGGGACAGGGATTGTGTCCAACCTGGTTTGCTTTTATCCACCCCAGTGCTTAGTACAATGCCCGGCACGTAGTAAGCACTTAAATACCATCATTATGATTATCATTATCATTATTTTCCATACCTCAGTCTTCTCAACTGTAAAATGGGGACCCAATGCCTGTTCTCACTCCTACTTAGAGTGTGAGCCCCATGTGGGACAGGGACTGTGTCCAACCTAATTAATTCTTATCTTTCCCATCACTTAGAACAGTTCTTGACACATAGGCATTTAAACATCATCACCATCATAATAATAGAAATAATAATAATCTTCTTGAAATGTTGCTCAACATACATCTCCCCATGCCTCATAAACCTCCAGCGGCTATTCGTTTCCCTCTGCATCAAGCAAAAACTCTTCACAGTTGATTTCAAGGCTCACCACCAGCTTTCCCTATCTTACTTACGGGTTCTCTTTACCTGCTACTCCAGAGCTTGCTCTTTTCACTTCTCCCAAACTTACTTTGTAGCTTTAGCTCCCTCTCAACTCTCCTGGCTTTGAGCCCTCAGGTCAAGATGTTATCCTGGGCTGAAATGCTGCCTCCTTCCCCTCTTCAAATTCACCTCTTCAAATTCACACTTCCTCCAAGAAGCACTTCCAAATTGCTTCATATCTTCCTACTGGCACAACCCAACACCCGTTCTTACCATACACACATTTCATTCCTATCTTCACATATGTAGGTGTATATTCAATTATTTACTCAATATCAGTAATTTATGAATTAGTTTAGGCAATTCAGGAACTCTGAGTACTCTAATTCTGGTGTTTTATGCTGGATTCTATGTTAATGATTCACTTAACTTTTGCCTATTCTCTAAAATGAGGATAATAGTTCTGAGGAACCTCATGCGCATGGTATCTCACCACAAAGTAATTTGCAAATAAATATAGTTAGAGGCTAAACAGTGATAATCACAGTTATTGTTAGAACCCTTCCTTATTGGCAATCTTCACAGACCCAGGATCATAAAGAGCCAAATTTGCATTTTGAGCACAGAGATTAATTTGAGAAATTTACAGAGGAGAGACACCAAGAGACCCAGAAAGGAGATAACAATCAATCAATTGTATTTATTGCACGCTTACTGAGTGCAGAACACTGTACCAAGCACTTGGGAGAGTACAATATAACCGAGTTGGGAAACACATTCACTGCCCACAGTGAGCTTCCAGGCTAGATATCTACAGAGGAGAGAGACCAAAAGACCCAAAAAGGAGGTATCTACACAGGAAAGAGTCAGAGAGACTGACAGAGTCCAAAAGGAGAAAAAAG